>NC_054704.1:32877771-33207720 GCF_016097555.1 Gigantopelta aegis
TAAAATAAGACATGCGGAGTCCTTAAACGAAAAGGTTAGAAATAAATTGGGTTATAATGTCACCAAACGGGGATTCATAATCGTTTTGCTGGTCATTTTTGCAATTTGGGTTTATTTTAAATTTGGAAATCTAATATGGAGGGCGTGACACCTGTATTGACACATTCAATTGCGCAATATATTTCAAAATACTTTTATGTAACTGCTGGAACTGCAAATTAAATTAACAAAGTTCGTAATGTATGACTGATCATAATTTGAGACCTGTCTGTTTCACACAATTGAACTCTTCATAACTAAAAAATGGACTCGGTAAATCAGTTCGAGAGTTCTATCAACATCTGTGTTACAATCTTTTGGTTTTACGAGAGTACTGGACAAATTGCAATTGGCACAGCATTTTCCACTGACAAGCTTCAATCAAGACCAAACAAAAAAGGGTTGTGGACAAAATGGCAGGCAATGACGGTGGGTATTGGCAGTTTTTAACAAAGAGTTTTCCTGGGTCTTCTTCGTTAAACCTATTTTTGTTACCATACCAAAGTTTTTAAGGGCTTATTATTCGTGGAAATATGCCGTGATTTCCAAAGTGGTACAGGGAGAGCTCGACCTTCCATATACTCAAATGTAGACCCTTACATTACCCCTAACCAATTTTTATCGCCAACTGACGTTTTTTTAATGAACATACATTTGGGCTAAATGTTTCTACGATCCAAAAGACCGAAATACCCCTAAACACGGTCCCCGAAAATGGTCAAAGGGCAGCCAAATTACCCCCCTATGTTTATTATCGTGTTGGGAATGATTAATAAGTTAACATTTTGCGCAAGAAAGAAGAAGGCCTGTGCCACATTGGTTCTCTTCAGTAGAAGTTACCTTGGAAAAAACACCCCGTAAAAGCAGAGCATCAACACTTTCTGTGTTTGCAGTTTGTAGCGCGGCGCAATGCCGTGACCGATTTACCTATGCTTCCGCTCTCCCGAACCACTTTTCTAGTTTCATATTTCTGGTACTGTAGAACAACACATCGTGTCCTAATTAAACATGCGCTCTTACACACATTAAAAAAGTCTCGTTGTTAATGCAGCTGCCGTAGCTTCGGCTAAACATAATTCTCTGGTTTAGCTCAATCATTTTAAAGCTGACAAAGATATAGGGGTAGTGATACAGTATGTAAAATTAATTAATTCCACTGAAAAGGTAAGCATGGACATTTCATAAACCATTTCACAAAACATAACAAAAAGTAAACCATATTAAGAGGGGATCACAATTAATATCGTTATCTAATTCACATAGACTATTTTACGTAAAACGGGTAAATACTTACGAACTACTACCACACTACAATCATACTACTACTACTACTACTCTCCTGGACTCTACTACTACTACTACTATTTCTAACTACTACTAACATTACTACTAACACTACAAGGCAATTACTGACTGACATTACCACTACCGGGACCCCAACGTACTACTAGTTCCACTACCACCGAAGGGGGGACGGGAACTACTGACATATTACTACTTACATGACTATTACTACATCTAGCGACTACACTACTACTACTATACTACTACCACACCACCACTACTGGGCCACTACTGACTATTAGTATTACTACAATTACCACCACCGACCCCACACAGCCACCACACGGGTATCTCACACCTACTACCCTACTACTACTGCTATTACTACCAACCAGGACCCCCCGCACGACTGACTACTACTAGCGGGTTACCACCACGTGACCGGGACCACCCGGCAGGGGCACCACTACTACCACTAAAACGTACTAACTCTTACTAACCACCACTGCACGCACTACTAAACACTTCTATTATTACTAACACTACAAACCTACGACTGCTACTATTATTACTACTATTACGACGAACCACTAGTCCCCTACAAACTACGATTACTACTACGGACGATTTTTCTACAAGACTAGCATCGACCACTACCAACTATCTACTATTATTGCTGCTGCCATTACTATTACTAATACCTAGTAATTTTTTAAATGGAGAAAATAGTAACATTCCTAAAATGAGGGTTCATAAACCGAGAGAGCGCTCCCCTTGTGATGGCAGACGAAGATGTGCATAGTGGGTGTATGTTAGGGGGTTGTATAAGTCATAAGGGGAGAAATTAGCGGGGGTCGCAGAACGGATTTTTACTTGTGGTGTTTTTTCAGAATTGATACTACAATATCACTTTCTATAGCTAGTCTCTTAACGTTACTATGTTAGTATATAGTATATCTTCGGTTTCATTGTATTCTAGTCTCTTAACTTTGATATGTCATTATATAGTCTATATCTTCGTTTTCTTATGCAATGTGTAACATACTCTTCGGTAATTTAAACAACTATATAAAAATAAACAATAAACATTGTACTAGGAACCGTGTTACTTAACTGGGGGGGGGGTTTTGCTGAAATAATTTTAAATTGGTATTGATGAAAAAATATTTCATTGTTATTTTGATATATTAATTTCTTTACCCTCCATATTGTTGTGTTTATGGACAAATGTTTGTTATAGGTATGTGATTGATATTTGGTGGGTGTGTATGTATACATGTTGTTGTTGCCTGCGTGAATTGTGTATGTGTGGTGTATATTTTCTCTGTATATATGTATATGTGTATTTATATGTATGTGTGTCTGTGTTTATGTGTGTGCGTATCTCTCTGTGTGTGCGCGTGTGGTGTGTGTGTGTGTTGTGTGTGTCTGGATGAGTGTGTCTGTGTGCTTGCGTCAGTGTGTATGTTTGTGTGTATTGTGTGTACCTCTCTCTCTCTCTGGTCTCTCTCTAACCCTCGTCTCTCTCTCTCTCTTCTCTCTCGTCAATATTCTCTCTCTCCTCGCTCTCTCTCCTCATCTCGCTCTCGTGTGTATGTTTGTTGTGTGTGTGTGTGTGTGTGTGTGTGTATGTGTACCTGTGTGCGTGTCAGTGTGTGTATCTGTGTGTGCGTCTCTCGCTGTAAGTATAGACGGATTAAGGGATGCATGCGCGCATGTATGTATGTATGTATGGATGGATGGATAGGTGAATGGATTGATGGATGGACAGGTGGATGGACTAATGGATGGACAGGTGGATGGTTTGAAGGATGGATTGATGGATAGACAGGTGGGTGGATGGATGGATGGACAGGTGGATGGATGGATAGATTGACATGTGAATGGATGGATGCATGCATGTTCAGTGGATAATTTTCTTCCGGTTGGTTGGTGGGTGGTTATGTCGATAGATGGATAGATGGATGGATGTGTGGGTGGTCTGTTAGATGTTTACCTTTAGGCTGGTCGGTGGGTAGTTAAATGGATGGATGGATGGATGGATGGATGGATGGATGGATGGATGGATGGATGGATGGATGATGATGGATGGATGGATGGATGGATGGATGGATGGATGAATGAATGGATGAATGAATGTAAGAATGAATGTAAGAATGAATGAATGAACGAACGAACGAACGAACGAATGAATGAATGAATGCATGAACGAACAAATGAATGAATGAATAAATGAACGAATGAATGAATAATACATGTGGTCACTTTAATACCTGGACATTTGTGCGTGTTGCACTGTCGTTCTTCTTCAGGAAGTCCACCAACACAGTCAATTCCGCCGTGTTGCCCTTGGTAACACTCGCGACTACGTTTCTGTATGCCTCCGCCGCACGAAACGTTGCACGTGCCCCATTGTCCCCAGTCCATCCAGTGACCATCCACTGCAACATTCAACAAGGATTAATAGCAGGATCACACTTGATCGTTCCAAGACTGTTGTTGAAACCAGTCTAGGAATTCCCCATAGAATAAAGAATAAAGACCAGAAAGACAGACAGACAGACTGACATAACTGACCAGACAGACACAAACACACACTGACATACTGAGAGGAGAGGGGACAGAGAGACAAGAACCACACAGAGAGGAGAGAGAGAAAAGGAGAGAGAGAGAGAGACGAGAGAGCGGAGGGAAGAGAGAGAAGAGAGAGAGAGTGCGGCGGAGAGAGAGAGAGAGAGATGGAGAGAGAGAGAGAGTGGGAGAGAGAGAGAGAGGAGAGGCGAGAGGAGAGAGGAGAGAGATGAGAGAGAGAGGAGAGAGAATTGTTATTAGAAATTTTGCAATTTGATCGCTCAAACATTGCAGTGGTTATGGTTTTGATTAATGGTATAGGTATCAGTAAGGGGCACACACACACACACACACACACACACACACACACACACACACACACACACACACACACACACACACATACACACACACAATCACAAATACAGACGCTTTTGTTTCTTTGTATGTGAGAGTTTGCATATAAATTATACAAACGTACATACAAAATAATAATATATAACCAGTAGATAAAATGGTGGCACAAAACAACACCAATTGTTTTTTTTAAATTAATGCCATGTCATAAATACCACTAAATACTACTGGGATAAACCTTTGCAGTGACACAAAGCAGCACCTACGCACATGTTGCGCAGCGGTATGTTGCAGCGCGTCCGTTCGGGCTGCACAGTGCGTAAATATTATCGCTTCTAAAGACTGACATCAAAGCACACAAAACAAAACTAAATATGTTTCATGCATTATCTAACAATGCTATGTTACTAAAAGATTATCAGGGCTCTGGATAGCATAACATTGCAGCTTCCCGCAGAAAAACAACCCCACAAATTATTTGTTCGAAAATGTAAACTTTACCTGCAGCCACATGGTCATAATAATAATAATAATAATAATAATAATAATAATAATAATAATAATAAATAATAATAATAACAATAATAATAACAATAATAATAGTTTAAAAGTAATAAGAATAACGATTAGCGTTAAACGCATGACGTCAATTTGCACACAACGACTACTCATACGTTTATCCAAATATCCTTGAGGATGCAACTGTTTATGCCCAGTGGCAGCACATTGCAATTTAATTTGCAACTATTAAGTATGGAATTGATTATTTGTCGTTGTTTATCCCAAATGAATGTCAAACAAAAGAAAAGAAAAATTAATGTGGCACCTGCAACCTTTAACATAAAATCAGGATCCAGACGCGACATGAACTCAGGGCATTACCTGGGCAGTTGTTAGTGCCACAATCCCTCCATTCTACGGCGGCACCGCTGCATGCCTTTCCGCCATATTGGGGTTCAACACACACACGTTCCCGTTTCTGCCGACCTCCCCCACAGGTCACGTTACATGGACCCCACTCGAGCCAGTGGCGCCAATAGCCGTCAACTACAAAACCAAAGTTTCAGTTGCTCCAAAAGGTTATTTTCAGTTGGCAAAACTTTTCATTTAGGCAATGACGTCATAGCAGTTAAGCCAGTGGGTTTTTGCGTGTTCTGCAACATCTCTTTGACTACACAAGGTGATAAAAATCTACACTGCAAACTACAAACAGGTGTTAGCTGCTTCTATGGAGCTATGACGTAGTCATACAATAGCATGCTTTTAGTTTTTTTTATATAGATATGATGTGTTAAAATAAAGTAATATTCTGGCAGTTATGTATTAAAAAGTAAATAATTATTTACTTTTATTTTTGAAATACATCTTGCATATAAAAATGTTATAAATTTTAGATTTAATAAATTTTAGATGTTAAGCTGAACAAATAATAAAAAAACATATTACTGCTTTAACTCCACTTATAATTAAAGTAAATGTGATACTGACATTGGACCCATCGTTACTAATAAAAACACAGTCTTATTGGAATGCCTAGATAAAGCAAGAAGCAGTGCTCTAACTACACGATGCAATGTCTAGAAAAGAAACTCTGCGCCAAACCCAAGACCCACTTGGACAAGGGTTAGTGTTACAGATAGCAACGTCGATAGCGCTTCCAACACAGTCGGAGCCTGCGTTCAAAGGTTGGTTGCATTTGCGCTGCCGTTTTCGCTGACCTCCACCACAGGTCACGGAGCATGCGCCCCATGTCTGCCACATATCCCAGGAGCCATCAACTGCGACACACAAGCAAAGCTAGCTAAAAACAAGTCGCTTTTCTTATAATACAACTGTAAGCAAAGTCAGCTAAGAGAGAGAGAGAGAGAGAGAGAGAGAGAGAGAGAGAGAGAGGAGAGAGAGAGAGAGAGAGAGAGAGAGAGAGAGAGAGAGAGACGTACAACTCCTCACCCTTTTAATAAATGTAACTGTAAACCTTTACAAACGAGACTGTAAGCAAAATAGCTAAAACACTGTTAGCGACAAGGCTATAAAAAGCAAAACAACCTTCCTCCCAAAATAATCCATCAATTGAAACAAAATGTAAGGTACCATTGAAATTAATCTGTTTTAAAATAGTATTGTTATGTGAAAAGCGGGACGTAGCTCAGTGGCAAAGCGCTCGGCTGATGCGCGGTCGATCTGGGATAGCTGGGATCGATCCTCGTCGGTGGGACCATTGCGCTATTTCTCGTACCAGCCAATGCACCACGACTGGTATATCAAAGGCCGTGGAATGTGCAATCCTGTCTGTAGGATGGTGCATACAAAAGATCCTTTGCTTCTAATGGAAAACTGTAGTGGGTTTCCTCTTCAAGACTATGTTAAAATTACCAAATGTTTGACATCCAGTAGTCGATGATTAATAAATCAATGTGCATTAGTGGTGTCGTTAAACAAAACAAACTTTAATTTTTATTTGTGTTACTATTAATGCCAAAAAGCATACTATTTATTAAAAATATTGAAAGAAATCTTGGTCAGGTCTTTAAACTGGGGTAACTTCATTATTAATCTCTAAAAAGAAATCTATTTTGTTTCAACTTTCAAACACACATTTCTTTAAAATGAACACCATAAGCAAGCTTGACGTGTTACATAATACAACTATTAGATGTTAGGTTCATCTTTAAATTCATCACGATAAGCAGTTAGCTATGTGACAAGATTCCTTCAAATGATTGTTAAAGCCAGAACTAGTTATCATCATATTCTTTAAAGCCAACCGTGTTATTAAATTATTTTAAATGACCATCAGCATATAACTGTTACAGTGCTGTTAATATACTTCAAACTTACCATACAATAAAATCAGCTATGTTATCAAATTATTGCAAAATATCGCCAAAAGCAGAACTAGTTGTCATCTTATTCTTTAAACCCACTATAAGCAAAGCCACATAAAATTATGTTATCAAATATTTCAAATGACCACCAAATGCAGAACTAGTTGTCATCATATACTTTAAAACCACCAAAGCAAAACCACTTATAATAGCAGCTTTTGAAAAATAAAACTGTATGTATAATTGTTATCTATGAAATAACTACACTCAAAACAATCCGAGTCCAATACATGCAATATTCTTTCTACATTATAGAACAAATTAATCAAGCTGAAACAATTTTTTTGTTTGTTGGTATTATTATTGAAGTGGACAGCAAGTTATAACTGTGTATGCACCATATCTTGATATACGTTACACTTTGTTGGTGTCAGTGCAAACACCATATCGACGTAAAAGTTGAAATAAAAGAATAATCGCAAAAAATACCAAATAACTAAGCTACCACATCTATAACCATTGATAGTATTACATTGATATTGATAGTTAGTTATATTTTAAAAACTCTATTTCTCGATATTATTTCTACATACAGAGTAGAACGAATATTGTTATAATTGTTAGTATCATAATTTGTTGGACATTTTAAGATTTTATTCATAACTTCGAACTAGCTATAGTGACTATTTGATAACAATATAAGACGTTTTATTACAATATTCTTCAAAACTAGATTGGTAGGTTTATCAAGGAAACAATTCTGAATAAATTCAATTTTCAACCGGAATGTCAATTTCGAATAATATTTTTTGTTATCGAACCAGAAAGGTGTCAGTTAATGTGATTGTGTAGAAGCTATGATTTTAGTTTCAGAATCTGAACGAGACAACCGTTGTCCGCGATCATCTCTGTACAATGCAAAGTAGAATAGGCATCTGGCAAAATAGTGGTTGACTCCATGAATCGCTACCTAATGCCTCGTCTATAGGAGGACAGCCACTCCCGAGGAGATCCTTTACTGGACAATACATCCTTCTTGCACAAAGAGTACTTCCACTCCCAGATCAGTTTACTAAATTTAATGCTGGGTCAGGGAGACGTTTTTTGTGAAGGTTTTCTTTGGTAGTGGGGGGGTATATAGTTTAATTTGTATTTTATCAATGTCACATTATGCCACTCACTCGACTATTGAAATGATTATGGAAGATTAAATAACAATTTCAAATTAAAAAAAAAACTTTCTCCATCTCAAAACCATCAAATCAAATAATAAGTGAATTAATATGTTTACAAGTACATTGTATTATTTAAAAGAGAAACTTAATTAATTAACGTTTATTAAAATTAGTTTTAGTGTATTTATAGCGAATCCTGTCTTGAGTGTAACAAATCCAATATTTGAAAGTTAAAGTGATAACCGCTAGTACCGTCAATTAAAAAGTAACTTCTGCTTTTATGGAAGACCAGTTAATGATACACCAGCAAATGCTGTAAACAATTACCACAATACTATAAACAATACACAATACTGTATACAGCAGATTACTGTTTACAATACACACACCTGTTTACAATACTAGTTACAATACACAATACTGTTTACAATACACAATACTGTAAACAATACACAAAACTCTTTACAATATGCCATACTGGAAACAGTACTGTTTACAATACTGTTTACTATACACGATACTGTAAACAATACACCAAACTGTTTACAATACACCATACTGGAAACAATACTGTTTACAATACACCATAATGTAAACAATACACCATACTCTAAACAATGATGTTTACAATACACAATACTGTTTACAATACACATACTGTAAACAATACACAAAATAACCTACCTGGACAAGCTTTGTCTTGACAAGCTTGAGTCTGCATCTGACTTCCCAGACATTCTCTACCACCATGGAAAGGACCTTTACACGATCGACTTCTCGTCTGCGTCCCTTCGCCACACGTCTCCGAACACGGTGACCACGACTCCCACGTCATCCAGACACCGTCAACTACAGCAGTATACATCGATGATGAAGATTTATTTCAAAATTTCTACATGCATTGCTACATTCCCACTGTAACGGTGTTCCCCGCTGTGGAAGCGACGTGTACGCACCTTGTCTTAGACTTATCCCCCATTCTGTCAGTCACAAGATGGTGATTTGGAGCAGTGCGGTGATCTTCGTTTACTGTCCATGCAGTGATTACAGGAAGTCTGTGAGTGAACACATGCACATACAGAACACTAGACGAGATTTTTCTCTCCATGCACTAAATCACACGACGTGCTGAAGAAGGTGAATACATTCAGGAGATGACAGCAGCAGATTGCAAATGGCGCTTTATGAAACCGAGGCTTGCAATGAGCCAATCATTTCAAACTTTACTAATGAACATTTTGCAACATTTCCAAATATAGTAATTAAATGTTGCTAAAGAAATAGAAATGTAACATAAAATATATATATAATATATTTGGCTTTGATCAGTGTTGTAAATTAGAGATATAGAAATATAAAAATATATTTACAGGGTATCTTATTATATTAAAGCGGAACCACACTAACGTTATATTGGCACAGTTTATCTCCATACCTACTATTTTTATTTATATATTTTTTTATTTTTTTATTTATTTTATTTTATTTTATTTTATTTTTTTATTACCAAATTCAATCACTTCTTTAAGCACAATTTTTTTTTCGTCTATTTTTTTTTTACTTTCGAATAATACATAGACCTATACTTTGTTTAGGCTGTTCTAAAGATTACTGATGTTACAACGTACTTGGTGACAGATTCTGTCGAGGGTCCAGACGTTACTGAAGATGGAATTAAGACTTTTTAAAGGGACATTCCTGAGTTTGCTGAAATGTTTAAGATGTTATCGACTAACAGACTTTTTGACAACTGTAATTACATTGTATATTAAACACGTGTCTTTCAGATCGTTCTAATATTTGTACTAGGTTAAATTTCATTTTATTTCCTAAAACAGATTTTTTCGTACGTACGAAATTATTTGAAGACAAAATCCAGTTTTATTAAGACGACCAGAAACACATTGAATATACAGACACTGATATTCTAAACAAGAAAATATATTCAATATGTAAGTTTAAACGTAGAAATATTTTATTGGTCGGAAACATCTTACAATGCAGCAAACTCGGGAATGTCCCTTTAAAATCCATGGAACAGAACACTCTGTGAAATGTTTTTATATTACATCGTGATCTTCAACTGATGTTGATATTGATTTAAAGACATCTGATTGGCAGCTCAACGGAAATGACCCAGTCGCTAATGAAATAAGCACAACAAAAATGTATTTCTCTGGATCATACAATTGCAAGCACGAACGTCGTAAATATGTTTTAGTTGGAAATACTTTTAAATTTCTTTTTAACCTGGTTTCAGAGGATATGTAAGAAACAAATACCACACTCGTGTACGATAAATACCAGTTATCTTCCAACTCATTGTTCGCTCGTTAGATACGTAACAACTCGTTGCAAGATAATTGTTATCTAACGGCAACTCGTGTAGTATTCTTTTTTAAAATAGTCGAAATTACTGAGTATAAAATATAATAAACTTTGTGGTTTGCATCCCAATACTGGCTCCACCCAGAGTGAGTTTTAACAGATCAGTGGGGAAATGCAAGGCAACTATACCGACTTCTGTCTAGCAACCAACAGTTAAGATCTGTCCTGGACAGACATTCCAGATAGATGAGGTGTGTCTGTCCAGAGCAGCGTACTTTAATCTTAAATGGATATAACCACGAAAACGAGGTTAACATGAAATGAGCGGAATTGAGGTCCTCGCTGAGATACAGGAACTATTTCGCGCACTAATATGACGAACTTAATCCTAAAAGCCTAAACATCTATTCCATTTATACACCATTATTCCTTGTAAAAGAATTTAAAATAATATTTCATAAAAAGATTATACTATATTAAAATACAAATATAAAACTATATGAAAACACAACAATCATCAAAACCGAATTCAAGCCAATTTGGCTACATATACCAATAATTAGCTTACGTTAGGCTTTGTGGGAAATATTTTGAAATTATGAAACATTTATACCACAAAAAAGTTACTTGTTTAAATACGCCAACTCAAAATGACACCTAAACATGCTATTAAAAACCATTTGCAAACTAAGCGCCATCTGTTCAGTACTAAGTCTATGGTGTGGTTGTTGTTGGCATACCAGCGCAGGTGTCAAAACTGCAGCTTTGCGTTTCCGTAGCATTGCCCATGCACCAGTCTGTAGCCGTGGAGTTGTCGCAGCCTCGAGTTCGTGTCTGCAAGCCTGACCCACAGGTCACGTCGCACGCACTCCACGCACCCCAGGCCATCCACGAGCTGGTGCCTAGAAACAAGCATTTCATAATCCGTGTTGGAAATAGTTCTACCATCGTGCTCCAATAAACGGCGAGTGCTTCAAAAGCCAGGCAAACTACATTGCATGCTAATAATAATAATAATAATAATAATAATAATATACTAGTACTACATGCAATAAAGTTTGCAATGTCGTTCATAGGTCATGTTTGACTGTTCAGTTGCAATAAAAATAGCACTACTAATTTTCTTTCAACGACAAAGCCATTAAAAAGTATAGATCCAAAGTCGTATATTTATATATTATATGGGTCAAGGTATATTAAACTTTATAGACACACATGTCACATAATACAATCAATGCAATGGAAACAGCATTGTTCTTTTCGAGTTACATTGGAACAAAATCGTTATCCGTGATCAAGACCTATCTCTGCATAGTTCAGAGTCGAATGGGCATTTGATTGACTATTACTTTACAATTATAATGCGACACTACATTTTGTTCTGGAATAAAACAGCTCTGACTATTAATGTACTGCAGAAACACCAAACAGACTTCCTTTTTCTGTTTGATGTAAAACAGAGATAATTACTATTGCTACAATTAGTACAGCCTTTTTAAAATGTAATACCTATTTAATTATCAATTTGCTTTTAAAGAAATATAACTACTTTTTTTTCATTGTAATACATGAGTATTCATTTATAATAAAAGTATCATTACATTTCTGTTTGATGTAAAACATATTGGATTACTAATTTGACATAAAAAGAATACAAGACAAATACAATACATTAATTTTTTTAAATACACAAAACAGCACTGGTTTTTGTCTTTTAAGAGAATCTGTATTCGACCTTTAATCTGCAATTAAACAACACTACATTTAAGTTTTTTATAATACATGAATGTCTAATAATTTTAAATGACAATTAGCAATACATAGAGTGGTATCTCTGTACACAAAGAGTCCAAATTATGTTATTACAATCCACATACGAGCGTACTAAAAAAAATTGTAACAAAACTGCTAGTTATCTTTTTTAGATATTGTGGGATGTTTTTTTGGGTTTTTTTTTTACAGAACTGTATTTTATTGTTAATAATTGATACCGAAGCATATGGCATGGTGGCTTTGTGCTTTCAGTGTTAATGGTAAACTGTTTGCATGCAAATGCATTGTTGTGTTCCACCCCAGACATGCAATGGTACTGAATATATTAGCAGTTTATTTCTACCTTTAAAAGAAACCCTTCATCAAAACAATTTCAGAATAATTTTGAAGAATATTAACTTTCAGGTTAATAACAACTTCAGTGAATAATAATTGTGTATGTTTATATATATATATATATATATACACACCACACACACACACACACACACACACACACACACACACACACATATATATATATATATATATATATATATAAAAACATACACACATAAAATAGTAAATTAGATAATTTAAATAAAGTATATTTTAATAAATTCCACAGCAAAGGCAAATTAATAATGTTGACAAATATATTGGTTACTTGATAATTATATATTAATGAGAGCATAACCATAACCTGTTTTTTTATTAGAGAAAGCGAGTGGTATGTTCCATAAGCTCCCATGGTTACTACAAGATCCAGTATCCACTTAAACGTTCCCATTTCTATTAATAATTAATTATATTTATGACAATATTTTAACAAGTCAGTTAGCTAAAGTATTGCTTTTAACATTTATAATAATTAACTGATATATTTGACATCTAAATGAAACTAGCAAAACCTAACATTGGAATGGCAAAAACATTAAACTTTTTTCTGCACTTTTGATTAATTAAAAAAAAAAGACCAGACGGAAATATATGCCACAGAGAGTAACAATAAGGGACGTAACTCACCTGGACATAGCGGCAGAGTGCACGGTCTAGTCTGAAGCGCGTCTCCCGGACAAGGTTTCCCTCCGTGCAGAACTGGAGGATGGTCACATTGGCGCGTTCTCTGCTCGATGCCGTCTGCACACGTAACGGAACAACTGCCCCACGAGCCCCACAGAGACCAAACTCCATTCACTGGGCGATTCCAAATTCAATATCATATCATAACAATTTGGGAAAATATATTACGTTGTGAACATTATACATCAATATAAGTCTTTACTTTAATAATCAGAGTTCGCTATGAAAAAAATAAGGAGAGTGATTAACTGCTCAGCTAACTTTGTTTATTGGAAGCAGTTTAAGCTATTACCATAATATTATGGAGTACTAACATTTAATCCTGTTGTAGTGCTATAATTATTTTAAGTCACTCTCTAAGTTCCTTTTCTATATATTGACCCCCATTTAACCCTGTCCTGGTGCCTTTTCTGCTGCTTTTCAAGCATTCAAACTACGGATAACATTTAATATTTTGATCTGAACGACATAACGAAAATCATAATTATGTTGAAGGATACGGTGATTAAGTTCTAAAAGTAAGGATTTTGTTTTTATTGTTCACATAAACGTAATGATGATACCGCTTGATTTTGTTTTTAAAATTAAAGTGACTTTTCCATGCCCGCTATGCCTACGCTAGTGCTAGTATAGAAAATAAATAGGCCGCTATAGAACTGGCAGATATTTAATTTATTCCAACGAGTATAAATAATAAGACTTATTACTCTAGGAAGACTTCAAGGTCAGATTCCCGCCTTGGTTACTAATTACTTAACTCTAGAACCATTACAATCTGAACGACAAAACCGTAATACGTAATCAGGGCTGTATGTTTGCACAATGCAGAGACGAATGGACATTTGGCAAAATAGTGTTTAATTCAATGAATCTCTATCTAGTGCCTCGTCTATACGAGGACAGCCACTCCAGAGAAGATCCTTTACTGAGGACTTCCGTCATTCTTGTACCGTCACAAAGAAGACTGCCACTCCCAGACTAGTTTAATAAGTCAAAACTAGCATCGGACTGAGCTGATTGGAATAAGTACGGTTGTGATAACTGTATTGATAGCAGGTCTTTACGAAAGATGAACATATCCTTCCCTACCGGTGGCACCCGTCATGAGTAAATCACTGAAATGTTTACGCTAGACGTAAATCATCTGAAGTAAGGTTTGTATGTTTTACTGTCGATTTTTTCACACATTATATAAATATTCCTTTCTTTTCTAGTAAAAATGGCAGCCACTTTCTTTAAGACAGTCAGGATAATGAGTCTGTGACGGTACATGCTCTTAATTTCGTTTCGCCTGTGGCCATATTAATTGTTTTAGAGGGTTTTGAATAAATAGCTAGGATTTTAGATATATCGAGGAGAAACATAGGAAGGCTTCCAGGGAACGTTCGTCCGTTTAGACTTGGTAAATATAATTTCTGCTCTGTTGTATAACCTTGATGTGATTGATGTGACTTTAAATATTTTAATACTGTATTATACCAATATTATTTAGACGGTGCTGCCGGTCATCTGACGCAGTAATCTGTAGGCTCACTGTCCTAAATAATTATAAAAAGCTTAACCAGTCATCCTAGAGGACCTAGGTAAACTGTAGGTTATTGTCTTTATTGTGATAGGTACCAGTATTAATTCTGTGTTACAAGGTTACTGAATGAGTAGTTAAGGGTTAATTTAAAATTAACCAGTTAGGAATAGAGTTGTAATTCCTTTATTAATTAAGTTCCCCTGGAAGCGTTTCTCCATTATCACACGTGTGTGTGTTAGCGTTTCTCAATTATCACACGTGTGGGTGTTGTGTCACGGTGAAGTGATTAGCATATTGTGTAAACTAGACACCTAGAGATTAACTAATTAAGTGATCAGTTCTGGGTTGTTATTATTTGTTGTTGTTAATTAACTACTGCGACAAGTACATTTGTCAGCGTAGGTTAATACAGATTCCAAAGTGTATTGTGTTTTTGTTGTGTTTTCTAGTGAACTAAACGTGCTATAATAATATATACCTTATATAAGATCGTATCTCTGATCATACCTAGACGAGCCACTCGGGTAAATACTGCTCGATACGGAGAGATCTAATAGATATACAGTTAGGAGAGATATTTGGATAATCGTGTTTCATCCAGTTACGGGTATTATAGGATCCCCGTGACAGGAGTAGAAAATTGGGGTGCTCGTCCCGGATCTGAAACGGGACACGCATATTTAAAAAAGTATTGTTTGTAAATGGGGGCTTTATAAATTATTTTTACAAATAACTAGAAGTAGCAACGTTGTTCACTAGAACATTAATTAATAATAAGTACGTCATATCTAAACATGGATAAGAATTTGCTGGATAGGCCTATGCTCAGTGTAGTGGAGATTAAGCGAGCACGTAAGGCCGAGTTAGTTGAAATCGCGGGTGAGCGAGAAATTGATTTAACATCAGCTAAAACCTTAGGAGATATAAGGACAATTATTATCCAGGAAGTTTTTGGTGATAGTCCTGTTATGGAAGACAGTGAGATTGTTCCAGAGATAGAGATAAATGAGTTAAATGTGGAATAACAATTAGCTTTTAAAAAGCTTGAGTACGAAAGAGAAGAACGTGCATTAGATAGAGAGAGAGAGAGAGAGAGAGAGAGAGAGAGAGAGAGAGAGAGAGAGAAAGAGAGAGAGAGAGAGAGAGAGAGAGAGAGAGAGAGAGAGAGAGAGAGAGAGAGAGAGAGAGAGAGAGAGAGAGAAAGAGAAGAGGGATGGAGAGAAAGAAGATAGAGAAAGAGAAAGGGAAGAGAGGGAGAGAGAGAGGGAGAGAGAAAAAGAAGATAGATAGATAGAGAGAGAGAGAGAGAGAGAGAGAGAGAGAGAGAGAGAGAGAGAGAGAGAGAGAGAAGGAGAAGAGAGGGGTAGAGAAGAGAGAGATAGGGATAGAGAATTCCAGTTAGAAAAATTAAAAGTGGAATATGAGTTAAAGTTGAATACTGAAGAAGTTAGACGTGAGGCAGGAAATGGTTTTAACATGTCGAAGGCTTATAGATCAGTGCCTGTATTTGATGACCAGGAGGTAGATATGTTCTTCCAACTTTTTGAACGGGCCGCTAAGCAGCTAAATTGGCCGCAGTCTAAGTGGACATTGTTAGCCGTGTCTAAATTTAAGGGGAAGGCTAGTGTAGCTTATAATTCAATGAGTGATGAGCGAGCAAGTCAGTACGACCTAGTTAAGGCGGCAGTGTTGAGGGCGTATGAATTACGACCTGAGGATTATCGTTTACGGTATAGCGAGTTGAGAAAAACGCAAGGTCAGTCTTATAGTGAGTTTGTGGCTAAGAAGGCAGGGATGTTTGATAAATGGGTGTTGTCTCATCAGGTAGAGTCATATACCGAGTTACGGGAGTTGTTGATCTTACAGGACATTAAAAATGGATTACCAGTTAGCTTACGTATTCATTTAGAGGATCGTGATGTCAAAAAGATAGAGGAGGCAGGCATAGTGGCAGATGACTACGTGTTAATACACAAAGCTCAGGCAGTACAGGGTAGCTCTATACAACAGGGTGATAAGAAGAAATTTCAGCCAGGGTTTTCCCGGGAAAGTAACTATCGGGGAGAGTCATCTAGTTGGTCAGCTAGTCAGGCAAGGAATGCACCTGCTGGGCAAAGTAAGGATAAGCCTGTATTATCAGCCAATGCACGAACTTTTCGTCCACATTGCAGTTACTGTAAAAAGGATAACCATCTTGTCGGGGACTGTTTTAAAAGGAAACGCGATAATGCGCAAGTGGTCGGTTTAGTGAGGTCAGCTCCGTTAGCGAGAGAGTTACTGGTTAGTCCCATGGCAAAGAAAGTAAACCCGTATGTGTCCACTGGTATGGTTTGTGATGTGAAACAAGAATTGAGTCCTAAGGCAATATCAATCTATAGAGATACCGGATGTAGTCAGTCGCTTATAACGTCAAAGTGTTTAGCTGGTATTGAAAATTCAGATACATGCCGTAGTTTGGCTTTAACCTCAGTTACTGGAGAAAATATGGTTGTCCGGTTACATAACGTTTTCTTGTGTTCGAAGTTTGTGACGGGACCAGTCATTATGGGTGTTGTGAAGGACTTGCCTGTTGAAAACATAGGAGTTTTGTTGGGTAATGATTTGACTAGTCAGTGTTGTCAGCCGAAATGTGACAAATTGTTAATTAAAGACAGCCCTTTACCAATAGAAGAGAGTGAGGTTGATGAGATTAGATATCCTGCGTGTGTAATGACTAGGGCTATGGCCATTGGGGTAACACGAGACGCAGAGGATATTTGTGATTTGTCTGATACGTGTGTGAGCCATGAAATTGGAGTGGATGAGGTTATCAGTAAAATGGTAGATAATTCAACTGAGGAATTAAATGTGGTGGAACCTGTTGATCTCCCGCAGAGGGGAATTGAACCAGTTGCGTTTGATAGAGGGGATTTACCTTGTAATAGACAAGAGTTAATTCTAGAGCAGGGGGATGATCCAAAATTGTTGGCAGCTCGCACTACATTGTTAACAGAGGGTGAGATGGAGGATCAGATGTCAGGTTATGATATGGACAAGGGAGTATTAATGAATAAGAGAGTTAGAGATAGGAAGGCTAGGAAGCAACTGAGCCATGCTCAGAGCAAAATAAAATCAGTGTTTGATAGGAAGGCTAGGAAGCAACTGAGCCATGCTCAGAGCAAAATAAAATCAGTGTTTGATAGGAAGACTAGGAGTCGGGAATTTAAACCAGGGGATAAGGTGCTGCTGTACCTTCCCATTAAACGGGGTTCATTACAGAACCGGTATTTCGGTCCCAAACGGGTTAATGAGACAGGGTATGTGATAAACACTCCTGATAGGGTTAGGAAAAGTAGGTAGTGTCACATCAATTTGCTAAAAGGTTATTTTGACAGACTGCCGATAGTTCCAGTACTACCGGTCCAAATTGAGAGTCACTCAATTTCCTGTGATGACGTCAAGACTGCAGAGAGAAAATTAACCAACAGCCAGATTCTAGCAGACTTGAACTCCCAGCGAGCAAAGTTGACTACGTTGAAACAAGACAATGTTTCCATTTGTCAGAACCTTCCAACGATTACCAACACCTTAAGCCAGGATGTGCGCTTGGAACCCAACGCTACACCGATTCTTGGAACCCAACGCTACACCGATTCGACAGCATGCCTATCGGAGAAAACCTGGAAAACGTGTGCCACTGAAAAAGAAGGAAACGAAGTCCCAGTGGTCAGATGAATGCGAGAAGTCATTCAACCGTCTCAAGCAGATGCGCTACTCGTCTCCCGTGATGGCAGCACCAGACTACGAATGCCGTTCAAGCTGGGTGTGGATGCCAGTGACGTGGGAGCTGGAGCTGTGCTGTTCCAGGAAGACGAAAATGGACTGGACTATCCTGTAAGTTTCTTCTCCAAAAAGTTTGACAAACACCAGGTGAACTATTCCACTATAGAGAAGGAAGCTTTGGCCATGGTACAAGCTCTGAAGCATTTTCAGATCTACGTGAAATCGGCAGTGCATCAAGTGGTGGTCTTTACTGATCATAATCCGCTTACCTTCATTCACAGAATGAAAGCCACCAACCAGAGAGTTTTGAGGTGGAGTCTTCTTACCCAATTACCATTGAACATATCAAGGGCACATCCAATGTAATCGCTGATGCCCTGTCCCGAAGTTGAACGTTATTATAATGTGTTGACATTCTTGATTTCTGTTTTGTTTTTATATATTTTATTTGTATACCAGGGACTCAGAGACTCAGTGTGATTACTGGTAGTCACCTTATTATTACATGTGTTATATATGCCCGGATGCGTCGGTTAACGCACTTTTTGTTTTAATGTAGTATATTTCCCTATTCCTAGAGTAGAGGAAATATCCTTTTTGAGGTGGGTGTGTGTGACGGTACATGCTCTTAATTTCTTTTCGCCTGTGGCGATATTAATTGTTTTAGAGGGTTTTGAATAAATAGCTAGGATTTTAGATATATCGAGGAGAAACATAGGAAGGCTTCCAGGGAACGTTCGTCCGTTTGGACTTGGTAAATATCATTTCTGCTCTGTTGTATAACCTTGATGTGATTGATGTGACTTTAAATATTTTAATACTGTATTATACCAATATTATTTAGACGGTGCTGCCGGTCATCTGACGCAGTAATCTGTAGGCTCACTGTCCTAAATAATTATAAAAAGCTTAACCAGTCATCCTAGAGGACCTAGGTAAACTGTAGGTTATTGTCTTTATTGTGATAGGTACCAGTATTAATTCTGTGTTACAAGGTTACTGAATGAGTAGTTAAGGGTTAATTTAAAATTAACCAGTTAGGAATAGAGTTGTAATTCCTTTATTAATTAAGTTCCCCTGGAAGCGTTTCTCCATTATCACACGTGTGTGTGTTAGCGTTTCTCAATTATCACACGTGTGGGTGTTGTGTCACGGTGAAGTGATTAGCATATTGTGTAAACTAGACACCTAGAGATTAACTAATTAAGTGATCAGTTCTGGGTTATTATTATTTGTTGTTGTTAATTAACTACTGCGACAGTACATTTGTCAGCGCAGGTTAATACAGATTCCAAGGTGTATTGTGTTTTTGTTGTGTTTTCTAGTGAACTAAACGTGCTATAATAATATATACCGTATATAAGATCGTATCTCTGATCATACCTAGACGAGCCACTCGGGTAAATACTGCTCGATACGGAGAGATCTAATAGATATACAGTTAGGAGAGATATTTGGATAATCGTGTTTCATCCAGTTACGGGTATTATAGGATCCCCGTGACAGAGTCATATTAAGGCCATTACAGTATCCTAACCTCTATTCCAGAATCAATGTCACTAAATCTAAAACAGTAAAAATACACATGTATTATACTAACCGTTGCATTGTACGCCAGCTGCACCGTTGGTTGTAGAACAGGAAGTGGTTAAAGTCCACGGATTTCTCTTGCACATCTGAACAGTTCTTTCACTTCCGGTGCAGGTCAAGCTGGTGATACTGTACTTTCCAGCACCATTTCCATATCTGCCGTCTGTCACAGCTGTAAGCAAATGTGTGATTTTATTTGTGATAATATTTCTCAATGACTGTGAGGTAGTGCTTTGAACATGAAATAAAACTGGAAACTTTGTATGAGGTAGGCATTGAACTCTTGTCAAGCTAAAATGCTTCAAATTCCACTGATAAACAATAATATATTGTATCTTGAAATCATAATATAGAGTAATGTGAATTAACGTACCAGCAAACGCGCCTGGCAGTCCCAACTGTTTACACACAAGGTCGGCGGCAAACATCCCCCACTGGTCAGCACACACGAGTCCCCATTCCTTGTTGAGGTTGTTGAAGATTTCCACGCGACCTTCGCCATACTCGGTTCCTCCCTGTAGTCGCATAAGACCTGAAATATGGAAATATTAAAGCAAAAACATTATATCGGATGGTCCGGAAAAAAACGATAGCCTTCTGAATATGGAATTATTTAAAACGTATTGGGACTTTATCTTTTATAGTTCACCCCCATTACTATATGGACACTTTTCACATTCAGTGAAAATTTGAGGCCCATAGGTCAAAATATTGTTTAATTAGCAACAGATTCAAAATTGTGAGTAAAAACAAATATTTTGTTTGATCATTGTGTTTTAAATTGTTGTTTGTCTTTCTTTTTAATTCTTTAAGGGGGCACTTCATTTCTTCTCAACAACTGCACGTGCAGATCATAAAAATATTGACTTGCTTAATAACAGCTTTGATGACACAGTATCTTACCTTTACATTTAATATCCATACATGACGAAGACTGATTGGTTGGTCCCATACAGTATCTATCGACACCTGGTGTACCGCCATTGGTGCAAGTTCGATGACGTATTTTGTGGCCACGCCCACATGACGTTTCAGATGAACATGCGCCCCATGCACCCCAATCATCCTATTCTGGAGTAGAGAAAAAGAGAAATTAAGTAACTTCAAATGGTTAATAATATTTTTATCACTTCAATCAAATTGTAAAAAAAACATTTGAAATTTGGTTTGAAGCAAAAAGAGCAACCACAATATCAACAGACTTATTTAGCTAAAGAAATTCCATTAAAAAAAAATTAATAATTTATTTAGATGTGCTTTCATAAATTTAATATATTGAGGTACACCCCAGTCAAGTGAGTATCTTGCAATTCTGTGAAAGTGGTGTTTCACGAAAACAGTTTGAAAAGGTAATCATTAATTAGCACATTTAAAGTCGTATCTCGGTATAAAACTGAATCAAATGACTGTTACGTACTTGGGCAGGTACTGGTCGTGCAGGCCTCGTATTCGACGTCTTTCCCATAACAGTTGAGAGGGTCAATCGTCTTGTTGTTCACCGTGTCCTCGCAGGTCCTCCTGCGCATGTGCCAACCTTGTCCACACGAGACTGAGCATACGCTCCACGGTTCCCAGACGCCCCACTGAGGCGCATCCACTAAAATATGAAATAGGATTCCGAAACTGTATTGTTTTATTGATACTGGGTACGGAGAAAGAAGGTAATCTTGTCTATATCTACTATATTAAAAAAATTGAAATGTGGTCAAAATTTATACAAATATTTGAAATGTCATGAAATAATCTTGGCCATTTTTTAAAATGACTGCCCGTTGTAATTAACTGGTAAATAAGGATGTTACTAATGGGTTGTGGACACGAGTAAGAAGAAATGATTCCCACTGAAACCTTCCATTATTAAATACCCACATTATTAAATACCCTCAATATTGTAGTTATATCATTGACTATATCGTTTGCTACATTTGATAATTTCCACTTGTTTAACACCCGCCAGACATGAAATATTTTAACTATTGTTATGACCAAATATGACACGGCAACTGATCTAACTTGCCTGTTTAAAGAAACTGTTATATATAAGAGCGCACTTGTCAAGGAGTTGATGTATCTAAAAAGGAACAAGTTGTGTTCTTAAAGCATCATACAAACTTCATTTGCCCTGTATTTTTCGTAATAAAGTATAATACTCCTATTTATTAATGAGGTTATAAAATATATAGCTTACTTCGTGGTTAGTACTTACCAACAAGGTCACAGTGTACTCCAGCCCATCCCTGGTTACAAATACACAGAGCCACCAGGCCACCAGGTTCCGTCCTCGTCTCCAAACACGTGCCCTTGCTGTTACACGGGTCACCTCCGCACGGGCCTAACGCTTCCTGTAATAAAAACTCTTCGTTCACATTCTATTCTATGGAACTCTTTTTGCAATTATCGCCATTCCTGTGCCCGTAGATTTTGGGGTATCTGTTTCGTCCCTAGTGTAACATAATTCTTTTTTACACAGCCTTCTCAGCTAGTTTAATGACTGACAGCCTCGATATCTTAATACATTTAGTCCATGAGCCAGAGCCGAAATTGGTATCACCTGGGCGGGCAAAGTCTCATGGTGATTTTTTAACAGCCCTATGCCTGTAGTTAATAAATTAGTATGATAGACTTTCTAAGGATTAGCTTTTTGGTGAATATCACCTCATAAACAGTTAAGATGAAATAAATCCCTCATACACGAAGCAGTAGTACCATTAATGCCAAGGTATCGGATTTTTAAAATCACTAAAATGCCATGACCTTTTGACTCTGGTGAACTAATTATTACACCAATTTGTACATATCATATATTAGTGTGTAGAGTGGTTTCATGTAAACATTTTTAGTGGTAATTTGTGTGGCTATGTTCCTTGGTTGAAAAGTTATGATACCTTTTGTTTTCCCCACCCCTAAAATATTGTACAAGAATTTATCCATGCCTCATTATGCTTGTAGGGTAATATCCATCAAAAAACTACTCCTTAGAAAAGTCTATCATACTAATTTATTAACTACAGTCATAGGGCTATTCAAGAAACACAATGGGAATTTGTCCGCCCAGGTGATACCAATTCGTTAAATTCCAGGGTCTGGTCTGCGTGTCTGTGTTGGTGCAGTGTGTCAAAAAGTGTATATAAAATATTCCTCACTTTAGATTTGCGTTTACTATAGTTAGACACCCAATAGCCGATGTATTTTTCGTGCTGGCGTGTCGTTAAACATTCATTCATTCATTCATTCATTCATAAAATATTCCTTGCTGCTAATGGGAAAATGTTGAGCTTTTCTTCTTTGTCATATGTTCTTCAACGAACAAATGTTTGACATCCAGTAGTCGATGATTAATAAATCAATGTCATCTAGTGGTGTCGTTAAACAAAACAAACATTTTGGGGATCTAATGGGGTGGGAGTGTCTCAGGAGCCCAGATCTAACCCATTTTGTTGGATTGGAAAAAAAAAGCCCTTATATCGTTTTGATGTGCGAAATCTCACCCATTTTATTTTCATATAATTTTAAATTCCTGGTCTACGATCTTTAATTTGCTGTGAAAGAAAATCTAGCAGATAAACGTTCTGTGTTCAGGGTTTGTTTGAATTAAATATGGTTTCCATCCTCTTAAATGTCATAATGATCCCGCATTAAATTTAATATGATGACGTCATTATGTGACGAAAATTAACTTACCGGGTCGATGGAATATGCAGCACGAGTGTGGTATTCACTTTGCGCGACATCGACGAAGTCAGTCGGGAAGTCTAAGTGAGTCTTTCTGTTGAGTTCACATTTACGATTCGAGCCATCATAATTGAACGACAGACAATTGGGGGCCTTCAGACACCGATACGCACACTGGGACGGCATGTGTACCCAGCTCATAAAGAACCAGTGGCCAGACAGCTTTTTCCCTTTAGACTGGTAACTTTCTGCGCTTTTTGTCCATTGATACACCTTGTTACTATAGTCGAGGCAGAATGAAGTCGAAAACAGAGCAAATATCACCCAAAAACATAAACCGTTAGCCATTTGCGCGCTTCCCTCGGCTTTCGCTGAAAATGTGTGATGCGAGACCCATGCCATTCACGTATTACCGTCCGTTTCGGTTAATTATCGCCTTGCATCTAAGGAAAGGAGTCTTCTATAATCTTAAACAACCGGAATGGGTGTTGTTTGGGGGTCATCAATTATTCATCGGAAGGTACATTTGCTATTGTATTCAATTAGCGATACGATAATTACATTTCTTATTTATTAATTCGGACGTGTCGATGAAATCTACGACACGCTTTGTAATAGCCTGAACAATGAAGTTTAAAAACAGAAGAGACCCATAACCGTGAAAAGTGGATTGATTTTTCCGCCGATAAGATTACGTGATAGCGTGTTAAAGAGTAAGGATACCCGGAATACCTTCCCTTGGGAAATTAACCCAAATTAAATATTTATTTAATTAAAAATCAAAAGTCAACCGCAGTGGCATAAACGCAACAATGAATCGGTTGGTTTACCCAAGCGTCTTTAAAAATGTCAAGCTTTTTGGATGATAAAAAAAAAAAAAAAAAAATTCAAAGATCTTTTATTTTAGTGTAACGCATAATATGACATAGTAGAACTGTAATTTCCTTTATTTTAGTGTAACGCATAATATGACATAGTAGAACTGTAATTTCTTTATTTCAGTGTAACGCATAATATGACATAGTAGAACTGTAATTTCCTTTATTTCAGTGTAACGCATAATATGACATAGTAGAACTGTAATTTCCTTTATTTCAGTGTAACGCGCATAATATGACATAGTAGAACTGTAATTTCCTTTATTTCAGTCTTTAACAAAGTCACTAGGGCGGGACGTAGCCAAGTGGTAAAGCGCTCGCCTGGTGTGCAGTCGATCTGGGATCTATTCCCGTCAGTGGCCCATTTGACCTATTGCTCGCTTCAGCCAGTGCACCACGACTGCTATATCAAAGGCCGTGGGATGTGCTATCCTGTCTGTGGGATGGTGCATATAAAAGATCCCTTTGCTAATAATGGAGAAAAAAACCCGGCCTCGGTGGTGTCATGGTTAAGTCATCGGGCATAAGGCTGGTAGGTACTGGGTTTGCAGCCCGATACCGGCTCCCATCAAGATCGAATTTTAACTACTCGGTTGTCCTTACGCTGTGTCAAGTAGTTTAGAAGATGTTATCCACTTTCATTTCTTCGGTAAGTCATCGGTCTTTGTTTGTGTGCTATCAGACTCATAGCAATAAGTAACACGTCCAGGAAGAAGGACGTGCGAAAAATAATTTTACTGTTTTTTATTATGTCCTTTGTTATGACATTTATTTAACATTTAGTTATATTGTAGGTGGGAGAGGTTTACGTCTGTTTTCTTAAATTCAATCCACGATTCGTTTAGAGGTAACGTCCTTGAGGTAATTGTTGATAACTTAGACCGAGTACTCTGACCGTCAGAGAGCAAGACGGCTATTTGGACAGTTATATAATGCTCTTCTCACTTGAGGAGAGCATTAAAACTACCGGCTTCGGTGGTGTCGTGGTTAAGCCATCGGGCATAAGGCTGGTAGGTACAGGGATCGCAGCCCGGTACCGGCTCCCACCCAGAGCGAGGTTTAACGACTCAATGGGTAGGTGTAAAACCACAACACCCTCTTTTCTCTCACTAACCACTAACAACTAACCCACTGTCCTGGACAGACAGCTCACATAGCTGAAGTGTGTGCCCAGGACAGCGTGCATGAACCTTAATTGGATATAAGCACGAAAATAAGTTGAAAGTAAATGAATGGGAAAAAGTAGCGGCTTTCCTCTATGACTATATGTCAAAATTACTAAATATTTGACATCCAATAGCCGATGGTTAATAAATCAATGTGCTCTAGTAGTGTCGTTAAACAAAACAAACTTTTTAATAACGTCACTATTAATAGTATTATGACTACTGATGTGATGATCGATTATAAAAACTCACTATTGATTGTGTTGGGGGGGAAATGTTAACTGTAATTGTTCCTCATGTTTAGAGGATGGAACAGATGCAAATATGTTGGGATTGGAGTCTGTTTCATGTCTACATGAAGACAAAAAGATATTAAATAGTTATTATAGGTACAATTGCTGATTTGTAGGCTCTATTCAGGTGAACACGCCAATGCTTAGTCCTGTCAATTAAAATACTTTGTATAATTGATTCTAACCGATTGTGAAATCGAAAGTTGATCGGTTCGTGCAAACCGATTATAACTGATGATTGATGATGAAATTCCAACCGATTCCCAAAACTATCAAATATACAAACAACTATGAATTTAAATATTTATACATATTAATCTTTATAATTGTGACGGAACATGCTGTTATTTTTTTTTCGCCTGTGGCGATGTTAATGGGTTTAGAGGGCTGTGTGCTGCGTGGTTACGTAATACCACCGCGCGACGGTGGTCGAGCTGTTCCCAATATGCACTTAGACTAGATGGGCACCTTGTTACGTAATACCTCCGCGCGACCGTACCCCCCTAATATACACTTAGACCAGATGTGGGGGCCATGTGGCCAGTAGTTACGTAATACCTACGATAGTGCGGTTTTACGACCGTGATTTTTGGCGAACTAGGCGACAGTAAGTCTGGCCATCTAAGGAAATATACCGTCTCTGGGAGTTGGGGCAAATTCACATGATAGGTGAGGTGCCGCGTTGTGCCCCCAGGCGATATTCGCTGTCTCTCAGGTTTTTGAATAAATAGACTGGATTTTAGAGATATCGGGGAGAACCAAAAGGAAGGTTCCAGGGGAACGTTGTCCGTCCGGACTGGTAAATATATATTTATGCTCTGTTGTATAACCTTGATGTGATTGGTGTGACTTTAAATATTTTAATACTGTATTATACCAATATTATTTAGACAGTGTTTCCGGTAACTGACGAAGTAAATTGTAGGCTTCACTGTTCTAAAAATATAAAGCTTAGCCGGTCATCCTAGAGGACCTAGGTAAACTGTATGTTATTGTCTTTATTGTCATAGGTACCAGTATTAATTCTGTATTATAAGGTTACTGAATGAGTAGTTAAGGGTTAATTAAAAATTAACCAAGTAGGAATAGAGTTGTAATTCCTTTATTAATTAAGTTCCCCTGGAAGCGTTTCTCAATTATCACACGTGTGGGTGTTGTGTCACGGTGAAGTGATTAGATTATTGTGTAAACTAAACACCTAGTGATTAACTAATTAAGTGATTAGTTCTGGGTTGTTATTATTATTGTTCTTGTTAATTAATTAACTGCGGCAAATATATTTGTCAGCGTAAGGTTAATACAGATTCCAAAGTGTATTGTGTTTTGTTGTGTTTTCTAGTGAACTAAACGTGCTATAATAACACATATTTATATAAGATCTTATCTCTGATTATACCTAGAGACGAGCCACTCGGGTATACACTGCCCCATACAGAGAGATCTAATAGATATACAGTTAGGAGAGATATTTGGATAATCGTGTTTTATTCAGTTACGGGTATTATAGGATCCCCGTGACAATAATGTTATAAGATACTATAAACATACACACACACACACACACACACACACACACACACACATACATACATGTATGTATATATATATATATATATATATATATATATATATATATATATATATATATATATATATATATATATATATATATATTAAAACATACACATTAGTATTTAATAGTAATACGTAGGAAATAAGAAACCTATTGCTGAAATCCAAGGTACAAGGTATATAAAATATCATTAAAAAAAATAAGTATCAAGTATAAAATATAAATCCATCATACATCATACATTTCTGTCTTTTTAAAGTAAAATAGCAGAATGTGGCAGTTAAAAGTAAAATATTTCAATATTTATTTCTGAAATTACTGGCAAATTCAGTAAACCATAGACACACATCTCCAACAGCACTAAACATTATTTAAAATCTTATAACTATATTTTGTCGTCCTGTCGCTATGTGTCTTTATTTAGAATAGTGTGTAAGGTTATTTCGAATCATGTCGGTATATATATTTTAAGAACTACTCATGTTGTCATCTTGTATTTGTAAAAAACACAATCTCTTTCCGACCAGTGCACCACAACTGGTCAAAGGTCATGGTATGTGCTTTCCTGTCTGTGGAAAAGTGCATATAAAATATGCCTTGCTGCATTATGAAAAATGTAGCGGTTTCCTCTGATGACTAAGAGTCGGAATTACCAAATGTTTGACATCCAGTAGCCGATGGTTAATTAATCAATGTGCTCCAGTGGTGTCGTTAAACAAAACAAACTTGTATTTGTAAATATCCAGTGTATAATAATTCCTCATAAGATGTTGTTTGTACCGAAATAAAGTTTCAGTTGTTCAAGATACTCGCTAAAAAACACATTGCTAAAACAAAAATTCCATTTGTCCGTAATCCATATGCGTACACGTATACATACGTAAGCCGTAATGCGTAATCCGTAAAAATCACTTTGTATACAAATAGGTTGAGTAAAATACTTAGTTTGCATCTCTGTACCCGTATACGTATCCCATAACTGTAATGTATTATGAATTACGTATACGTATGTGAATTACGGACAAATAGAATTAGCGCCTCAACTTAGTTTCATGCTTATATCCAATTAAGGTTCAAGCACGCTGTCCTGGGCACACACTTCAGCTATCTGGGCTGTTTGTCCAGGATAGTGTGTTAGTTGTTAGTTGTTAGTTGATTAGTGAGAGAGAAGGGGGTATAGTGTCCTTACACCTACCCATCGAGTCGTTAAATCTTGCTCTGGATGGGAGCCGGTACCGGGCTGCGAACCCTGTATCTACCAACCGTATGTCCGATGGCTTAATCATGACACCACGGAGGCCGGTATCGGTTATGAAAAGCAGGTATACGCCAAGGTCATTAATGCCTAAGTCACATTTGCTCTACGGCTAGGATACGGCGGCCGTACGCCCCCGAAATCGAGAGATACCTGCGGCGGCCGCAGAGGATCTGCGGTGGCCTCAGGGTCGCCCTAGGGCGTATGCCTATATTTTACAGGTCGTAGGGGTCGCCGTGGGATTATAGCGCGGAGTTAAAACCTTTTTTCATTTCTAGGTTCGCCGTAGCAATTCGACACGCCGTAGCCATGCCGTAGAGCGGTTCACGGCGACCATAAGTCGGGCGTACGGCGGCCTTGCGTTTGCCGTGCGGCTGCCCTAGGGTCTTATGAATTACAATTGACCTTTGCGGACCCCCCAAAATTGCGATTTCATTATTTTATTTCATTTTATTATGATTTCACTTTTCACTTTTCATGCAACTCCGACAGATTCGCGATAATTATAATAAGTTAATTTTACGTCACACCGCTGTGTCACAAAAGTATGGTCCCCCTACGGCCACCGCAGGGACGCCCTAAGGCGACCGTGCGTCATCACTTCAAAGGCCGCACGGAAGCCGCAGGTTTTCTGTTACCACAAATTCAAAATACGCCGTGCGGCTACCCTAACATATGTGACTGCTACAGGATGTGACCGTGGGAATGCTGCGGCGGCCCTATAATTGCTATTGGCCGTAGATATTTTAGACCCCACGGCCGCCGCGGCATAACTCTCCCGCAGTTGTTATTTACTTATTTGGCAGCATATAGCTTCATAAATATGTGAGGTGCCCGCAAATGAATTACTTGTCTAACTAGTTAGATGTGCATATTTTAACAGCTCAGGGATGTTTGGAAAATTACTACTAATCAAATTGTTCTAAAACAAAATGTTTCGTCGACAACACGTCAGTTATCCGAGTTTTGTGAAGTCATTTTATCACCCACCTGGGGTCATGTTCTCAAAGATATTGGTCGTTAGGCCGTAACGATGTCGTAAAATGGCGCAAACAACAGAATACAGTGACAGACAGTTAACCCAAACATTCGTTTCACTGTCGTTATGGTGTCGTTTGCGGTCTGTCTTAAAAAGGAAAATACATTGTCGTTATGCAGTTTATGTTTCATGCTGTGCTTTCGCACGTGCGTTATTAGAACAAGGTAATGTTTTAGCCAGTAAGCATGGCTAACCAGAAATAGGAAGATGTTCCAAAATGGCGACCTTATCATCGTTATGACACTGGTGAAGGAAAAAGTAGTTGGTCGTCTGTGGTTAACCACAAAGAACAACGGCGAAGAAAAACCCAAAAGAAAACTGGGGGACGCGACCTTATCATCGTTATGACACTGGTGCAGGAGAAGGTAGCAGCCATCATTGGGAAGACTGCCATAGTCGTATTTGGTTAAAGGCATACTGTCACAGATTTAATGATCTTATTTCTCTAAAAATGTATAATAAATGAAAATTGCATCAATGTTTGGAAACAAATCTGGCTATCGCATCACCTTAAAGAGACATTCCTGAGTTTGCTCTATTGTAAGATGTTTCCGACTAATAAAATATTTCTACGATTAAACTTACATATTAAATATATTTTCTTGTTTACATACGAAAAAACAATATTATAGGAAATTAAATGAACATACCCTAGTTTCAGCCCATGCAAATTAATACTAAGTTGAGTTAATCTACAAACCTATAATTCATTTGAACAAAGTAACAACTGAGTGAAACATGAATCTATGACTTTGAAATGGAAAAATACTCTCTAAAAATATATTAAAACTCGACTATTACTGTTACCTCTCAGACGCATGTGCGTTTTTAAAAATATGAGAAATGCATTTTGTGACATTAACAATACCAGGATGACAAAAAACATTTCAGTCTACGGAAATGGATAATCTAAACAATAAAATCTAAGAAAAGTATGATTTCAGGCATCAAAAATGGCTCTAATAGTAAAAAATATGCCTTAGTGTTTTAAAAACTAGGGTATGTCCCTTTAAATGAAATTTAACCTAGTACAAATATTAGAACGACCAGAAACACGTTTAATATACAGCCACTAATATTTTATGCAGAAAAATATATTTGATATGTAATTACAATCGTTACAAAATCTTTGTTAGTCGATAACATCTTAAAAATTGCAGCAAATTCAGGAATGTCCCTTTATGTGAACCATGATGGAGTGAAATCCATGTCAACCCTCTCTGCAATTTAAGTTTTTGAATTATGGACCATTGCCATAATTAAATTATTTTTACTAAATATCATTAATAGGTTGGGTATGGTGGTTACGTAAATGGTTGAATAATATACATTTAGGGACAAATCAAATACATATTTTCTCAGGTAATACTTTGTTGGGCCATTTAATAGATGAGTGGTCTGTGACAATATGGCTTTAAAAACAAAGAACAACGGCGAAGAAAACCCCCCAAAAAGACTGAGGGACGCGACCATATCATCGTTATGACACTGGTGCAGAAGAAGGTAGTAGCCGTCATTGGGAAGACTGCCATAGAGGGAATGACCACTGGTATCGACAGTTCTACTGCAGGTACGTCTGATTCATGATGTATGTCCTCATCTGCACCTGCACCAATAAAAGTATGGGAGCAGAAGGAATGTATCTAGAATGTACATCGACAGTGAGGAACAAGATCTCATCCACGTCCAAAATCGTGATGTGTTCTACTGACAGTGGAACCCCGGAACCTACTGACAGAAGCAGGTTACGCAGTAGATCATAGAGTCTCATCACATCAGACAGATGGTATATAACGTCATTGTGTTATTTGTCATAAATAACGCAACATACATTAGTGTTTTGTCAATTACAACATTTACGTTTTGCATTTACCATAGTTTGACACCCAATAGCCGATGTATTTTTCGTGCTGGGGTATCGCTGGGGTGTCGTTAAACATCCATTCTATTATATTCAGTTACAAATATATTTAATAAAAGATACTTTAATCGATTAAAGTTTATCACTGGGTTTTGTTTCTTTTTGTATTTGTTTGTTTGTTGTTGGGTTGTTGTTATGGGGTGTTTGGGGTGGGTTTTTTTTTGTTTTTTTGTTTTTTTTTGGGGGGGGGGGTCTCTTTTTCTTCCTTTTTCCTTTTTTTTTGTTATTTCTTTACCATGTAAATCTATCACCTTTTCATGTGAATCGTAAATGGCATTCCATTATGAATTCATATGAAATTGATTTCCATTTGCTTCATGGCAATGAATTATATCATAATTACCTTAGTTGTTGATGTTTGTCTGTCAACGTTGACGTCATCTAACAGTTCCATCTCTCAGTAGTTGATGGTGTATGGCATTTGTTTATTATTATTCTCATTTACTTTGTCATTGCTTTCTGTTTCATCGTCAATGTTCAATGCATGTAATTGTTTTCATATCTTCTCTAGTTAAGCAAATGCGACAATAATATACAGACATCTACCAGGAACAAACACCAGACAACCACCCCATTTATGAAGGCAAAGCCAACGAGACATCAACTCACCAATTGCTATTTCACTTGAGGACCTCGTGGTTTTGTGTGATTTGTCAAAGTCTCTATATTGCTATAGTGGCGGGGTTTGGGACTGAAGTCAGTAACATGGTTTGAGTGGGTATCCACATTCTCTTAATAGCCACCCATCCATGATATCTTATTGGCTCATGCCACACGCTGCTATCTTGATTGAATACGTATCATTGGTAGCTGAAGTACAAATGCTCATCATTCGAGGGACCTATGATGGGAATCAGGGTGTCATCCAAAGCTCCAAGTACGTTTGGGACATGAGCCAACTTTGTCGCGAGAATAATTTATATGGATCTTCATTAACTGGATTACTATGGAGTGAACAGCTGTGTGTATGCATCGTGGTACAGACAAAACCACTTAAACCACTTATGTAGCCGCTGGGGAGGGGAACATGGGAGCAATGGCTCCTAATCTCATCTGTTTTCTCCCACCTTTTATATTTGCATGTCGCACCATACACAGTTTGGGTGTCCCACGCCCAGAATAAAATTATGTCTATGCCAATTCTTCCACTTGCAATTAAAATAACAATGTCGTACTTTTCGTGCAGACCTTTCCAGTTGCAATTCATTACACTAGATTCAATATGTCACCCCTATCATTTGTCTCCCTTGTAGATCAACACGTTAGGACAGTCTATCGTCTCCTTAATCGTGTAAGCTCCAGTATTGCCACAAAAACATCGAAACCACTTTCTTTGTATTGGGCCTTGCCAGGAAGGTTATATATTTGGGTAAAATGATACCTATCGAAGACGAGTGTAATATTCTCAATGTTTGTCAGCAACGAGGTTCCTTTGAGCTTTGGCACACTTGTAGAACTCGCCTGAGGTCAGATGGGTCATAGGATCAATCACCGTCGATGTACTCGTTTCCCCTAACTCCAATCAATATCCACGACTGTTGTATCAGCATTTCTGTTACAAACAATGTTTTGTGTCCATTTCTTCATAGCCAGAACAACTCATACTGAAAGACTCATGTCTAAGAAATCATTCATTACTCGGAATATGTTGATATCGCTAGTGAAAATTTTGAATGCATTTTTAATAGCAAATTAAGAACTGTATACTTAATCCAGCAGTTACTGTTCAACCAAAAGGCAAATCGTAGTTTACCAGTTTACTAATTAATCAGATATAGACTAGAAAAAAGGTATTGCGTTCGAAAAGATCAGGGCTGGAAGAAAATATAAAAACCAAATAAACAACGTAATTAATATGAAAAAAACAAGGTGTAGACGAATTTGCAGTTACGTTAGACGATAAATGAATAGAATTGTCTTGATAAAGTTACAAATAAACAAATAATACATATTGGCAATATTTCAAACAAATAAACACAAACATCAGATGATAAATCTCCCACTAAAGGACCCAACAACAAATTTATTGGTTGCATTCAGTGATTTCGAAAAGGCTAAAACATTAAATAAATACTATATTTTAGTGGTTTCAGTAGATAATACAAATATCTTCCTCACTGACAATCACGTTGTAAAGATTTCAGACATTAATAATGACGTTAGAAGAAATATAACACATCATTAAGATATTAGCACCAAATAAGGCAACGGGTGCAGATGAACATTAGTTACAAATTACTTAAACATAACATTCATTCATACCAACAAAAAAGACACATTGTCAAAATGAGATTCTAGAAATAGTTTCACTAAATCTGGTCGCGAGTAGTTCAGTACTTGACCAGGGATTAGTACTTATAAACGACTATGTCTGGAATAAGTTTGAGAGTAATTTTTCATTTCATGTGATATCCTTATCTGACTCAGTCGCTCTGTGTTCAGACATACTTGTTTGTACATGGGTGAAACATCTATTATGGTACAGAGGAAACAACTGGACATTATCTATTTCTGGAAGGTTATTTGCGACCATGACTCATGTACAGCAGTGAATCAGTTTTATAGATACATTTTAACAACTTCTGTATTTGGATATTTGATGGTGGATGTTTTAAAAATGTGTCATAGTAAAGCAGGTATTATTATGGAATACAACTGTTGTCCTCATCGTTGTTGATGTTGTCACAGTGGTTGTCATGATTGTTATTTGTCATTGTTTTATTGTCGTTACAGTTGTTGCTATTGTTGTCGATAGTGTATTTGTTGTTGTTATTGTGGTATTATTATTATTATTATTATTATTAGTAGTAGTAGTAGTAGTAGTAGTAGTAGTAGTAGTAGTAGTAGTAGTAGTAGTAGTAGTAGTAGTAGTAGTAGTGGTGGTAGCAGTAGTAGTAGTAGTAGTAGTAGTAGTAGTAGTAGTAGTAGTAGTAGTGGCAGCAGTCGCCATTCGACTTGGCATTCACATTGTTTTTGCATTTACCATAGTTTGACACCTAATAGCCGATGTATTGTTCGTGCTGAGGTGTCGTTAAACATTCATTCATTCATTCATTCCACTTGGCATTGTGCAGAGGTACGGTCTTGATCATGAATAACGGTTTCGATGGTCAGATGTGTAACAAAATCGTATAAGAATGAGTCATCAATAATGTAGTATCATTTTACGTGCTCTACTGGATGTACAAAAAACCATTACGAAATGAGTTTCTGGAATTTTGATAAAAAATATATATATATATTCCTTTATTGAGGTCGCTGACACGTGCATACGACGTGCGGTAGGATATACGGGGAGTTTTGTTTTTAATACGTTGAATGATATGTAATACTGTCGTTCACATGCACTCGGTTTACTTCATGTGGCGTGCAGTATACATTGCTGCTTGATTTCGTCGCTTCCACACGCCGGAAGCGTGCTGATTTGAAACTGATAAGAATCTATACAAGAAGAGATACATGTGGAAGCGGCTTTAGTTTTATTATTTTTATTTATTTATTCCATGACACAAAAGTACATAAAAACAAATGTGGCTCCAATACTTTGGTTTAAATAAAAGTAATTAACAAAAAAGAAGTACCAAACTCTGTGTTATAATATAGTACATAATTTGTCGTTCTGTCTGCTTTCTTTTCTATGCATGTGTAAGATCGCAAATATATATATATATATATATATATATATATATATATATATATATAGTCGTGGAATACATCATTGTGCAACATGAATTCAATAAGGCCAAGTAAACTGAAAAATCTGTACCTGATCCATTTGTTTTTAAACAATAAAATGTTTTTAAAAAAAAGAAAGAAATAAGATATAGTTAGTGAATATTTTGTTTTATATCCCTTTTTTCTTTCTCTAAAAATATAGCAATTAAAGGGATTCACCTGAGTTTGCTGCCACTGTTAAGATATTGCCGGGTAACAACCTTTTTAACGACCATAATTACATATTACATATATTCTATGTAGAAAATATCAATAGCTGTACAGTAAATATGTTTCGGATCGTTCTAATGGGTGTACTAGGTAATACTTCATTTTATTTTGTAATATATATATTTATTCGTACACACGAAATTACTGTGAGACAAAATCCAATTTAGATTACTCACCAACATTAGGACAATCATCAGAAGCACATTGTATATACAGACACTGATGCATCTGTATTTAGTATGTAATTTTAGTTAATACAAAATGTTATTAGTCTGAAACATTTTACAATGACAGCGAACTCGGGACAGTCTTTGTAAGTGAAAATAGTGCTGATTTGAAACGTGATAAGAATCTATACAAGAAGAGATACATCGCTGGATCCAGCAAGTGCACAACCAATTCCTTGTCTCTAAGATTGACCATTATCCTGGCAATCTTTCTAGGTATTGCCAAAAGGCCTTCAAGACAAGTGATATTAATCACGTGGATTCTGAAGAATTCTAAAGATTTACTAGAAATCATTCACTCTCAGAACATTTGATTTTTCAACAATACCCCACGACAAACTTAAGGGGAAATGTCATTCCTTAGTCAACGGGGCATTTGTTACAACGATCGGTGAACGAAGATATATATACATAACTATCTGCCATGAACCTGGATAATTCGTAAAGTTCGAGAGTGAATCCAGACTAAAGTATACTGAGACAGACATATGTAAAATATTGGACTTCCTAATTCACAACACATATGTCAGATGTGTGAATAGGGCATATAGACGGGGGACAGGAATTCCCATGGGTACCAATCATTCTCCACTACTCGCCGATTTGTTTCTCCATACTTATGGATCAGAATTTCTTACTTATCTAGCAATCCGGCTAAAACGTCTAAGTTGACTTTCCGCTATATTGATGGTCTTGTACCATTCAATAATAGCAGCATAACAGATTAACTTCCATTGATTTACCCACAACAGTTAAAAATAAAAATAAAACCTATGAAGGTAGCTCTATGCATAAAGATTCAAAGCGACACTGGCCTCCAAACTAAGCTGTATGACGAAAGGGATGACTTCAACTTTCTAACAGTCAATTTTCCCTTATCTCGAACTATATACCTTCGGCTCGAGCTTTTGGTGTCTACATATCATAACTACTAAGATACTTTAGGGCATTATCCTTGTATGTATATTTCTAACAACGCCATACCATTCTACCAGAGAAGTTTTTCTTAAGGGTTATGATGTCCAGGGACTCCTGAAGACATTCAAAAAGTTTTAAGGTAGATATTTGGAAGCTGTATTTACTAAATACGATGCATCACTTACCAAAATGATGGTTGGTGCTATTTCAAATTTGGTGAAACTCTTGCACAGTTTTTCATCGTTTTAGATTAGTGACGGACTTGACAGCTGTGATGGCAGTACTCACGACGGGTGCTACTGGTGAGGGCAGGATATGCTCAACTTTCGCGAACACTAGATATCATCACAGTTTTGACAGTGATTCATGAGTGCGTGTTTACACAGCTATATTTATTCCATTGAGCTCTGTCCGGTGCTAGTTTTGATTTAGTCTTGAGTGGCAGTCCTCTTATGGGCAATATCTATTTATTAAGGTTTCTTAATTTTTTACTTAGTATTTTATTGTTTTTGTTACGATATTGTAATTTTTTTACTAATAAACAATAATAAAAAGCAGCTTGACGAGCTTTAGGTATCTATTATTCTCTTTAAATCGTGATGAATGAATTAATTAATTACAATTTACCAACACCTTGACATAAAAATATATTCACTGTTGGGTGAAACACAAAGTTAACAATATGAAAAGAACAGCAACAACAAAAAAAAAACCACAGAACGATACTAATAATATATAGAAATGCAATGTGGGGGGTTTTGGGTTGTGTTTTTTTAAACCTAACAGTCTAAAGGTTTTTAAAACAAAAATAATAAGGATATCACAAATAATATGGATTAGACATTATTTTAGCTAAAATAGTCATTGCTATACGTCTAAACGTGAAACTAAACACGTGTGTGAGTAGTTCATCTGTACTGAATGTATGTGTACTTGATGATGCCTCGAGGTTCGCCCCGTCTTCCCCCGAAGTATAAAATACGGAAAGTAGGTACATAAATTTTAACAGTTTACCGGGTTTAACGGAGTGTAGTAATCCGTCTTAAACAAACAAATATCTAACAAGCGAGTGTTTCTGTACACATAACACATAATAGCAATCACAGTTCTGGCGCAGATGACGCCAAAAATAGATGTTATTTGAAAGTGAACAAAAAAATTAAGTTTTTCAAGTACTTTCAAATTCCCAACACATATAACTAGTGAAATAATTAGCAATGTATATTTACTTTATCAAATTATGTATGCATGAGAAGATTTTATGCCTTCGGCAATGAGTAGTTCACTACACGTTCAGCTTGACTTGCTTCCGTACGTACTATGTGTCCGGCTGTCTAAATGTCCACCTGTCTGTGCGTATAAAACCAAGAGTAACCCACTACGGGGCAAAATATCAATAATCACACTCTCTTTGCTCTCTCCACTCCACACACACACACCCCCCCACACACCACCCCACCACCACCACCACCACCACCCCCCCCCCCCTCTCTCTCTCTCTCTCTCTCTCTCTCTCTCTCTCTCTCTCAATAATCCTAACCTTCACTCTATCCTCCATCTTGTCCGACCCTCCCTCTAGATTTCTTTCTGTCCCTCCCTCCATCTTCCTCCCTCTGTCTCTCTCCTTCCCTCCACTCCCTCTAGATTTGTCTATCTCCCTCTCGCCCTCCCTCCTCTCTCTCCCCCACCTTTTCTTTTATTTCTCTCTTTTTTCCCCTCTCTCTGTCTGTCTGTCTGTCTGTCTGTCTTTCTCTCTCTCTCTCTCTCTCTCTCTCTCTCTCTCTCTCTCTCTCTCTCTCTCTCTCTCTCTCTCTCTCTCTCTCTCTCCTGCACATTTCCCTCTTTCCATCTGTATTCTGTATGTATCATTTGGAGCTATTTTAGTTTTTCAAAATATTTGCGTGTGAATGCGTCGTTATTAGAATTACGTACGAGGTTATAATATGGTATGAAGTAAACATCACGAAACATAACTACGACGCAAGTCACCTTGACACCAGCTTTCATTTTCTGAACCTACTCGTAAATTGTTGACATGTTTACGTGATATTACGTTATTCTAAATGTTTTACTTAGCGGTTTGCAATATCCATCATCTTAGGTATTTTATTGGGGGGGGGGGGGGGTGTATGGATGGATGGGTGAGGTGGCCTTGATTATAATATTTTGACGTCACAGTATGATTGATTCTCTTCGGTGAAATACTCAGAGGGTTTTGTTGGACCAAATTAATTTCCATTGTATTGCCGATAATGTAATGGGTTTTTTTCCTACTCTTAATAAATAAAGATAAAATTGTTGCTTTTGTCCTCCCCCACCCCTCACCGAGGTTGTGCCCCCATAAGATATTGTTCCTACGGGCCTGATATGCTACTATTGTTTGTTTGAATATATTTTCTTGCTTGATGTACCTTATTAAGGTTCAAGCACTTTTCAGATGCCTGTATACCGGTAAATCGATGTAGGTTTTTTTACACCTCAAGTGGGTTGTAGCTGGTACTGGGAAACGAACCCATTACCTACTAGCCTTGAATCCGTTAAGCCAATAGTTTAATCGCATTTCCACTGAGTATAACATTATATAAAAGTAAATAGCATTAATAACTTTTTATGCACATGCTGTTCGAAAAAATGATAAGATGGTGGAGTCCATTGTATACACAAACCACAAATATTTTAGCATAAAATAAAATAATAATTCATGTGCCCATCTCTATATACACCACCCCCCCCCCCCCCCCCCCCCCCCCCCCCCCCCCCCCCCCCCGTCGTCCATCTACCAAAGGTTATTTCTGATTTGTGGTGCGTCTTAGCTTAATTTTTCCACACAGAGTTCACGTTAAAATAAGCACGTCAGCATATACCATTATAATTGATGTAGGAATGGAATGTAGCTCAGTGATACAAGGGTCGACAGATATGCGATGGGTCGTAGGATCGAGTCCGGACTTTGGACCTACTAGGTTCTATTGGTGCTCCGGGTCTGGTCTATCGAAAGTCGTGGTATTTATTTGTCTATTTGTAGGTAACTAAGTGCATATAAAACACCCAATCTGACTGAATAAAATCACACTGAAATTACTAAGAAGCATAAAATTAAAAAGCATTTTATGATGACATGTATAGACAAAATGATAATTAAACATGGATCTAATGGTTTGTTTCCAAATAAATATTACTTTGTAATTCATTTATTTCAGTTGGAACTACACGTCTGTTTTCAACTGCAAATCATGTCTAGTAAATTTGTCCATATAGAGTTTGGTACAAATATTTTTGTACATAGGCGTGTGGGCTCCCATTTTTGTATGGGCGGGGAGGGTAGAGGCTGATTTTTGCCCGAATTAAAAAAAAACCTCAACCTGGATAACAACGTGTTTTTTCATATTAGGATTACTACCAAACGGCAATATAGGGTTAGCTAAAAAGGTTTCTACAAATGTTATTAATTTTTTATAAGATTACAAGGTACTGGGGGTATTCTCAGACCACCACCCCTACCACCTCACCGTACATCCACTTCCACTTCAGAATAATAAAAATGTTATGCTAGAGCCAGAGTCGTGCAAAAACATTTAATGATATAATCTGAAAATTAATACAGTCAAGCGGCTAAATTATTTTGTAGCTTAAATTGGTAATTTGCTTGAAATAATATTTTCGAGAAAATAAAGAAGAAAAATATTTCATTATGTTTACCTCAAACACCTAGACACTTAATAGCACATAACTATATTTTATAACAGTAAAATATCGGAAAAACTGGCGAGACGCACGACAACAAACATAAAAACATGTGACGCTGGCAACGATAACGGTGACGAGAAATAAAACTAGTATAGAATGTTTCTTTATTTACAGTTGACAACATACAGGACAAATCGAACCACTCGCGGGACACATACTGGAATATGGTGGTGATGGTATTGATGATGATGATGATTGTTGAATGTTATGATGATGGTGATGATGATGATAATGAATGTTGTGATGATGATGATGAATTTTGTGATGATGATGATGATGATGATAATGTATGTTATGATGATGATAATGAATGTTGTGATAGTGATGATTATGAATGTTGTGATAGTGATGATTATGAATGTTGTGATGATGATGAGGATGATGATGATGATAATGAATATTATGATAATTATGATGATGATGATGATGATGAATATTATGATAATTATGATGATGATGATAATAATAAATAATATTGTGATAATTATGATAGTGATGATGATTATGATGATGATGATGATGAATGTTATAATGATGATAATGAATGTTGTGATACTGATGATAATGAATGTTGTGATAGTGATGATAATGAATGTTGTGATAGTGATAATGAATGTTGTGATACTGATGATAATGAATGTGTGATAGTGATGATTATGAATGTTGTGATAGTGATGATAATGAATGTTGTGATAGTGATGATAATGAATGTTGTGATAGTGATGATAATGAATATAATAATTATGATGATGATGATTATGATGATGATGATGATGATGATAATGAATGTTGTGATAGTGATGATAATGAATGTTGTGATAGTGATGATAATGAATGTTGTGATAGTGATGATAATGAATATAATAATTATGATGATGATGATTATGATGATGATGATGATGATGATGATAATGTATGTTATGATGATGATAATGAATGTTGTGATAGTGATGATAATGAATGTTGTGATGGTGATGATGATGATGATGATGTTTGGTGTGGTGGTGGTTGTGGGAAAGAAGCTGGAAGCGATTATAATAATGATGCCAATGATCACGTTGGTGGTTGTGTTGGTGTGGTGATGATGTGTTGTGACGATAATGGCCATGATGATGATGATGGTGGTGGTAGTAATTATGATGATGATGATGATGATGATGATGATAATGATTATGAAAAGAATAAAAGAAAGGATGATAACAACGACGACAAAGTGAAGAAAAAAGCCGGAAAAGCTATTACAACATGTATTTCACGTGTTCCTAGCGTACCGTTTAAATAGACGAAATTGTTTAAGGAAATGAACGCTGAAAATGGTCAGTAACGAGACCAATCATTGGCTGTCGGAGTGCGATGACTAACTGACGTACTGGCGAGAACTCAAGCGTACCTGCGTAACATCAGTAGACGCAGATACACTGTAGCAATACATAAACACTGGCTAACTTTTGTCACGATCTGACCTCGTTAATGCTGTAAACACAGTAACTTGATGTAAGGATATTTTTTTCAAATGAGTTTACAGTGTCCCGTTAGTGTTCATCACTGTACGTTCCCCGAGGCAGGACGTAGCCCAGTGGTAAAGCGCTCGCCTGATGCGCGGTATGTCTAGGATCGATCCTCGCCGGTGGCCCATTGGGCTATTTGTCATTCCAGCCAGTGCACCACGACTGGTATATCGAATGCCGTGGTATGTGCCATTCTGTCTTTGGGATGGTGCATATAAAATATATTTTGCTACTAATGGAAAAATGTTGCGGGTTTCCTCTCTAAGACTGTATGTCAGAATTACCAAATGTTTGGTATCAAATAGCCGATGATTAAGCAATCAATGTGCTCTAGTAGTGTCGTTACACAAAACAAACTTATAACTTTTGAACGTTCTCTAGCTGTCGATGAACATGATCACTGAGAGAGAAGATAGAGATAGGGATAGAGAAGAGAGAGAGAGAGAGAGAGAGAGAGAGAGAGAGAGAGAGAGAGAGAGAGAGAGAGAGAGAGAGAGAGAGAGAGAGAGAGAGAGAGAGAGAGAGGGGGTAGGTGGAAGGATATATAAATAAATATATTATACACTGTAGAAAACTATATATTGTCTAACTAGTTGGGGTTTTTTTGGTTCTGCTGGTGTTCAAAACTTGGTACAATATATATTTTTTCAATTCAGCATCTGCCGTGTTGCCTCTGACAACGGTACATGCCAATATGATTTATGCTAATTGAAAGGTATAGCCTATGTAGCAGTAGTAGGTTTCTACTCTTGGTGTGTCTGACTGTCTTTCCTTCCAAAGTCTCCTCATTTCTCCATCCCTGTCCTCTCATTCGTATCAACTCTCACTTATAGCATCTCTCTCTCTCTCTCTCTCTCTCTCTCTCTCTCTCTCTCTCTCTCTCTCTCTCTCTCTCTCTCTCTCTCTCTCTCTCTCTCTCTCTCTCTCTCTCTCTCTCTCTCTCTCTCTCTCTCTCTCTCTCTCTCTCTCTCTCTCTCTCTCTCTCTCTCTCTCTCTCTCTCTCTCTCTCTCTCTCTCTCTCTCTCTCTCTCTCTTTCTCTCTCTCACACACACTCCACTGTCTGTATATCGTTCTCTGTCTGTCTGTCTGTCTGTCTATCTATTTATCTATTTGCCTGCCTGTCTCTGTCTGTCTGTCTCCTCTCTCTCTCTCTCTCCTCTCTCTCTGTCTCTCTCTAATTGTCTGTCTGTCTGTCTGTCTGTCTGTCTCTCTCTCTCTCTCTCTCTCTCTCTCTCTCTCTCTCTCTCTCTCTCTCTCTCTCTCTATCTCTCTCTCTCTCTCTCTCTCTCTCTCTCTTTCTCTCTCTCTCAACCTCAATCATTCTTCTACCACTCCCTCTAATTATTCCTAATTAAGACAAAAGAGAAAGCAAAGACCTAATAACCGAATGTGGTTTTCAAATTATTTCTATATGTAACTTCTGTAACTAATCGTTATTAGCATCTCTTTGTTAGGTATTCTGACAACGATTTTCGACTAGTTACACTATCACGATTTCCACATAACATAATTATTTTCCATAGAGGAATAGAGAGAGGGCCTCAGACCACAATTAATTTCGATATATGTTTCTATATAGCCTTAGTGGCTATAACATTTTTATTAATATCAGCAGGCCCGTGGATTTTTGTATGTACCTTTGCCTGCCTGGGGGACACATACCCTGAAAAGGACAACCCCTGTTGTCCAGCTCTTTCTCCCAGCATATTGGTTTAAACAAACACACCCTCTAAACCAGGCCGGAGTACACCCATTTTACACAAAAAGCACTACTTTTGCATGGGCCGGAATTACCACAAACAAGTCTTCAATGTCAACAAGTTACACATGTTTACAAACTACATGCTCTCCCCTGTCACTTCAGTCAAATAGTTGCCACTTCATAGCTGTCTGCCATGAAATAATCACAGTTAAACAGCAGACTACTTGCGCGGTCAAATTTCCGGATTTTGGACAACCAAATGGGAAGATAACTGTAATCTGAGGCCAGAGAGAGAGAGAGAGAGAGAGAGAGAGAGAGAGAGAGAGAGAGAGAGAGAGAGAGAGAGAGAGAGAGAGAGAGAGAGAGAGAGAGAGAGAGAGAGAGAGAGAGAGAGAGAGAGAGAGAGACACACAGACAGACAGAGAGAGAGAGACAGATAGACTTGGAAATAGGGACAGTGAGAGACAGAGAGAGTGAATAACTGAAGATGCGAAATGTTTAATATGTTGACAATAAAAAAAATAAAAAAACTTTTAACGGGGAAAAACATCAATTTATAAAACATGCAATTCAAACTTATACATACAATAATTAGTATTTTACAAATTATCCATTCGCTGAATTGTAGGAGGGGATGTTGCAAGTGGGCTTAAGCGGGTGTGTAAATATGCTTGCAAAGGTTATAAAAAAAAAATCATTCAGCTGAGCGCTTTGTTGAAAATAGCTAAATACACAGTAGCTAAAGTGTTTTATTGTCGCTTGTATACAGTCAACAAAGCACAGGGGAAAAAATGTGCGTATTAGGTGGATATTTTAATCTCGCAATTCGACTGATAATGGATGTAAAAACGAAAACTGTATTAATAGCTGCAGCGTCGTTCCGCCCGGTTCTGTTTGTACATGAATGGGGCTAGAAAGAAAGAAATGTTTTATTTAACGACGCACTCAGCACATTTTATTTACGGTTATATGGCGTCAGACATATGGTTATGGACCACACAGATATATTGAGAGAGGAAACCCGCTGTCGCCACTTCATGGGCTACTCTTTTTGATTAGCAGCAAGGAATCTTTTATATGCACCATCCCACAGACAGGGTAGTACATACCACATCCTTTGATATACCAGTCGTGGTGCACTGGCTGGAACGAGAAATACCACAATGGGCCCACCGACGAGGATCGATCCCACACCGACCGCGCATCGAGCGACCGCTGTACCACAGGGGTTAGAATGGGGCTAGAGGACGCTCGATCCGCTGCATTAAATACATGAACATTGGATCATTCATTTTAATTTATTTTCGTGCTCACATCCAATTAATGTTCAAGCACGCTATCCTAACACACATCCCAATGGTTGGCGAGAGAGACGTCCAGTGTAGTGGCCTTATACCTACCCACAGAACCTTTAAAACTCGTTCTGGGTAAGAATCGGTGCCGTGATGCGAACCCAGTACCTACCAGCGTTAAGTCTGATGGCTGAACCACTACACCACCGAGACAGCTGATAGTGGATCTTACTGCCTTACTCTGTGATCTGCGATATTAGATCTGAAATAAGCCAATGTTTTGTATCTAGGTTACCTTTCAGGTATATTACATCTTATTTAGTCCTGTTTAGTGATAATATTTTTAATATATTGCTATGTAATGTCTCAGTGTCGTCGATAGCTGGAAGAAGAGTTCGGATGGCTTGTTTTTCAACAGCAGTAAAATTTATTTATTTTTCGTCTGTTTCTGTTCTCCACCATTTTCTTTGAAGCACCTCACTGGTGTCCAAAGAGATAGGACGAGTAGAGCTGTTCGGTGCTCTGCTCTGGCTGACCTCCTTTGATTTCGCTCATGGCTCCCACCTGCACTTCGTAACAATGAAACAATTCGTTTATTTCACAAATCTATCGTTTTCAGATTGTCGAGTACACCTGAGTTTCGCCAGCCTCTGTGAGAAAAGCGCGCCACCCGCGGTGCGGTGTTGACATTAGGTAGTAGGCAGAGTGTACTTTCATCACCGCATACCACAGACGCAAATAGCCTCAATACTTCTCTACCTCCCCTACACATATCATGGTGCTTAACACGTCTCCGAAAAATGGTATTAATTATTTTCGGCACCTACGACACTTTTTGTCATATCCGGTATAATATAGCAGCACGTGTTTAGCGTGGGAGTGAATGGTGGGGGAGTCAGGGTTGGTGGATGAGATGATAGATTCTAAGGTGTAAAAGTCTTCTCGTTATTAATCTACACAGAGGGGATTCAAACCAAGGACCCTTAGTGCGAATTCCAGAGCTCTTCCAACTGAGTTAACAGGAAAAAAGCATCCGTCTGTCTGTGTGTAAACTCTATTAACGTGCCTATGTCCATCCCAAGCCTCATCTCTGGCAAGGCAGCCCAGTGGTCTGGTTTGGGACGTTCTCCGTCTACTGCCAATAGGAGTATTTTATTCAGTCACTACTACACATTAACGCTAGTAGTCTTAATTATTTCATTGGTGGGGGGAGGCAACCCACACTATGTATATATGTATGTATATATGATTTTGTTTTTTAATTTGATACAAGGTTTTAAAAAAAAAGAGGTTTTATTGGGGGCATGACCCCCGTGTCTCCCTCCACCCCTGACCCCCTACGCCACTGATACATGACTCGGGTAGCAGTTGTGCCTAATACAATTTGATAATGTATCAAACATACATTCAAGACCAATGACGGAAAATTACCAGCTACCCGCTAGCTACCACTCTACATTTGATTTCAGTGACAATATCCGGATAATACCGAGTCATTGTTTACATTGTATGTTGACTTCGTATATCATTAAGTTTATTTTAAGTTAACATAAATAAATAAATAACATATTACAACATGCAGTGCATGGAAATGTCATCCGTTTCCGAGTGTCATTAATGTTGTGAAAGAGTCATTAAAAAAACTTTCTTTCATTTTCTTTTCTCTGTTTTTGCTTTCATTGTTGCTTGTTGATTTGCCAAAACAATGCTATTAAAGAACTGAATGGGTTCATAACTTTAAATTCCACACTCGAAAACGACATGATGCCCTAAACTGTAGTTTATATCAATAAGTCATTGTTTGTTCGTCACAGCCATTTTGATATACATTTCATAACAACGCACGTGACCCGCACGTGGCTGTACGTGCTAAGAGTAAAATTTATTTGTTAGTGGTCACCGAGTGTCCTGCCCTGACCACAGTGTATGCGGAAATACAGCCTGGACACACGCAACCTTCTTTTGAAGGTTACTTTATTCAAACTGTCATGGTAAGATTCAAACTGTTAGAGGCAGGATTTCATGACAGATGCAGTACTACATACAAAGTATTGCCTGATATGTTTTTTAATTTTATTTCGTCCAGAAAAAAAAGTATATTGAGCAACAAAAAGAAATGTGATATCAATGTATATACATGTACATGATAGTATATAATATATGAACCCAAACATTAATGGGACTGAAAAATTAACAGTCTAAAAGGCACGGCGGAAGCAAGTCGACATTGGGGGGTCGATCCCCCGATCTTATCGGAGGTCGGACTCGGGATGGGCGTGTTCAAAACCCTAGTGGTATATGATCACGTTAAACTAGTTACCTACCTATCTAGGGTTTTTGGGGGGTATGCTTTCCCTAAAAGTTTGAAAACTAGATGTCCTGAATTGCAAGTTCCTGCATTCATGAGTGGGACGCCATTCCACTGTTTTGTGTTAACATGTATCAAACATAGATTTCCTTGTGGCGTGAAGGCAGGTAACGATAACTGTTGATAGCAATAACACAGAAGGTTATTAAAACTGTAGTTGTGTCTGTATCTTGCATTATTAATGCAAGATGAGATGCCAGCTTTGAAAATACCGAAAATGTATATCTTAATACATTTAAAGTTGCAAGTGACAATTTTTATTTTTTAATATTTACATTTGTGATAAATAACTTCAAATTGATTGACCCGTCAATATAATCTTTGCATAGTTAACTCAAGAATATCGCAGTTATACTGTGTTGGCTCTGGGCGTAAACAGTGGTTTCCTCAAGAATCCTTGGCACAAAAATATAAAGTACATAGAAAATATTCATTGGATATCCATTGAAATAGCTGATAGTTCTTTGTTATTAGGAAATGAAATTCAAATTCAGTCTGTGACGTCACCTGTTGACCTGTCGGACACGCTTTTTAGAAGTACTAAATGAAATTATACGGATATAATTTTCTGGGCATGTTCATTCAAGGTATAATCTTTATATTTCACAATAAAAATAGTAAAAATGTTTCGTTAGTATGCAACTTTGAGACTGCGCTTTTAATTTATTTATTTTTTAATTTGTTTTAAGTTTTGATTTATTTTATTCTAACAAGACAAGAAAAAATACATGTATAACAAGAGATTTGTTCATTTATTAAATAACTTTCAATTTGTATTAGTGTTTACTAAAACAAAACAAACAGAGGCAAAATATTATAAACCTCTAAATGTATATATGCCCTTGATCAACATTGGTGTTATTTTATGTCGTGCTATATTATATTGTGCTCTTCTATATTGTCCTGTGTATGTGTATATGCAACGAAATATTTTGTGATCAATCTATTATTTAGTGTGAATATTAAAGTGGCAGACACCAGTTTTTAAACACTGAGGCATATTGTTGCTATTACTATAACTGAAATGATACATTACGTAGATTTAATTGTTTTTGGTCAACCTGTTTTTTAATATCACAAAATAAAAACGCATGTGCGTCTGTGAAGTTATGGTTATGGAGTCGAGTTGTAGTCTATTTTGAGGGTATTTCACCGTGTCAAAGTCACAGACTTGTTTCACTCTGATGCAACTTTATCCAAATGTGTTACAAGTTTGTAGATAAACTACACTTAGTGTTAATTTTCACGGGTTGAACTAGAGCCTGCGCCTTTAATATATATTTTAACACAAATTGATTTAACCTATTGTTTCTTTTTTCATTTAGAAATAATATTTCTGCTTCATAAACGCAAAGCTTGGGTCATGTGATTCATTCTTACTCACTATGTGTACACCATGTAATACATGAAATGCGTGGTTAACTATATATGTGGCGTCTTGGCATTGCACGCTCGGTTGGAATATTTTCGATAATAATAATCACCTGTCGGAAACAGGACATGTGTGTATAATTTTCCGATTAAGGAAATGCATACATTATTTTCCCCACGTTTGACTTTTATTTATTATTCAAAGCTTAATGTGATATTGATATATCTTTAATATTTTATTTCTTTTCAGTGCATACACGTCACTTAACAGATGTGGTTTATTGAAAACAGGGAAGGGGTTAGTGGCGTAAATGTAATCATGTATCTAACTATAAATTTTAGAAACCTACTATACACTAAAATTAATGTTTGAGGGCAGGAAGGAGTGATAAAATAGTAGTGGCTTTGCTCTGACTTTCTAGGGAGAAGGGTATGAATGAATGAATGAATGAATGAATGAATGAATGAATGAATGAATGAATGAATGAATGAATGAATGAATGAATGGATGAATGAATGAATGAATGTTTAACGACACCCCGAAAAATACATCGGCTATTGGGTGTCAAACTATGGTAATGCAAACAAATAAGGTGATGATCAACATCAATATAAAAATTCAAGATTTAAATAAAAACAGTGTAAAGAACTGTGCAAAAACACAAATATCACAGATAGATACTGACTTTTACTCAAAATTTCAATTTGTGCTGTATTGGCCATTCTCAAAGAGAATGTTACACCCCTGCACCACGGTGAGGTTACAGCACGCGCAGGGGTAGGGGGAAGGGATAATAAGTCGTTGGTTCTCTTGGTTATGTCACGGTTTTGATAATTAAACTCCTGACGAAACTTCGAATATTTTAAATATATTTATATACATTTAATATTAAGGTGATTTTAGTGGAAACAATTTTTAAAACGAATTATGAATTTGAAGATTTGCAATTGAATTGATACATTGATATATTCAAAACATTAAATTTGTTAAATTTGACTATAACACTATTATTATTCCCCTACCTATTGAACCAGAGGGGAATATAGGTTTGTCTCCATCTCTGTCCGTCTGTCTATCCGTCTGTCTGTCCCATATATAGTTTTAAAGACTTTTTTTTCGCAATGCCTGTTAAAATGTGTGTATAGCTTTAGCATGTAACATTACAGATCAAGTTTGACGTCATTGCTTTTGCAGTATTCTCAAAATGCTTATTTGACATGAATAATACTGTCTTCTAAATGTATCTGATACTCGAGATATAAAGGCTGGTGCAGTGTTTTTGTCATAAAAACAAAAATGGCAATTGAAAATTGCTAATATTTATCCAAAATACTAGACAAAATAGGCCTGTTTAATATTACAAATATCTCATCCGAAATTTGCATCAACGTTACATTTTCTGTTTGATGACCCAAACACGTATATACTTTTTGTATTGACATTGTTTTAAAAATCATGGATTTATGAAATACTAAAGATATACAACAACAAAAAAACAGACAAAAGGTTAACCCACCCCCGTATCCTACATTCATGAATTATATGGATATGTACAATAGCAATACATATACATGTAATATTAACCACCAATCAATAGCCTTTGTCATTATTTATGTTAATATAATTCCATGAACGAGGAAATCCGCGTGGTTCTAGAACTGAACAGTCCTGAAGCATCATTAAAAACATGACACCATCCCTAAATCTGCTGCAAAAATATCGCACCCGCTGTTATACGCACTTACATTTCTATAGGCTGCTACATATAAAGACGTGTCCTCGTCAAAGCGGAACCAGTTTTGCGCCGACATTAAAATACCTTTCGGCGTTACGTAGTGATGTCGCGTACGTCACGCTGGCAATTATGAGAAAACGTCACTCCCATAGAAAAACCGGTACCTTCGTCGCGTATTGAATAGTGTGACGTCACATGTTTACTGACTACCCGTTGACTGTGACGTATATTTTAACATTCTTTCAGGCTGAATCAACTTATCCTCAAGAATAACATTATTATATCGAAAGGTTAAAGCTTTACCTGGCTATTGTGCATGTTCTATTTTAAAACACGATTTTTTTATTTTGAGATGGTTCAGTGATGACGATTATGACAGTGATGACGCGGACGATTATGATGATGATGATGCCTATAGCCACAATTCGTCTGCAAGAACATAGGCTATTACGATAGAGAAGGGTAGACAGAGAGAGAAAAGGGGAGAGGCGTGTACACACACACACACACAGAGAGAGAGAGAGAGAGAGAGAGAGAGAGAGAGAGAGAGAGAGAGAGACGAGAGAGAGAGAGAGAGAGAGAGAGAGAGAGAGAGAGAGAGAGAGAGAGAGAGAGAGAGAGAGAGAGAGAGAGAGAGACAAAAGACAAAAAGACAAAGGTATATTTAGAGAGATCTATTTAATAAAGAGAAATATTTTCCAACCAACGGGACAGCACATGTCATAGCTGTTGTTATACCAAAAGTAGAACACTGTTAATACCTTCAATGTTAGGTGTTCTCAGATGGTCACCACCCATGTACGAAGACAATGCATTTGTAGAACAAAAACAAAATACATGTAAATTATTTTCAACATGCAGTTTATTGATGTTATTCAACATTATCTCGTTTTGTTGTTGTTGCTGTTGTTGATGCTGTAGCTAATATTGTTGCCACTAAGCTCTATTGGATCCGTATACCAAAAAAAAAAAAGAATTAAGTTTATACATTGTGTGCCAGGTACAACTTACATGGAATATTCTATGTGAATTTTAACGAAAAAATAAGGGATTTCATTCCTCTATCATTCCATCCATTAATTTATCACTCATAACTCAAAAACACAGTTTGAAAATATAATTACAAATATCAAAATGTAGCTTGGTGAAGTTAAACACACACAAAAAGTATTTTGAAAAAGATTCTAGAATAACATTGTTGAGCGCAATAAAAAAAAATAGTCCTGTTGATATATTCCATTCTTAGTATGTTTCTAAGCATAATAAAATTGTTTACTACAATTAATACTATACAGACATTTGGTCCAGGCACTGTCATCACTCGTCACACACCGAACAGTGTCCACGCATCTGTTTAACTAAAATTAGCTTATTTGTTTATATACCCGTATCAACTCCACGTGAGATACCATCAGGTGTATTTGTGGTGAAAGCAGGTCTAAATTTAGAACTGGCTCTTCCGAGCACTCATCTTCCTCCCACGCGCGACAGGTAACGGAGTGCTCGCACCGTGTGAGCGTCTCGGTATACTCAGGACCGCCACTATACGTGATGTTGCATCTTTTTGAAAAACACAGTAGCAAAACTATGCCCCTTTCCTCGTTCGTTTAAATGCTACGCGGTCAATTTGCGGCGAATGCAATTTACTTACCTGAGGACCTCTTGACAATGTGTTTACCCGGTGCGCTGTGCTTTTTATACTTCATTTAGATAATATGGCTTACTTTAACTTCAACTAGAATTAAATTCTGCACGAAAGAAAAACATTAAAATATCTTATTGCCTTTCGATGTGATCAATAAAACTAGTAGGATTTAGCTTTGTTTCTTTAACGTATTACGTCCACTCTTTTTATTGTTGGATAATGACTATGAAAGTTGTAGGGCCCAATCTCTGTTACAGACCCGTTGTTGTTTATCTTTTAGCTAGGTAATGCGAGTCAATATTTTTCGAATCTACTGACAATTTTTAAGCTTTCGGTAGTTTTTATAGCGCTAAACTTACTTTCTAACATTGCAGTTAACAATAAAAATAAAGTAAGTTGTTTGAAGAATAGAAAAAAATGAAATGAAGTCAGTTGTTTGAAGAATAGAAAAGAATGAAATGAAGTCAGTTGTTTGAAGAATAGAAAAAAATTAAATGAAAACAGATATGTACTATAGTGTCATTATAAAAATGTTCATTAATAGAGAAATAAATATTTATTTTAGCCTCAGGAATATTGAACATGATGACACCTACAATTTCATACTTTTGATATTAATTTAAATTGATTTCACGACCATTTGTATTTCAATATCATAACTTAGTTTGTGTATTTTGCCGAACATGCTACCAATAAGTACATGTCCTACATATTATACAATTACTTATAAATATTACATTTATATAAAGAACTGGAAACTGGAAAAAAGGATAGGCCATTATCAGCTATCAGTTTAGAAATCAGTCAGTGTATCCGTGTAACTAAATTTAATCATGAACTGAATCTTCTTAAACTAAGAGATAAAAAATAATATTTCCCAGTTTCTCAACTGCGTGTTGTTCACCTTTTCCACTACAATTATTGTCCGCGCTCTTCGTGATGTTTTGAATTGTCTGGCTTTTCCTACCTATATATTAGGACAAAGACATTAAGTACAGTAATTTATTTGAAACGGTAATGAGTCTGACCCTTCAGCAGCTGAATGACGGTCAAGAATGACTGTATGTCCCAACCTTTTCAGAACAGTCAGTTCCTGGTGCATTTTCACAAGCTGTCGTTATTACATGGTAAGGAAAGGACATTCCAGTACATTTAAAACAAAAGCACCAGCCTCTGTTAGGTGTCCAACATGATGGTCATTTCAACATTCTCTTGTCTAGATAGTGATAAAATAAACCCAGTGCCCTCCCATATGCTGGTTTTACCTATTAGCAGGAAGTGGTCGTTTGTATACTGACATGACAGCACATACCAAGGCATTTGAGTACTCATACGATCGATCGTCGTCCAGTATACATTTTGCTTTACATGATTCGTATATAAAACTGGTGGTATTTAGGAAGGAAAGAAATGTTTTATTTAACGACGCACTCAACACATTTTATTTACGGTTATATGGCGTCGGGGTGGTATTTAGGAAGTCCAAATACCTCTTTCTGCTTATATGTACAATGAGCCAATATATTAGTGCAGTAGGTTCTTTTCTCTCTTTCCCCCCCCCTCCTCTCCCCCCCTCCTCTCTCTCTCTCTCTCTCTCTCTCTCTCTCTCTCTCTCTCTCTCTCTCTCTCTCTCCGCCTCTATCATTCTTCTTCAACTCCCCCTTCTTCCTACCTTTCTCCCCTCTCGTTATTTTTCTTCTATTAAAGGCAGAGTATCGCGAACTGCGTGACTTGAAATGTACACTTTGTAAAGTTTGTTTTGTTTAACAACACCACTAGAGCACATGTTTTAACCATCGGCTATTGGATGTCAAATATTTGGTAATTTTTACATTTAGTCTAAGAGTGTACACCCGCTACATTTTTCCATTAATAGCAAGGGATCTTTTATATGCACCATCCCATACATAGGATAGCACATACCACGGCATTGGCTGGAATGAGAAATAGCTCAATGGGCCCACCGACGGAGATCGATCCTAAACCGACCACGCATCAAGCGGGCGCTTTACCACTAGGCTACGTCCCGCCCCTGTACACTTTGTATGCATAAATTCCCTTTCAGCTGGCAATTGCTACCATGTATTGTTTTGTAAATATTTTAAACAGTCAGTATTAACCAAACATGACTGAATTCCTTTTTCTCAGTTTTGGCTTCATAGCAATATTTTATTTATATATCAAAATATTACTAACATTTAAAAAAACCCCACAAAAGTTTGCTAGCAGCAATGAACAGTATCCAAGTTCATATCTAGTATTATCCAAATATGCAATTTCGAATTCAGCTTCCCCAAAAACCAGAACATACCTACGATATTAGAGTAGAAGACAACAGTGTATTTTGAAATGTTGTTACTTTGTGTAGGAAAATAGCCTGTGCATTGGAAATGTGTACCAAATCAAAACAGCAATAAACACATTATGATACATATATGGCCATGGTCATTATTTAAACAAAAGTGCAAAACAAGCGTTAGCTTAAACGTGAAATACAAAAATGGCCGCGGATTGTTTTAAACAATGAAAAAGGGCCACTTTTGCTGTCAACTATTACACAAACCGTCAAGCATGTCACTATATTACTTTCTCCAAAATCACTTAATTAAAAATAAAATGTAAAATATGAAATCGTGTGGGTAATCTATAGTGGTCGTTTGAATGATATCCAAATGTATATCTCTATCTTACCACAGCAATTCAGAAGTTTTAAGCAATAACATTTTTTTTCTCACAGCATACATATTCAAAAGTGCAAAGACGCGTGCGTTAATCAAGGTGGTTGCAATACGCAAGTTCATATGAGACCCATTTTTTTAATTCTTCTTAGACAACAAGCGTCCGTAATGTCTCCGTCGAGATATATACAATCAAAGAGTTTGCTGGAATAATTCTAACAATTACAATAAGTCTCCCGCCGCAAGGCGTGTGGAGACCTAGTTACCATTCGTCATAACATATTATTGTCTTCTTAAATAGGCATGCGTGGTTAATTTCTTTTTCACACTGAAAAACACCATGCAGATTTTAGTAATAAAACAAAACAGACATGTAAAACATATATTTATTTACTGTATTTCCTTAACGACAGTCCATCATTCAGTAGACATGGTTTGAGTTCTTTTCGAAATGGGGTCTGGGTAGAGTAGGATTTTTAGTAATTGGCTATTATATTTTCGTAACTTGATTAGAATTGTCCCTGGTGTTCGTCGCCGTTGTTTGTTACCGGATGACTGTCTGTGTCTTTGTCTGCATGGCTGTCTGTCTATAGCGCAATATTAAGTCATCAGTAAAGTTAATAGCACATTAAACTGATGTAACACCTCTATTATAATTATTAATACAAAAACAAACACCTTTATTAATTCCGGACACTGGATTAATCTGTAAAGAAAAACACAAAGAGATAATATACAAAATGATGAAACAGTACTGACAGCTGTGTTCCTCATTTAGGTCATGGATTTCAAGAAAAGCCAATATTTAGTAACAGAATGAAGCAATGCCAGAAGAGGACACGTTGTTTGAAAATCAGTCATTCAGCTGCGCTGCCAACCTGACACGGAAATAAAAGACGTCTTGTAATGGTAAACAAGGAAGCACAAGGAGGCCAACTCTTCGACCTTGAGATCGGTCGAGAAGCCTTCCAAGATTCGTCACCAATGTGAAGCTGAACACACAGATAAACAAATCCCACAAATGCTAGGTAACCTTCACAATGTACAAAGAACAATCTGTGATGTGCTACTTTGTTCCGCGGTGTTTACTCGTGTTGATACAAGTTCAGCAGCAAACACGGTCTTTTTGTTTAGTGTGGGACCGCAATTCCGCATTTCCAATTCCGTATTCGGCACAGTGCAGCGGTGCTTCCAGGTTCTTCGCGGAATTTAGTTAACAAACGCGTTATAGCAAGGGCATCTGTGATCAGGCTTAAGAAATTATAACTTGAAAGTGTATTCGGACATATGCACTAACTTATGTTAGGATGTCTGCCTACAATAGCACAGGGCCGTAGCTAGCGGGGAGGGCAAGGATTTTTTTTTTTACTGATTATTAATAATATTTTTTTAAGTATGTAACCTCCCTGAAATGGCTGTAAAATGATATTTTAGAGCTTCTAGATTTCAAAATTTCCGGGGGGAGGGGGGGGGGGGGGGGGGTCATGCCCCCGGACCCTTTAGTGTCTTAAGCCTTCCATGCATGTTGGTTCCAAGAATTCATCTGCCCTCCTACACAAAAAATCCTAGCTACGGCCTTGTAACCGAGTGTCCGTTAAAAACATTTTACAAAATTGGTAGTGATTTTGGTGATAATGTCAAGTCATTGTAAAAGGGATTCCATAGGAATTTGTCTTGTACAGAGATGTGACTTTGAAAATGCTAACGATTGTATCGTTTTGAGTAGATGTTCATGAACATTTCAAATTTAAAAACATAGCAGACATAACCGACAAAGCGTAGACATTAACTTTTTACAAACAGCCCCAGGGTTTCCGACCAGTTATTCGTGGCTGGCATTCTACAACGTGGTGTGTTCTCTTCTTTCTGACTGATAATAGTATACCAAATATTCATCGATTGTATACTGTATTATAAATACACCCTTTAAATATACACGATTGTTCTAAGGCTCGAATAGTCAGAACAAATAGTATACATACTGAATTTGACATTTGTCATTTCAAATTTATATTCACTTTTAAAATCAATGCTAATTAACTAGATGTGTATTTATGTATTAGCATTGTAATCTATTTATGTGTGGAACACGCTGTGCAAAAAAAGATCGGCAGTCCAAATAAACATAGTCGTATTCGTATAAAAGTACAACGATGTAATGTAAAACTGAATGTCAGAAACGTGAGATTGGACATCAATAACAAAGTTAACTTCCTCGCACTGTGGAATAGAATAGAATAGAATAGAATAGAATAGAATAGAATAGATGTTTAACGACACCTCAGCACGAAAAATACATCGGCTTCTGACGCTATGGATGAGGGTTTTGATTGCAGTCACTCTTTCCTGTTAGTATTGGTGTGATTCCTTATTGCTTTCATCGGTATATTTATATATGAACTTAATTTCTCTGGCTGTTTAGAGTTTAGTCCTTTGCTATTAGTCTTTGAGTGAACAGTATGCCGGGGAGTCATTAAAGAAACATTCGGATTCCTTTAGTTTCAAAGCTACGTTTGAAGTACATTCCGTGCACTTTGGAGACAGATTACACTGATCTTCTGTGTTCCGTGATGAGACTAATTACCCGGCATACATTGCGTGACATATAATAGGATTCGTCTGTTCCGGCTGTCTCTTACGGGCACTGAATCAGATACTGGACTGGTTACTTACATTTTACTACCATCGTCATTTATTTGTAACACTTTTAATGTAGCTTACTGAACGCGAAATGGTACACGTATTAAAGAACGAACCAAATGTTCATAGGCCCTACATATATGTACACACGTGCACGTACATAAACACATATATATATATATATATAATACATACATAAACTTCTAAGATACCGTAGGGCATGTTCCATCAAGGTTATGACGTCCAGGCACTCCTGGGGGCATTAAAGAATGTTTATTGTAGACATTTGAAAGCTATATCTACTAAGTACTGACCAAACTTATGGCTGATCTTATTCCAAATTTTTAACTTGTACCTGCTTTTTTGCCTTTTTGGTGAAACTCCTGCACATTTATTATTTGTTCATCGTTTTAGATGAAGTGACATACGACAGCTGTGGGGCAGGATATGCTCGCTTTTCGCGAACATCTGATATCATCAGTTATGACGGTGATTCATGAGTTCATGTCATTACAGCTGTACTTATTCTAATGAGCTCTGTCTGGTGATAGTTTTGATTTAGTAATCTAGTCTCGGAGTGGAAGTCTTTTCTGGCGGTGTAGGAGTGATGAAGTCTCCAATACAGAATCTTCTCGACACTATAGTCGTTCCCATCTTCCTACAATAAAAAACATTGTAAATATTTTTAGTTTGGTTTGACGTAAGAAGAAAAGTGAAAATGTTTTAGAAATAATAATTTTTTTTAACTATTTTTATGTGCAATTTAGAAAACAATCGGATAAGAAGTAAATAACTAGCAGTATCTCAGTGGGAGGGACTATAGATAAACATTCATGAAATCCACCACCATTTTGTCAAAATCCCATTCCACTCTGCATTGTGCAGAGGTACGGCCCTGAGCATGAATTACGTTTTTGTTATTCTGATTATATCCATTATCGCACAGACAGGATAGCATATGCCACGGACTTTGATATACCAGTTGTTTTGCACTGACTGAAACGAAAAATAGCCCAATGTACCCATTGACAGGGATCAATCCCAGATGGACGCGCATCAAGTGAGTGCTTTACCATTGGGCTATGCCCTGCCCCACAATATATATTAATATATATATATATACACACACACGCACACACACACGCACACGCACACACACACACACGCACACACACACACATGAGCATGTTTTAATACAATGCTGAATGTTTGACAATGAAGGTGATGTAAGTTAATACGTTAATTTATTTTGAAATCTTGTGCTTAACGTGTACTGGTTAGATCAAAACAGAACTGAACGCTCATACAGTTAGCATACTTGAAAAATATATATATATTAGCACCCATACAGTCCCTTACCAACGCTGGAATTTCGAAAACGTATTATAGAGATTAGCAGTCCCATTTTCGTTGAAAATAAAACTGAACAAAATAGTTTATTTTTAATGAAAAATAACACTCGAAGTGATTATCGAGAAACCAGCAGAAACACAATACAACACAGCTCAAAATATAAACAGTGCATAAAAGTGAAAATGATAGAATGTCACATGCCATAACCAGTTCAGTTGAGTACAGTTGAACATTTCACTTCAACACGAATTTCATATGGACGCACGAACTTGAACTAAAGAGTTGAGACACTTGCAAAGCTTTAGTACCAATGTGATAAGAAGACTTCTCTATTCGATGCTTTATTTCTGGTATCGGACGTTTCGTCTTCTATTCCTGTTCTATTGGCACACATTTGTGTTTCCTAGTTTGCTTTGGACGCCGAATATTCGGAGAATGAGACGAAGAATGTCGCAAGCCTTGAGCGCATCACCATCGATTAAGACCTTGGAGACAGACGATATTCACAGTAGAGTGTTTGTGCATGAACATTGGCCCTGTGTCGCAACCCCTTCCTTATCTAGGTTACAGGAACACATGTGATGTGCCTGTGATCAGTTCACTTCAATTTCGTATTTTTTTGTTTTATCCCCCCCCCCCCCCCCCCCCCCCCAAATATGCGAATAATTTCTTGTTTAACTTTATTAAATTCCTTTTCTCTCCATTGTAGACATTAACATTTCAAAAATATAGATTGAACAAAGTGGCTGCTTAAATTTTAATTATACTGATTACGGTATCAAATTTCGTACGCATATTATGGTTATTTTAAATGCTTATACTGTATGTTTACAAAAGCCCTATTACTTTTTAAATTTTGTACTTTTAAAAAAATTAAAATAAATCAAAATAACTTCACATCTGAGACCAACGGATATTTCTACAAATGATTTGACCAGTACTTAATTATTGCAAACATGTTTCTCACTTTGGTATAGCAGACACACTATTTCACTGCAAAAATAAGAATAGTTTCAGTTTTAGTAAATATGTAAAACTGTAATTCAAACGATTGCAAAATACGACTATAAGAAAGTATCTTAATGGAATATTTGTACGCTATCTTCAAACAGCACTAATATGCATGCCAGCTACTGTTATTGGTATACATCGTTTTCTAATTCACAGACATTTGAGCAATGCGATTATATCCCACAACACCACAGACGTAAATGTAATAAAAAGTAAATATTTGATAGGACTTTTAGATCAAATATTTTATAGAACTAACTCTGACGGTTTTTTGTAATCTTTTTTTGCACTTTTCAGTTATATGTATACGAATGCTAATCATCATACATTTATTTTCGATGCATGTAAGTGTTAAATGCTGATAAAATAAAACCAGTATACTTATGTTTAAAGGCCTGCTTTTATCTTAATTGTTCTACATACACGGCTGCTTACAAAAGATAAATACCTTTAGTAATTTCTGCTCACAATATTTAAAAAGCAGTTTATTGTGTTTGACAAACATTATTCCATTCCAAACCATATAGTGCTTTTGTGCCAACCATGATGTTGTGTACTATAAACAAAGGAAGGAAGAAACATTTTATTGAACGACATACTCAACACATTTTGTAACTATGACTATATGACGTCGGGCATAATTGCTAAGGACCAAACCCATGGGCTACTCATTTTAATCAGTAGCAACTGATCTCTTTTATGTGCATCATCTGACAGACAGGATAATACTCAAGTTGTGGTGCACTGGCTGGAACGAAACCTCAGCCCAGTGAGCCCACCGACGGGGAACGATCATAGACCGACCACGTATCAAACGAGAGTTTAACACTGAGCTACGTCCCGCCTCTTCGCGGACTATAATTAAAATTGTCACCAAATGCCTCAAATTCCGCGAAGTGACACCGCAGACAATGTTTTTGTCTGCTTTCTCGTCTGACAATGGTACTCGTATAACTTGGATGATGCTTGTTACACCGAAAACGACACATTCACCAATTAAGACTTTAATCTTCTGCAAACAGTTTTGACCTACAACAAATAACAAAACAATTTTATTTCCCGCGCTGCCAACCGAATGAGGAAAACATATTGAAAATGTTAATTCTTTCCTCGAAATAGAGCTGCAAAGTACAAAATAAACATGGCCCAGTTGGAATCGAGCTGACGATCTTTCTTCTGGTTTCAGAACAAACACACCGTTTCATTGCGGATTTTTGTCGACATTGTAAATCCTGGACTAGGTTCTTTTTTATAGGCACAAAAGAGCTGAATGTGACTGTCCTAATACAAGGGGATGTGACCGAAGCTAAATGTTGTATCTCACGGGTGGCTCAGCCGAATGTCTGTCGGTGGTGGAACTTTCCACCTGGGGTAAGATGGATCACATGGTCGAATCCTATCATTGGTTACAGACTGGTATATCAAATACCCTGGCATGTGTGGTACTGCCTGTATATGGGGAAAGTGCATCATAAAGACTCCTTTCGTTTTTAATCAGCAGAAAATGTCTTCTTTAATATCCAAAACAGTGACATTTACGATATGTTTGACAGTTTATACAAAAACAATGTACCGAGATGTCGTTAAACATTTTCTTTATTTCGTGGTTGATGATTTTGAGTTATAATTCCTATGAGTTGCAACTACCCAACACAGACACAATGATACAAAAAAAACGTTTCAGTAGGGAAGATTACATGATGTAGTACCAAGCTACATCAAAGGACACCGGAATTATTTACACAAAAAATGCATGGTGATATATATATATATATATATATGATACTCAGTTATATCAATCAATCATTAATATCTATGACATATTTTGAATGTCATGCCATTTCCTCCGCGTACTAAAAACTAATAGGACTTGCTAACTAACGGATTATTGTTAATACTTACCAGTTGCACTGTTTGAGAAAATAAAATGTTAATAGTGAATACTGTTAACCCATTGATTACACACACACACACACACACACACACACACACACATTACACAAACATTCACAACAGGTTTCTTTTTATATATATGATCAAATAAACTGTATTTGCTATATTTTCATTTTCAAGTAACGGATTTTGTTAACTGGATTTTGTTTTATTATGACAACTAACACTGTATGTACCTTTGTTCTGCTTACTTTTGCGTGCAAAGCTAATAAAAAAAAACTATTTTAAGTTTATTCAATCGTTTCCCACAAACGTTCAGTTTTATTTATTTATTTTATTTATTTATTTATTGCAAATTATAATTTAATGTTTGTAATCAGCAGAGGGCCTCGTAAGTTGGATAACTTGTACCTAATCCTTTTGTATAAATACCTTATATGCAATATAGCATGTTTTCAATCAAACCTAACGGATTAGTGTAACCATGACAAAGTAATATGCACGAAACGTTTGCGAACACCTCATGCCATTACTTGACAGCGAGTCATTACTGAATGTTACTTTGTCTTTTCAGTCATCTGACAGGCAACCTGTTCTTTTATGCCTGGATATATACATATAATGCACAAACGCAGACAACACACACACACACACGCACGCACGCACGCACGCCACGCCACGCGTGCGCACACCCACATACATTCATACAACAGGTTTCTTTTTTCATAATCAAACAAACTGAATTTGTTATATATTTATATTTTTTTAAAGTAACGGTTTTTGTTAACTGTTTCTTGTTGTATTATTACAACTAACACTGTATGTACCTTTGTTCCGTTTACTTTTGTGTGCAAAGCTAATAAAAAAAAAACTATTTTCATTATTGTTCAATTTTGAATCACCTGGTAGGCTGAAAGGTTCACAAAATTAAGAAACGTGTGAAATCAGTTAAGAGTCTTTATCTTGCCATGGGCCATCTAAACACTTTTACAACTGATGCCCCAGTCCAATTATTCACCGGATTTAAGCCGACTCGGCGACACTGTATGACACCTGGTAGATATTGTGACACCTGTAATGTAGAATAATGAGACCCGCTTTTGATGGAGGTTGACCCATTTAACCCGGGTAAATATGCTTTTAGTGATTTTGTCAATATACTTACACACTAGCATGATGGCCTTTCTGGGTCATGTTTAATGCGACTATCTGACGGTAATTGCTTTCATGATGTCAACCTCGTTCCTCTCGTGACCTCATTTTAATGTTTTATCGCACACTGGACCATCAAGTCCCGTTCGCTAGATAATTTAGTCTAGAGGGTATTCCACTTGTAAAGCCTGTCAAAAGTAATTGCAATAATTCACAAAATACCTTGTCATGCTTGATGAAATATGTAACAGAAATTGTGTTAGTTGCCAAAACGAGTATAATTTTGAGTGATCATACTTTATTGGGGTTTATTTTTTTAAAAGCGTTTATTTTCCCACTGGTGACATCCAACTTTATAATCTATTCCAAAATCTAATAACGTATGTGTCATTGAAGTTGTGTCAATTCTACTGAAATGGAACATTTCGATTGTTAATATTTTGCTAGTGTGCAAACGAAGGCATTTATTTTATATTGCTATCACTATTAATTAATAATCCCTTTTTTTCGTTTTTGTCTGTGGAATAGGCCCGTTAGAAAGTTTGTGTTTTTTAAGTGGGCGAGGGCAGGTTTTTTCAAAGTGACGAGGTGGGTCATCAGGCAGTTTTATTTTCTATGACACTGTAAACTGCAATAATCATCACGATCCTGTCAAAACTTTCTTGAGACTCTGCCTTGTGCAGATATACAATTTTGAATGCCTTATCGGTTTTGTTGTTTGTCGTTCAGGTATGAAATAAAATAGCCGCTAAGAAAACAATGTCGTCAGACAGACATTCATTTCCATCACAGAACTACATTAATTTTAAATATTATTATAAAGTTTATTATAGTATTTTAAGTTTAAAAAATTTGGTATACACCAAATAAATTTTAGTCTTTTTGTTTAATTTGTCCCCATATTTATTTTATTTTAGAGTAATTTTCTAAATTGTCCTGTTAAATTTCTGGCCCGGAGCAGACCCCTGGCTATCCAGGACTCGGCCCCGGGGCTGACATGCTTGAAGCTCTAGTGGCATGTAAGCATGTCAAAAATTGACCTGACCTGACAGAACTACATAAAGCAGTTTCAGGATGTTCAACAATTAAGGGAATCAGTATCAGAATCAGTATCAGAATCAGTTTATTCGCCAAAGTCAGCATGACTATGGGATAAGAATATAGCACCTACCAGGGCAGTTTTCCATGTTGACGGTTTTTGACGCAACGCGGGCGCGGTTATTAAAAATCGCACCGCGCAAATGGAAACGCTGCTATTTGATAACCATACATTATACCTTTGATGCGTCCGTTTTTCGAGATCCGCGCCGACACCGCGCTCACGACGCGGCAAAACTCCTACGCATGGCAGATGGCCCTGATAGGTGCTAGGTTCGTATCCCAGTGGTTGTCTCAGACTGCACAGCTTGGTATTGACGTGCATGGTCTACTACTTTATGAAATACAATATTGCCTGAAGGTATAAACAGAAGTCGAAATAGGTTGCAAATTATTACAGACAGAGGCCCGAAACAAAAACCTACGGAACCAAACATGATTATAAATTACTAGTATTAAATAAATATACAAACGGTTAACATATAATACTAATTACTAAGTAACTATATAAATTATAAAAAAGAAACATGAAGTAACAATATTATTTATAATAACCACTAACCAACCAATTAACAACTAGCCCACTGTCCTTGACAGACATCCCAGATAGCTGAGGTGAGTGCTCAGGACAGCGTGCTTGGACCTTAATTGAATATAAGCACGAAATAAGTAGAAATGAAATTAATTAACATGAACACTGTGTATATTTCAGTCACGTAATCCGTGCTACGTCACAACGTGCTCAACGTCACTACACTGACTTCCTTCGTATTAACCATTAACCTATTTTTAAAATAAACACCCCAGGATAGTCGAGGTGTGTGCTTATGTGTTTGTATTGTAACTGCAATTTTGTTGCATAATTTCTTTTTACCAATTTAATAAAAACGTAAGTACATGTATAAGATAAAAAGATATACTCCGTTGGCATAACTTTAGTGATTTGTTATACTGAGAACTACCCAGTGTTATATTGTGAAAGCTTTAACGCTGCAATAAATGCTTACTTTACATTAAACTATAATAAACGCCGTAAACTATAACAAACACCGTAAACTTTAGAAGTAGTGGTGATTTATAAATGTCAGATGTGCAGAAGGACTAAAGCTTGATATTTAAAAAATTGACATTAAAATAAGGTAGTTAAATTCATCCCCGATAGATATTTGTATTATTTTGAGTGGATCCCTATACAGAAGTCAATATATGAAACTGACCGTAGACTTTTGTTTGTATTTTTTTCCAACGCATATAGCTACACATACACTGGAAGTTAATTTTGAATGAAGACGTCCTTTACTCTTAAAACATTATAAATGTAACTAAATTGAAACGTACTGTTGCATATTCCAATGGCTTGGTTTATAATTACAATAACTCTCTCTCTCTCTCTCTCTCTCTCTCTCTCTCTCTCTCTCTCTCTCTCTCTCTCTCTCTCTCTCTCTCTCTCTCTCTCTCTCTCTCTCTCTCTAATCTATATCTATCTATATCTATATCTATATATCTATTTATCTATCTAACTAATTTTATTTATATAATTACTTATACATATGTGTATCTATCTGTATGTCTATCTGTGTATCTATCTATCTGTGTGTGTGTGTGTGTGTGTGTGTGTGTGTGTGTGTGTGTGTGTGTGTGTGTATATATATCTTTCTATATCCGCCAGCCCCATCCTTCTACACACCAGCCGGGATTCTATAATCCCTTCTAAAACACGATTATCAAAAGTATCTCTCCTAACTGTATATCTATATCTCTCTGTAGGCTATAAAATATGATCAGAGATACGATCTTATATAAGAGAGCTCACTAGAAACACAACCAAAACACAATACACTTTGGAATCTGTAGATCCTACGCTGACAAATGTACAGCCGAGATAACAGCAATAATAACAACACCCAGACTGATCACTTAATTAGTTAATCTCTAGAGAGAGAATCACTTCACCGTTACACCACACCCACTGTGTGATAATTGAGAAACGCTTACAGGAGAAGATAAAGGAATTACAACACCATTCCTAACTGGTTAATTTTTAATTAACCCTTACTACTCGTTCAGTAACGTGTGATAATTGAGAAACGCTTCTTGGGGAACTTAATTAATAAAGGAATTACAGCTCTATTCCTAACGGGTTAATTTTTAATTAACCCTAACTACTCTTTCAGTAATCTTGTAACACAGAATTAATACTTATCAGAGATGACTGGCTAAGATGTTACCAAATACTCGTATAATGTTAGAACAAAAAGTCTACGATTTACTTCGTCAGATGACCGAGACACTGTCTAAAGAATTTGGCAGATATACTAGTCACATCAATACAAACCAGAAATGCTTCAATTCGTTCGTGAAAATTAATATATAAATCCTAGCTATTTTTACAGAAGGCCTGAGTTATATAGTTCACATTTATACAACTGGACCTAAGTGCATATTGGAATGTCCGATCGACGGACGGTCGCGCAGCAGTCTATACGTAACAGGGCTACGGGCACATTTATACAACTAATATTATCATTATCGTCGTCGTCATCATCAGCAACAACAGTAACATCGGCATTACTATGACCACCATCATCATCATTACCATTATCATCATCATCATTTCAATAGGCGAAAGCAATGAATAATGTGATTCGGTGAGACGCAAATAATGCAAGTTTTGAAAACTATTGCTTGGTATATCTGACCTTTGACGACCAAGGTCTTATTAATAAAAATACTTCTTTCTATATTGAAACAGACGCTTTCATGTTTTAGAAGAGATCATTCTATTGTCAGTTAAATAGACTGACATCGAAATAAGCGTCTCAGTATAGTTCTTCAAACACATTTAAAAATAACAAGACATATTTCAAAGTAGGTCTTTTATTTCTGTTCTTCCAGAAATCTCAAAGTCAATATTGTCATTTAGCTAAAATATCCTCATTCTTTGAAACGTCAAAGGAGAAAAAAAGCTCAGTGATTTAGACAACAAAAGGTTCCGAATTGTTGTATCTTTCAGTAAACCTTTGGCAATCGATGCCTTGTTTCACAGCATATGACATTGATGCTTTTGCTAGCCTTGACGGATTTTCAACGCAAACATTTAAAGTTGACGCAATCGATGCAGACGGAACTTTTAGTGGCACCATCTAGGTCACGTTCTCATTTCCGCGTATTTTCTTCTTGTTAATGCGTTTTCTAATTGTACAGTAATATGAAGCAATAAATCGGATTTCGAATATCTTTGATTTTTTTTAAAAACCATTAATAATGCAAGTGGTTAATTATTTTATGTGGTACAGAACTGAGTTTTAAGTACTTTGAAAAGTCCTGACTACGGATGTTTCTAAGTACAAAAAAAACAAAAATTAGAAAACAAATCAGACAATAATTATATTTTGAAAGACTATTATTGCATTAAACAGCGAATCTGTGAATAATCAGTGGTGATATTAGTAGGTGTTCTTGGAAGGTGGCACCCTTAATTGTCCACAGCTAAAACCAGTCATAACAACTGAATTCAAGTGTTATTGTATAATATATTAATAACTATTAATCATTTAAACGTTCACTTTCATTTCTAATCATATTACTTTTAAATCTTTATTGTTACTTAAAAAAAACACACACAAAAAACAAGCAAACAATTAACCAATTTACGATATAAATACATTGCATATGCAGTAAAATATACGTATGTCGGCTCTTGTTCAATCTATGGTACTGATATTTAGAGTGTTTTGACTTTGATATATAAAAAACGTCGACATATACTTGGAAAGATGTTTTGTGGGAAAAACAACAACTTAAGTAGCTTACATTTTATCGGGAGAGTATGCACAGATGCATTTAGGGGATCTGAAAGGTAGACAAACTCTAACTCTATTCCTATATATGGTTTTAAAAAAGAAAACACAATACCAGAACTAATATACCTTACAAATATTGTGTTGCCTTCCAATCCTCTCCTACATAGCACTGTTTCTATTGAAAATAACAATCGTAAAACTAATACACTTTTACAATATTTATTTTTGTCTAATTCTGGGTCCATATCTGCAACTTTAAGACGACAGTGTATTTCTGTCTAATGGGTGTAATCTTTAATATAACATTATGGCCATGCTAAGATATCCTCATTCCAGTTTTAAAAGGGGAAACATAACTAAGGGATTTGGCCGTAACACTTTTCCCATTCTTCCTACTGTTGTTCAAACTTCCATATCGATTCGTCACCTCGTTTCTTTTAACATCAATACACAGACTTCGACCTTGGGAGGATTTCCGACACACAAACTTTGCCATTGTCCTAATCAATGGCGCAGATCCTTCAACGGCAGTCTGCAAGTTTTGGCAGATAATCATCTGTTGCTGTATCTTGCTGTGCTTAGAATTTCGCAGCTGTCGTCTGCATCGACTCTGTAAACACACCGTCGTCATCGGGAAACGTTTACGACGACGGCGTCCTTTTGTTACACAACCGTAACATATATGACACGAGTTATTGAGGTACACTGCCACATACGTGTATGGGTGTGTGTTGTGAATACTATTGGTGATCATGAATTACTCGCATTTAGGCGCAAAAATACACTGAAGCTGGGTCTGGGTCCAGGTCTGCCGAGCGTTGTAAATGCACCATGTCGAGTGTCTTTTGACGTCTGCGTCTGTAACTGCTAAAGGGACAGATCCTAGTTTTTAAACACAACAGCATATTTTTCACTATTAGAACCGTTTATGATCACTTATATTTTATTGTTTAGATTATCCATTTCCGTAGAACCGAAGTGTTTCTGGTCATCATCTTGTTTTTAATATCACAAAATGCATTTTTCATTTTTTTACAAACGCACGTGCGTCTGAGAAGTAGCGGTTATTGATTCGAGTTCTAGTCTATTTTTAAGGATAATTTCCGGTTTTAACGTCACAGACTCTTGTTTCACTCTGTTGTAACTGTATCCAAGTGGGTTACAGGTTTGTAGGTTAACTAAACTTAGTGTCCATTTTTACGAGTTGAACTATGGTCTGCGCCTTTAAATGTTATCAATAATATGCATGTATATATATTCATGCGTTCTTATTGTTAGATACAATTACTTCTATAAAAAAAAACAATAATAATAATAATGAAAATTCCTCATTGATTAAAATATTATATATGTTTTGTTGTTTACCAGCATATTTATAGCCCGTTTGCGTCAAAAGGGAACCGATGAATTGGCACGTAACTTTATAATGAATAAAGTTAAATTTCATATAAAACATATTATTTACTTTAAATCCGTACTAACTCAATTAACTTTTAAAAAAAACAAACAATATAAATTAAAAATAGTTTCTGTACAAAATACCATCAAATTGCATAGGTTAAATCTTTTTTTGATACTGGTATGAAGGCAACTGAAGGAACAGCCAAAGTAAAGCACACACACTTCTACCCTTAGTATCTGTGTACTGCATTATCGAAAGAAAAATTGGTTTGTTTAACGACACCACTAGAGCAATCATCGGTTATTGGATGTCAAACATATGGTAATTTTGACACATAGTCTTAGAGAGGACACCCGCTACATAGTTCCATTAGTAGCAAGTGATCTTTTATATGCCTTTGATATGCCAGTTGTGGAGCACTGGATGGAATGAGAAATAGTCCAATGGTCCTACGGACGGAGATCGATCTCAAACCGACCGCGCATCAAGCGCCGACCCTACATGATCGATTACTTACTTCAGTGATAATGTAAGTGCAGCTGCATACATTGGCTGTTCTGGTATTTCGTCTTCAACCCTCTATTAAAAATAATATTTAATCTATATAATTTGATGGTAATTTGTTAAGGAACTTTTTCATTTACATAGAAATGTTTTCTAAAAATATATTTGAGTTTTTATTAATTTTAAACTTAATAATATGTTATTATTTGAATTTTAAATCAATTCATTGTAGAGTTACATTGCAATTGCATCGATTCCTTTTTGCCGCAACGGACTATTAGAGTTGTACAGAAAGGTTCAGGAGAGCAAGCGATCGAGGTTCCTCACTAGATTGGTTTGTTGCGTCTAACGTTAGATGAGTGGTATGTGATAGAAGACGCTGGTACCAGTCAAAAGGTTTGCGAATGATCAGCCTCCTGAACACCCGACTGGAAAGGGACAGTTTCTTTTCATATTCACATTTTTTGCTGATTGGTATCATGGTATGTGCTATCCTGTCTGTGCACTGAGTATATATTCAGACATGATTCTCATCGGAAATAGTATATGTGGCGCCAGTCTAGAGACTTCCTTTAACATATTAAAACAAGTGTCACAATTACCATATGTTTAACACCTAATACCCGCTAGTTAAAGCAATATGCTGGCATGTAATAAAGCAGAACATCTATTTGTGAAGACATCATTATATTGTCTTAAAGGGACATTCCTGAGTTTGCTGCATTGTAAGATGTTTCCGACTAATGAAATATTTCTACGGTTAAACTTACATATTACATATATTTTCTTGTTTAGAATATTAGTGTCTGTATATTCAATGTGCTTCTGGTCGTCTTAATATTTGTAAGAAGCCCAAACTGGATTATGTCGTCAAATAATTTCGTACGTACGAAAAACATATTTTAGGAAATAAACTGAAATTTAACCTAGTACAAATATTACAACGATCAGAAACACGTTTAATATACAGTCACTAATATTTTATATTCAATATGTAATTACAATCGTTAAAAAGTCTCTGTTAGTCGATAACATGTTAAAGATTGCAGCAAACTCAGGAATGTCCCTTAAAGTATTTCCCATGTTGGATCTGCGTAGAATAAACATATGACAATTAAGGTTATTTTCCCCGGATATGAACTGTTTTTGTCTGTCTGACCTAGTATACCCTAGTGTGCTTTGTATTGGTTCAAAGACAATTCAGTTCAAATCTTTATTGATCTTTAGTTTTGCAGCTCACCAGTACAAAGCACTGAAGCGTAATCTGGTAAAATTAGTTTACCAGTGAAAATTCAGTCCCCAGTTCATCCGATGTTTACAAATTATTAAGCATGTAGATATATTTTATGGGACAATAGTAATTTCTAAAATTAAATTTGACTAACCTTACAAATACTATGCTTAATAGCTGCTGTCAGAACAAATAGCATTTGTTATAAATTGTCAAGAGAAATATCTGTGGCGTGATCCAACATGAATTTGTTACCATTCTGCAACAGAACATGCCGGTGTGTACCTGTGAACACTAGCGACATGTAAAATGGACCCCTGGCTTAAGAGTTTGGTCCTTTGAGCAAGGCCACTTTGTCGACCTCATTCTCACTAACCAAGTAATCTGTCCAGGACATTTTGTTAAGATAGTTGACGTGTACACGCGCATTTGGTTATTTATTTATTTAATTAATTAATTTATTTATCTATTTATTTATTTTATTTTATTTATGATACTAGTGATGATGATGTTGATGATGATGATGTTGTTGATAATGATGATGATAGTGATGATGACAGGCCCGTAGGACGGATTTTCAAAGTGTGTGTGTGGGGGGGGCTCATTTTAGTTGTTCTATCGTCAGGTTTCCGTATTAGCATTATAAGACATTTTAAAATCCCGAAATAAAAACTGGTGGAAAAAGTTGGGGGGTAAGCCCCCCTGGCTCCTACGGGCCTGGATGATGACACTGATGATGATAATACTGATGATGATGATGATGATGATGGTAGTATTGATGATGATAATCATGATGTTGATGTTAATGATGATGATGGTGGTGGTGATGGTGATGATGTTGATGATGATGATGGTGGTGATGATGATGGTGATGATGATATTGATGATGATGGGTTTTTACAATTCTCGTCAAAATCGTGACCTCGGCCTTTTCCCTTTGTGCACTTTTAGAAGACAGTTCCTTGTTTTCCGTGAACCTATTTAATTATTTCAAATTTTGTATTCAGGTAAACTCTCCCAGCAGGCTGGTAAATATAGACTTTTCTTGAACAACACCATTAAACTTGTTAATAACGGCGCCGAGGTCTCCTGGAGGAAAATCGAACAAGTTGAGGCAACAAAACGGATTGTTGACACGGCCCGGGTACACAAGCCGTGTTACCATCGTAGGTATCACCAAGATAGTTTAACGCTAGATGTTGTATATGTCACCTGCTCTGTCTTAATTATAATTGGAGGTAAAATGTTAACTTTGTATGTTGCCATGTTGACGACAGTGAAAAAGTCAGGTGTATAGAGTTGTATTTATTTAAATTGGTACCAATATGTATATACTGAACGCTACGTCTCCTGTCCGGTCTTTACCCATTAGTTTATAACAGTGTGCTTATAATGTAGGTAAAATAATATTTCTTTCTGGTTATATGTAAAATAAACAACTACATCGTAAGTTTACAGATGAGTACTGGTATCTATGTACAACTATGTAATTGAAAGCAAAATCGAAATCAACCACCATACTCCATCCCTCGTTCCTACCCTTCCCCCCCCCTCTCTCTCTCTCTCTCTCTCTCTCTCTCTCTCTCTCTCTCTCTCTCTCTCTCTCTCTCTCTCTCTCTCTCTCTCTCTCTCTCTCTCCCCCATGTACGCACACATGCATGCATATGGATGCAGGAAGTGTTGAACGGCACACTATATATCCAATGAATTATTTATTTATTTATTTAGTCTCACCCCACCCCCACCCGCAAATTCATTATTTTCGTGCTTTTCTCTGTACTGTTCTTAGCTACTTCTCTATCCGTACACGTCCCTCTTATTTTTATGACTTCTGATTAGCATCTAAAATTACTTTAATTCTAGGTTTAATGTGACCGCAGATTTAGACAACGACAACTTAATACGACGTTGCTTGATTCTAGAGTGTACTTAATGTCACCGATATTCATCGGCTTTAGTATCAAAGGAGACCTAAACTAATAGGTAATTTAAACTCGGCTCTCGGTCGCGCGTCTAATTAGTCCAGTCAGGTAAACGCTAGTCGTGGACCTGACAGACACTGCTAAAAATATACAAAATATCACACTGACCTCGATAGTGTTACAAAATCGAGTTTTAAGGATGGTAGGTACTGGGTTCGAATACCGGTTCTGGTACCAGTCCAGGGTGAGTATACAGCCGAGTGGATAATATAAAATAATTTCTGTCTCTTTAGCCACCAACAGCCCAGATAGCTTTGCGCCGCTATCGTAAAAAACCCAAATCAGAACATTGTCCCAACAACCCCCACCCCGATCATCTTATATGTACCATAAGTGTTTGTTGTTGTTGTTGTTGTCGTCGTTGTTTTCGTTGTTGTTGATGATGATGATGATGATGATGATGATGATGATATTGTTGTTGCTGTTGTTCTTCTTTTATTTTGCACTTTACTTTGGGTTTGCATTTAATGCATTGGAAATATGATTTCTGTCCCGTATATTTTTCATTTGTTATGATAATGAAGCCAATCTGTTTCAAAACAATTAAACAGTTTTACAAGGAGACTTGCATTCCAATTAAATGAACTTTTATTTTAAACCAAGCAAAGGTTGCTGCTGGTGCTGGTGTTTTGTTGTTGTTGTTGTTGTTATTCTGTTGTTGTTAGGTGTGTGTGTTTTTTTTTGGGTTTTTTTTTTTTTTTTTGGGGGGGGGGGGGTTTCATTCACATAGCAAATCTATTTTTAGACCATCATCTTCTGTATTTAGTGATTTCTGATGTTTTTAGCGTCAGCACTTTTCCCCAATAATCCCATTGCCCTTGATATTTCAAGTATGCTGGGAACTAAATCCCAACCACTGGAGTTAATCCAACAATAGAAAGCATCAGCGAGATACAAAAATACATCTGTCCCGATGAGAAACCAGAAAAAGGGCGTTCTAAACCCGAGACAACAGCCAAAAGTAAACATGGAAACAATAGCGACTCAAGGTGAAGGGCAATCAATAATTGGCGTCTCATCCTGAAACGGTAGTCGGGGACGCTAAATCTCGCTTCTTCATCTTTCCTTTGGTTTTATTCCTTCCTTGTTTGATCATAGGAACCAGGCAAATTGCTACAAATTGGGACTAGGTAATCGTAACGACAAAAACGTCAGTATTTTGAAAGTCGTGTCTTCGCCCAAGTAATGATAAAAACAAACAAACAAATTATAAAGAACGACATAAAAAAAACACCAGTCAAAACAAAAACAACAAGATTAACAACATAGTCAAAGTGGTATATTTTAATAATTGTGGAAAATACCCGTGTTGCTGATCTCAACGAGGAAGGCTAAATCCCGAGCTGCGTATCCACTATTGCATGCATGAACCTTAACTGGGTATGAGGACATAAATTCAGTTGAAAGATATAAAAAAAAAACCCAACATAATCTATGTAGAAATATGCGCAAGTAGGACCAAAATAGTAGTAAACTGTGACAACATTGATGGTATGTGGTAGAACAAATATTCATGTATGCGTGTGTGTATGTGTGTGTGTGTGTGTGTGTGTGTGTGTGTGTGTGTGTGTGTATATATATAAAGATAAAAGATAAAGATAAAGATAAAAACTTTATTGCATATAAACATTCCACATACGGAACTGGATGCAAAACATATGCATAAACAAGAAACAAACAAAATGTCTAAATAAGGACTAATTATGGGCAATACATGTATAATCGTGAACAAATTTGCATACCGCACCAGCACAGGCTGGATTTTGGTTTTGCATAATATATATAAATGTTTCTTGCATACTCATACTTTTAAATAGGTAATTATGGAAAGTTAGATATGCATATAATTTGACACGTTGACTATTATTTCTTACATATTATGATATGATGGTATTCATCTTCAATTACATTGCAGTGGTCACATAAACTTTCTTCCACTGGAGTGAAGGGTTTTGTATGGCGCCCAGTCTCTATTTTTAATTTGTGGTCACTGAGACGTAATTTAGTAAAAGCTTTACGGTGTTCTGGATGTATACAGTGTAATAAATATGGCTCTAGTTGAATATTGTGTTTATATAATTTGTACGTTCGCATCTTATTACTGGATCCATCTCTGAGCCGTCACACGCGAAAACCTACAACTTAGCATGACGTCAGAAACCCAGTAAATGCGGCTCAAAGTTTGACGTCACATGTAAACGCGGAAGTAAAAGTTGACATGTTGTTGTTTTGAAGAATTTAGAAGATGACATCTTCTTCTTTACATGAAAGTCTGTTTGAAGTAAACATATCTGTATGTACAATAGTGTTTGGTTACTAGTTTGTATTTTGTACCTGAGAACATTGGTCGAGATCATTAGTCGAGATCATTATCGATACCATCAGTACTTTGATACACATTTGCAAGCATAGGGAGAAGTCCTCTATATCGATATGGTATGCAAGCATCACACGTTTTTATAACGTATATGATTATATGAAGTTATATACAATATTCATAAGTTAGTCCAAACATCAAATTAGGATCGTATCGGGTTGCATGGGTCTACCACTCGGTTAGGACTACCTGTTCTGTGGACTACAATCAACACCACTATTTCTACTCCTATTTCTATTTATAATATAAATACTGAAAACTAAATCATTTCCTACAAAAAAAAAAATATATATATATATCTGTAATAATACTACATTTTTAGTTATTTATTTTACCATCGTTTGCAAACAAATTTATTGTCGTCTGCACATACATTGCGGTACGGTAACAGAAACGTTTCATTTATATACCTTTATTATACGCCATGATGTCATTGCATAAGGGGCGAGACGTAGCCCAGTGGTACAGCGCTCGCTTGATGCGCGGTCGGTTTGGGATCGATCCCCGTCAATGGGCCTATTGCGTTATTTCTCGCTCCAGCCAGTGCACCACGACTGGTACATCAAAGGTCGTAGTATGTGCTATCCTGTCTATGGGATGGTGCATATAAAAGATCCCTTGCTGCTAATCGAAAAGAGTAGCCCATGAAGTGGCGACAGCGGGTTTCCTCTCTCAATATCTGTGTGGTCCTTAACCGTATGTCTGACGCCATATAACCGTAAATAAAATGTGTTGAGTGCGTCGTTAAATAAAATATTTCCTTCCTTCACTGCATAAGCTGGCCTAGCGACTAACACGAGGAGGTATAGTAGAACAATTCTCGAAAGGTTGTTTCTCCCTCAACCAATTTTATTATTATTATTATTGCTGTGTGTATGTGCGTGCGCGCGTGCGTGTGTGTGGTAATTATTAAATTATTACAATATTTGTTCACTTTACTCACTTCTTATCATTTGTATGGAAGGAGTTCGTTTTCTTTCCTGATGGAGAAAAATAAAGGGGGGCGGCAAAACACGAAAGCGGGGCGGCAAAATGCAATAGCGGGCATTTGGAGCAGTGAGAATGAAACGATATCGTTCGACACTACGACACCAACAAAATATGAAATTACTCCATAGTGGATACAGGAATCTGAATAAAGTGGGGTGGGGTGCAATATGTAACAGAAAAATGAAAAACATTGGTGCGAAATGTTGTAGTTCGCTGAATTTCATATCTCTCACTAATTAGTATTACATTCATGTATGGGATCTGTAGAGTTATTTAAACAAAATTAAATCGGAATATATCGCTTTAAAATAAATCGGAATATATAACTTAAAATACTGGGTAAAAATAAAATGAACAATGACAGCACAATTATTAGTACACGACCACAAACACATTGGGTATGCAGACCAGACACTGGTATTCTAAACAAACAAAAATGTATCTAATGTGTAAATTTAATCGCCAAAATGGCTCTGTTAGTGGGAAACATCTTTCAATGGATGAAAATTCAGGACAGTCCCGTTAATATTTAGGTCTGTCGTTAGAACATATTTTCTCATAGACATCGTCTCTGATAAAGGAATACAGCTTAACACGATGAATACTTATTATAAATCATTGCACTGAGTTATCTTTATAGCAAATTAAAGAATTAATCTGACCACATTCTATTATAGGTGTAACGTAAATATTTCGTGATACACACCTACACCGTTGCATTCTAACATTTAGGCGGTTACCCACCCACCTTCTCTGAGAAGAGGTTGAATGGCCTCTGTGTATAGCTTCCTGCTTCATGGTGTTTTTGACTGCAGTGTTGTTTGCTTCAAATCCTGACAAAAAATATATTAAAGGTTAAACTGAATCAAAATCACGAAACCTACGCATCTTGAAGGAAAACAATTTGTAATATGAGGTTGTTTGGTGTTAAAGACACAAGCGCCGAAATTATGCCGACATTCCAAAGCCATCCTTAATGTTACAATATAGGTTGATATACTTTAATACCTTAGTGTTTCAGGAAATATACCTTAAAAACATATTGAAATAATACCAATACAATTGTCTGTAAAGCCGAGTGTTTTTACAATCGTGTCTAAGGAAAGGGAATGGAATTTTTACAAACACTTGTTTTTGTCAGCCAAAAAACATAGACAAAAACAAAACAAAACCCCCACTTCGTATGAAATATAATTATATTCTAAAGAAGAAACCAGAAGTGCCAATATTGTTTGCTATATCCATAAAACTTGTTATTAGTCAGAAATAAAGTGAAAAGTTGGATATGTACCTACAACGATGGATTTAGTCTTCCACAATTCCATGAGGAAACTGAAAATGCACTTGTAACTTCAGTTTTAAAAAATCCGTGAAAATCGTCATTGGTCAGAATATTGAATGCAGAACAGGGTACCATGCACCTTTAAGTTGTCAGGTCAATGATTTTCAAACACATTGACAGCAATTTGTTTCTTTACGCAGACAATGTTTTTGTTGTTTTTAATCTGGAGAAGAAATAGAAATCCTAAATGTAATGAATTTAAACTGTTTTTGGCGCCTACCAGCTTAAATTTGGTAAAAAGTCTAAGACTCGAGTACCCATTTCCGCACGTCTCCACGCCTCGTATTTGTTTTTAATGTACTTGCGATTATTATTACTGTGTATCTTGGTGTCAGTGACTTATCTGTTGGACCTTCAAGGACGGATATTGTATGTGTATTTATTTCCCAAGGGGCTAAATGCAATAGAGAAGCTGTTCTTTATGTTTGTATTGTGCAGCATTTTAAATATTAACAAAGCAGCTTTAATTAAATGTTTGCTATTAAAAACATAGTGTCTTAGATCATGATGACGTAGTTTTAATGACATTTTCTCGTTCATCTTGTTATGAGTATATATTAACAAAGCAGCTTTAATTAAATGTTTACTATTAAAAACATAGTGTCTTAGATCATGATGACGTAGTTTTAATGACATTTTCTCGTTCATCTTGTTATGAGTATATATGTTTCCTTCCTTTTATTTACCTTAATATTATGTGTTGTTTTGTGCCATGTTAGATACTGGTAATTCGAATTTCAATAACGGTGATTAGAATTTTAATTGTAATAACAGAGACCTCCGCAATAGACTGACAATAATATATTATTTTATTTAGGTTGCATTGTTATTATTCAGTGATTATAATAACAACAGGATATTGGCATCTTCAATCTTGAAGTGGTAAGTTCTCTTGTATGTATTTTACCAAAGAGAGGACAGGAAACTCCACAATCTCTCTAAATGGATCCACTTTGGATGTTCGACCCTGCGTCCAAGACGAACGCTCTACCACTGAGCCACATTCCATGCTAAGGAGCTTTTAATGTCTGCCTGTAGCGGCTTCCACAGCAACAAGTTGTACATTATATAGTTATTTTCTTTTTTGAAATATGTAATCAAAAGCTAATGAATTTTCAAAATAATACTTAATATACATGTAGTTAATAAATAAATCATCATCGTCGTCGTCATCATCATCATCATCACCATTATCATTATCATAATCATCACCACCATCATCAGCATCATCATCATCATCATCACCACAACCACCACCATCAGCATCACCACCACCATAATCATCATCATCATCACAACCAGCATCATCATCACAACCATCATCAGCAGCAGCAGCATCACCACCACCATCATCATCATCACCACCATCATCACAGTCATCATTATTATCATATTGATTATAATGACAATAATAGCAATGAAATATTTATAATAATACGACACAACTGAAAATGAAGTAAATATTTTAAACATGTGTGGATTAAAATATGTGTACAAACAGTGTTGTCGCATTACTAATATTTCATATTTTCACGTTGGTTGCTGGACACCTCTTACCTTCCGCGAACGCCTTGGCTTGAGAACATTCCATCGCAGCGGGTTCTCGGCTGGTTGCAAAACACAGTCCTCCCCTACCGTGGAGTAAGCCGTGATGTTCTTCACAACTATCGGCTGTCACCGGAATGCACAACCCCACCCCACTACCTCCTCGTTTTACCACATGTGACACAAATCTTTTAATATATCTAAAATCAAAACGGAACAGCAAAACCATTAACTGTTTAAAAATCATAGTTCTACACAATGCAAAGTAAAACGAAGGTGACCGCTCCCAAGTTTGTTTTAATTAACGCCATCACTAGAAAACATTAATTAATTAATTAATCAATCATCGGCACCCATTGTATTTTTCCATTAGCAGTAAGGGATCTTTTATATGCACTTTCCCACAGGCAGGACAGTACATACTACAACCTTTGATATACCAGTCGTGGAACACTAGTTGAGAAGGGGGGGAGGGGATTCAATGGGTCCGCTGAGGTGATTTGATTATCCGACTCAAGCATCTCAGGCGAACATTCTGAATCAATGTCAGGTAGTTTGCCTATAAGAGGACCGCCACCTCCGTCTATAATTCTCCCTACTCCGACTTTATGAAGACTGCCACTTCTAGGACTAGTTTAACAAATCGCAGTCTGCACAAGCCAGAGTTCAGTGGATATTTAGACAATTGTAATGACATGCACTCATGAATTACTGTCAAAACAGCACCACAAACAGTTTGTTTGTTTAACGACACCACTACAGTACATTGTTTTATTAATCATCGGCTATTGGATGTCAAATATTTGGTAATTTTGACATATAGTCTAAAAAAAAAGGAAATCCGCTACATTTTTCAATTAGTAGCAAGGAATCCTTTATATGCACCATCCCACATACCACGACCTTGATATACCAGTTGTGAAGAACTGGCTTGAACAGCAACACAACATCACATGAGTACAAAGTTACCCATATCTGTATTTTGGAATTTGGAGGATGTAAAGGAGTTATTAACGTGTAAAACCATATCCATTTTTATCTTATCTAGCAATAAAATAATCCTCCGGATTGTGTGTTAAAACAAATTGCCTCGCGTGTCAAACACAAAGATGCAATAGACAGTTTGATTAGGTTACCTTTGGTAGTTTTATTGGTAACTTCTAGGTCAGCGAAAGAGATGCAATTGGTCGTAAGACCAATCCTTGTTGCTGAACCCATTAATATACAATGTTTGACGACTAGTATATCAAAAGACGTGGTATGAAAAGTACATGTAAAATACACCTTTCGCTAATCAGTAGTAGTAGTACAGCGAGTTTCATCTCAAACACTCTAAATGAAGTGTAACACTTAAAATATTACCAACGGCCTTTCATATACAGGAATTGTGGAACATTGTGGACTAATTCAAAACGGTTTTTTTTGCAAGTGTTTTGCATTGCAATGCAAGATCGCAAAGTTACGAGAGTTTAGCGAATTGGGGCCCCTGGTTGGAAGAGTGAAAACTCAGCCAGTCTTTAGGTCGTACTATACCAAATAAAATCCCATAAGCAACCATGTTAACGTTTGTGTTTAAAAACACTATATGCAATATATCAACCAAACTATGACCTATAAATATCAGTGCTACAACCCCTACCTTAAAATATTAACTGAAGAAAATGATACCTCCCATGACTCATTTTTGGTATAACGAGATGTTTTTACAACACCCCTAGTTTCGCAAAAACAATTGAGTACTTGTTTTTACAGGTACCCCATATATGTTTCAAGCACAAGGCTACTTAACACAGTGGTACTAGATGAAATAAAATTGAATACATTTTTAGCCCAGATGAAGCTCATTTTTTTTACAACCAACACACTCAGATTTATAACCAATCACAGGACTTGTGGTGTTATTGTCTCTATAAAAAAAGTTCGTTTACCTCGAACTTTGACCCAGCCGGAGGTTATTTGGTGTAGTGTTACCTTTAGCATCAAGAGTTTTCTATTGTTCACCCACGACAAATATTTAATAACTAAGACAGAATGCAAGGGATATTTTACCAAATTCAGAATATGATGTAATCGTGATTTTTCTTGCCTATCAGATACGTATAACCGTGTTTTAGGTATCAGGACAGTATGTAGTACAATTCACCCAATCATTGCGATATTTGCTTTGTAGAGCCGTGCATTTTAGCTTACCCAACTAGTGGCAGAAGCTCCCATTTTGGGGAGGGGTATCTAGATCTGTCGGTAGAGGGCTCGCCTGGAGAGCTTGAGTTTTCTTCCTCCCATCTTGTGCCTCACAACTGGTATAACAAAGTATGTTCTACCTGTCGGAAAGTGTATGTAAAAGATCTATTGCTGCTATTGGAAAAATGTAGCGAGTTTCCTATTAAGACTACGTGTCACAATTATCAAATATTTGACATCCAATAACTGATGACTAGTCAATCAATGTGCTCTGGTGGTATCGTTGAACAAACAAACTTTTAAAGCTCCAGTCTGTGTTGACTGGACATGTACCGAAATTACGAAATGCCGAGCTCGACTGATACTGGATTGCTAATCACCTGGAATGGAGATTGAGTATTGGAGACATATCCACATGTCTATTTGCTTAATTATTAATATTAGTGTATGTGCTGTCCTGTTTGAGGAGACGTGCACATAATGTCATGAAGGAAGGAAATGTTTTATTTATCGACGCACTCAACACATTTTAATTACGGTTATATGGCGTCGGACATATGGTTAAGGACCACACAGATATAGAGAGAGGAAACCCGCTGTCGCCACTTCATGGGCTACTCTGTTCGATTAGCAGCAATGGATCTTTTATATGCACCATCCCACAGACAGGATAACACATACCACGGCCTTTGATATACCAGTCGTGGTGCACTAGCTGGAGCGAGTAATAGCCCAACGGGCCCACTGACGGAGATCGATCCCAAACCGACCGCGCATCAAGCGAACGCTTTGCCACTGGGCTACACCCCGTCCCTATAATGTAATGAAATACCCCCTTGCTATTGCCGGTAATTATTGGTAACAATAAATCAGGCATGGCGGAAGCAAGTAGACATTGGGGGAAGGGGCCGACCGAGTTTCTAGGGGGATTCGGGGGGGGGGGGGGGGGTGTTACTGCCAATAATGTTTGATTCAGCATTAATGATAAAGTGGGTTTCCCTGTCTCGCTATCCATTCAACAAAATTAAATAGCCCGGGCAGCTTTGTTGCGTACACAGAAGAACGTGCTTGAACATTGACTAGATATAAGCACGAAAATAAAAAGGAATGGAATTTTTGTTATATATTTATTGTCTAATATATGATTAGTTCGATAATGGTTCTAGACGTCGAGAGAGGAAACCCGATGGCGGCTGCGTTAATAGTTAATACTCCTAATGAAGCAGAAATGTTATATATTACACCATATAGGGTTGTAATCCATATAAAAATGTATAGTGGTTTGTTTGCAACCCTATATAGCTGTTTGAAAGTAATGCTAATATGAATTAACGTTGTTTTTCGGATTCGGGCATTTTCGTTTAACTCGGGCAAAAACCAGCCTGCCCCCACCCCCATCCCCTAAAATAAATGGGAGCCCGTATGCCTATGGTAGTAACCAACACGAGGATGGGTTTGTAGTTCGTCGATTTAACCAAAGGAATAAAAACGTATATGACATTGAATAAAATACCATGACCCTGACGCAACCAGTTATTAGTCCCACAACTATAGTTTCTAAAAACAAAAAGGAGCACAATGCTGAATACTAAAACCTATTCAGCTATTTCGTCAGTGTTGAATGAACTCAAGTAACTTGAATTTTACTTGCTTTTCTTCAGTTGTTCATTCAAACTGAAATTACAGCTCTTAAACCTTAGTTGTCGGGCAATTGGACGAACTTTGGTATAGACACCGTGCCATTCAAAGTATCAGGACTTTGCTAGGATGTTATCCAGGGCGGTTGTTGGGCACAGTCCGGGAGCTTGGACTATGCACCAGGGCCCCGTTCCACAAAGCGATCTTAGCCCTAAGATCAACTTAACTTCATAGGGTAGCTATGCGCCTACGGTAATCATAGGGCTAAGATCACTTCGTGGAACGGGGTCCAGATCGCTACTGCCTAGTTGGTAGATGGAATCAAGCCATTTCACTCTAGGTGAACTAGAATTGTAATTCAATTCGTCCCTGAACTAATACTATCTGTCCTGTCCTTCCTGCACCACGCTGACAAAGAAAATTAAAGTTAAAGTTTGTTTTGTTTAACGACACCACTGGAGCACATTAATTAATCATCGGCTATTAGACGTCAAACATTTGGTAATCCTGACACGTAGTCATCAGAGGAAACCCGCAACATTTATCCTAATGCAGCTAGGGATCTTTTATATACACTTTCCCACCGACAGGAAAGCACATACCACGGCCTTTGTTCAATTGTGGTGCACTAGTTGTAACGAGAAAAAAACATTCAGTTGAATGGATCCACCGAGGTGGTTCGATCCTGCGACGCAAGTACCACAAGCGAGCACTCAACCGACCAAGCTAAATTCCGCCCCTGAAAGCCAATTAAATCATCGTGGAATTAAAATCAGCTCCACCGGTCTGTGACTAGTTTCTGTAGTATATACTAGGGTGTATACTACCAAATCAAATCTAGTAGACAATAGTAACATATGTGGCTAAAACTCCTACAGGCAGCGTATCAATCGACATAAACGTCACGAATATATATATACATGTACTACCACCCCTCACCCTTAAAGTAAATCAGAAAAAAATGGGGGTCAAGCTGATCATTTCTGAGATAACGGGTAGCGTCTATGACTACCCTAGTTCCGCACAAAATTCGGGTACTTGTTTTTACGGGTACCCCATACATGTTTCAAGCACAAGGCTACTTGACACAGTGGTACTAGATGAAATAAAATTGCATACATTTTTTGTCCAGATGAAATTAACCAACACACTCACATTTATCACCAATCACAGGACTTGTGGTGTTCACTTCTCTATCAAAGTTGGGAGCACCTCGAACTTTGACCCAGCCGGAAGTTATTTGGTTTAGTACTACCTGTAGAGCTGATTTCAATCAGATTGTCTGGCATTGTTCAAAGTCATCCATTGTCGTAAATACATATAATCTGAACGATAAAATCGTAATACGTGATCAGGACCGTATCTCTGCGGAATGCAGTTCAATGGGTATTTGGCAAAATAGTGGTGGATTCCACGAATCTCTATCTAGTGCCTCGTCTATAGGAGGACAGCCACTCCCGAGGAGATCCTTTACTGACAGGGAGATGTTATTCCTTGCACCGCTATAAACAGGACTGCTACTCCCAGACTAGTTTACTAAATCAAAACTAGCACTGGACGGTGCTCACTGAAATAACTAGTTGTGATAACATGTACTCATGAATCACATTGATAACAGTGATGATATCAAGTGATGGTGAAAGGAGCCCTTTTTGGCGATCACAAAGAGTCTCCTATGTGGTAGCTGTTTTAGACTCACGGAGTTATCATGCCCACCCAGCCACCCTTCCGCCCACCCATCCTTTAACACCCATTCCCTCCCACCCCAACACACACACACTCTGGCACACACACACACACACACACACACACACACACACACATACTGAATAATAACCAATACAAAGATTAAAAAATAAATAATGTTTATTCTGTATGAGAAATAACAATGTCCTTTGATGAAAGATGTAGCATAGGCAACGAGCACTATATATGTACATATATAATATATAATGTGTGTTGTATCATTCATATGGCACAATAAAACAGACTAGGGTTTTTTAGCACTTATAAAAATATTTTATAATTAACGATATATTTTTCTTTCCGATTAATTCTCGAAAACCCACCACTAACAAGCACCGATACCATGTTCGCTATGGATATCTTGACAATTATATACACAATACACTTAACGTTTTGGTTTGGTTTCATTAGAAATTTGAATTCTAAAATAAACTTAAGTAACGTTTATGAAAGTATTTCCGATTTTCAATTTCCATCTTAACAAGATATTGCTCTTTTCACTTTGTAACAAGAGCAGCAACGCCAATTTGACGACATTAGAGGGGAGAATAACGATATTAAAATGTTGTTAGGCAAACTCAACGAATGTATAATTCGGTCACAGCACCACATTGTTAAAATTGAAAACGTAAACAAGAGTCGAGTGTAAGTTGAACACAAGCAGTTTCACAGGTGGTTTATCAAGCTAATCAATGTTTTATAAAGATATTTATATAATATATTTTCTGAAAACGAATATCACAATGGGTTTTCAGTTGTCTGGGTTTTTTTTATAAATATCTATATATCTATAAATATACTAATATCAAAGTTAAACATAATATTTTATCTGTTTAAGTAGACATTAAATATATATATATAATATCAATAAATTTTAACAAAACTAATTTAATAATATATAGATAACTGTATGGTCAACAATTAATTAAATATATAGTAGGATTAATTTTGTTCAAAATAAACAGCATTTTTTTTTTTTTAATTGTGTATATACTCCTACTAGCTTGATAAACCCCGTTGTTATATTTTTAATTGCACCTTTAACACTTCTTAAAATAATATATATATTGAACGCCAAAAAACCACAACATAAAATCGGGGCAGAAAACGAAAAGAAAAAAAGAACGTTTACAAGACAAAGAAACCGAGTTTTGAATGAACGAAAGTATCTTGGTAAGGGAGGTAAGCAATAACGAAGTAGACCATAGCGATAGGACATAGAATACATTAAACGACTATAGTGATTGGGTTAAGCAACGTCACTAAGCAACAAAACACATCTGCAACCAGGCAGTACTAAAATGGTTTGGCCCAAAAAATTCAAACTCAGTTTGAGACAAAAGTGTCACCGACCAAAGGTTTCTTTTTCTAATATATAAATGCAACATAAAACCAAAAAAAAACGAATACATGTATAAACGGAAGAATCGAGTATGGGAGCATTTCAATTTCACCTCTTCGGCCCCCTAGCTTGTAGACTCGAAGAGCCCAAGCAGGGGGGCCTATCGATCAAGGGAGAATTTTGTTAATGCAGATTTGGCACCAAACTTAACACGGAACCAGCCGTCGAAAAATCGGAAACCAGCCGAAATATATTGCATAAATGGTCGCCCCAACTGGGCATATGACCTATTTCAAGACTTCGTTGGAAAGCCCCTTAACGGCAACATAGAATACCAAAAAATAACCCCAATGACACCGGAACGTTCAATAAAACACCACCTTAATAAGCACAGCTTATAGTCGTTTTTACATTGTAAAATGTCAAAGCTTGAAAACATAGCTCATCCAAGTCCGGTATATACGTCACTGGGGGTGGTTACACAAAGATTAGGCCCCACCATGTTACTCTTTGCATATTTATGCAACCGCATTTAATGTTCAGTCAATGAACTTGGTCCTGCACCATGAGTCTTTTCAGAATGTTCATATGTGGCGCTTCATGTGAAGGGACAAGTGGTCGCTTCTGGAGAACGCACGCTCGCAGAGGTGGCACTGGAATGGTCGGTCGCCCGTGTGTTTTCGGTAATGGCGAGTGAGTTCGTCAGAGCGCGCGAATTTCCACCCGCACCCTTTCCACGTGCAGTGGTAAGGCTTCTCCCCTGTATGCGTTCTCAGGTGAGCCTTCAGGTGGGAGCTCTTGGTGTAGGTCTTCAGACACCCTGGATGAGTACAGGTGTGGCTGGTCTGGCGTTTCCTCCCCCACGTCCGTCGACCCCTCTTCTTGGGCTGTGCATCAAGGGTCGGCTGTGGGAGCAGCAGATCGACAAGCTGTGGTGAGGATGGCGGCGTTATCATCTGGTGCGGAGGCATCTGGCCCATCTTGGGCAGGATGTGCTGTGGCAACATCATGGCCTGGTGGTGGTGGTGGTGGTTCTGGAACATGGTCATGGGGTGGCATTTCATGTGGTGGTGGTCGCCGTCTGGGGACGACGGTGGCGAGATCTGACCGGCAAGACTGAAGGGCATCTGTTGTGCAGCAGGAATGAGTGTCATCGCTCCAAACGTGGCGCACGGGTGCTGAGCAATCGGGAACTCTTGTTTGGGAATCACAGTCTTGCAATCCACGGGCCGCTTGTTGAAACGCTCAGCGTGTTCAATGTTCATTGCGGTGAGGCTAGGATCGTGCAGCGACGACTGAATGTCCTGGACACTGCTGTCGAATTTGATGTCTGGAATATCCAAAAATGCGGAATGGAAATCTGGCAGTGGTTCGGGAGCAGTAATGGGCTCCTGTTTGATTTTCATCCCAGTGTCCTCGGGATACAGATTGGCTTCCGAGGTGTTGTTAAGAATAAAATCCAAGTCGAGCAGTTCGTCGTACTGCTCCTGGGACATTGGCGACAACTGCTGGTTGCCTGGCGACATCTGCCCTGGGGACTTCATGCCGGCCGAGTAGCTGGGGCTGCTGCCCGGGCTGGAGATGTTGGTGCCTGTACTTCCACTGGGGGAGACCGGCATGCCTGGCGATGGGATGTTTGCGACCTCCGGGCTGGCTCTCATTGCATCAGCCATCATCTGCACCATGCTGCTCTCGTACGGAGTGTTGTCGCAGTACAGCAGAGGCTCGAAGTCTTGCCACGTCTGAAAAACATAAGTAAACACGCCATGAAGCAACAGAAAGAAGAACTCTTTACACCAAACATTTAAAAAAAAAAAATGTTTTTGTTTTAAAAGTTAAAAAATTAAACATTTGATTTGAAACTATGATGAAACTACTAACAATCAGAATTTGCACAATTGGGATTTTTTAAGTTGATGATCATCATCATACACTTTGACTATTCTTTTCTAATGTTTCTGCAAGAAGTAACACACCAGCAAAGTAACTGGTCATAAAAAAAATACTGTCTCATTGCGTGTTTGTTTTATTTTGTTTGTTTTCGGTCCCTAGTTACATTTTAAAACTATCATCCACTTTTTAATAAATAATTCACAGCATACCAGGTACTGGTTGCACAAATTTGTCGAGTATGTATCCTTGCAAAAGTATTCCATTTTAATACAGTATTAATTTTTAAAACACTGAAGTTGGTAGACAGTCTTTTTTCCACAATGTTTCAACCGATGTCTGCGAACAAACCAAAGGCGCCGAGCATAAGAGAATGTTTATAAACGTTTGATCCTATTATGCCAGCATCAATAGCCGATTGCCAGCCTTTCATCGAACGGGTCACATGTCAACTGATTTCCGCGTTCAATGCGCGCGACATTAAATGCAATGAAATAGGAGACCACATGTTGTTAGCGCTCGAGCGCACCACGTGCGTCTTGCTCTCTCTGGGTCAGCGGTGGTCTCGCGTGACCTTACGAGGTCAACCGCGGCGCCTACATTGTGGTAGTTTTGTATTCAAACAAGGCAAGAAGCCCCGCTGTGGTGGACTGCATATCACAGCAGATTACGCGTGCTGTGAGGAATACCAATTATAGTCGGTGAAGAGACTGGTCATTAAATAACTGCAATTGCTTTCAAATAACTACATTTTAAATTTAAAAAATCTACTGTGTATTGTTTTTGTTTCGAAAGATTAAATAGTTTAGTAGGCCTATAGAAACTCAAATTTGCACATATTAGGAAGTTTATTAAAATTATTGATGTCTGTTAATAAACACATTCACACTTTAAATGAGTATTATAACAATCTAATGGATGTGTTTAATTAGTAATTTAAATTGATGTTTTTGATTACACATTCACAACTGCTGACAGTCTGCTTAGCCTAGAAGACTAAGAAGTGCATGCTGTACAAATAATAGTTTATACTCGTATATTATTACTCTTTTCGTAAAGGTATACGTTTGCACACACAAATATTTTCATAAGATGTATAACAAATAGTCTAACTAAATATTTTTTCAAATGTATTCAACAATTAAAAAAATAATAACAACTAGCAAACAATGCACAACGAAATTGAAAACTGTGTTTGAACGTGAAATGTTAAAGTTTCAAAATTTTCTTTTAAAAGAAAACAATATTTTAGTAAACACAACAAATAAAACATCTGCACATATTAAATATATAAATATAAACAATATTTATAATAAGCACGTGTACTTACATTCTCCATGCTGTCATCAAACTTTGATATTGATGTTGAAGTGAATTTCGACTGACTGTCTAACATCGGATCCAAAACTTGTGTCATTATTCTGCAACAGTTTCCAAACTTTTACTAAATACTCTCATGCAACAGGCAATTCCTTGAACCGATTTGTTTCTGAATAGTTTTCCAACGTCAGAAAACTTTATACTGGATAAAAATAGCCCCGCGACCTCCGCTTTCATTGGCCAGACATCCTGGTCTATTGCCAGTTATTTTTAGCACCGTATATAAAGAGAAAATCGAGCGCGGCTCACCTCAGAACGATATGAGTCGCATTGGTTGTGTCGGTCGTAGGTATGCAACGAAAACACAAACCGTTGAGGCTGGGAAGTTGATTACTCATATTAGGGAATGACGTATATCTCAGCCACTTGTCAATAACGATACTTGTTTTAATTTGAATCGAGGCTCGGATTTTGCATTCTTCTAATGTTTTCGCATAAATGTGGGATGTGGTGTGCAATATGCGTAATAATGCACGGGTGATGGTGTGGTATGATGTCGCGCATGTCAAACAGTCCCACAAGGAAACGGTCACTGTTATTGTCGACAAATAACCCAAGCGTGTGTTGACTACTAAATGTTGTTGTTCTTGCTGTTAGGCACAGAACATAAAATAACATAAAATAAAATCTTCATTATGGGGAGGTTATGGGGCTTTTAACAGATTATTAAAATATGTTTTGTCTACTTTAACATTACTAGTCCGATTTAATTTAATAATACATTCGAAATACTACACCTTTTCACTACATCTTTATACACCTATATTTAGAACACGTGCTGAAATCCATTGCTAATAGTTTTCAATTGAATGCGAATATCTTTAGATAGTGATAATATATTTAGACAGTATCATCATAGGCGTAGGGAGATGACAATGATGGAGGGGCGGGGTGGGTGGGGTGTCTATATAATTATTTGAATACTAGTACGTTATGTTCACAGTTGAAAGAAAGCCGTAAACATTTAAATTAATTCAACTCATATCCATCAATAATTCAGTACTGAATACTTGTACAACTATTTTAATGACAATGTTTGAACTGCATACAGAACATCGTCGTCGTCATTATTATCGTCATCGTCATCATCATCATCATCATCATCATAAACATTAGTAGTAGTAGTAGTAGTAGTAGTAAAATATATTATTTACATACAGAACATCGCCATCGTCATCATCATCAGCAGCAGCAGCATTGTCGTCGTCATCACCAGCGTCATCATCATCAACATCAGTAGTAGTAGTAGTAGTAGTAGTAGTAGTAGTAGTAGTAGTAGTAATAGTAGTAGTAGTAGTAGTAGTAACATATATTACTTGGATGTTATTGTCAGTTGTTGGCCTTTCCCTCCCACTTAGTTGTACGCTAAAGGAATATTGCAATCTTTTCATTTTCATTTCAACTTATTTTCGTGCTTATATTCAATTCAGGTTCAAGCACGCTGTCCTGGGTACACACCTCAGCTATTTGGGCTGTCTGTCTGTCCAGGACAGTGGGTTAGTTGTTAGTTGGTTAGTGGTCAGTGAGAGAGAAGAGGGTGTAGTGGCCTTATTCCTAATCATTGAACTCTTAAGAACTCGTTCTGGGTTGGAGCCGGTACCAGGCTGCGAACCCTGTACCTACCAGCCTGTCTGCCCGATGGCTTAACCACTGCGCCACCGAGGCCGGTATATTACAATCGAACTACACGTACCGCGTTCTGACGGGAAGGGAAGGGAGGCTACTCGAAACAATACAAAGGCTTTCCTTCTTCACCAAATCAATTCACTGCGCTGGCGATGTTACAACTGTTCAATAAACGTGATACAAGTAGCGTATCGATCACACTTGAAACCTTCCATTTGATCGTTATCCGTGGGGAAATGAAGTATTAAATAGAATGTTTGTTGATGTTTTCTTTGACAACTCTAATCTTCGAGAACAAGAGTTTTATTTCATATTGTTTAAGGAAGAGGGTGATATACACTGGTGGAGCCAGGCTTTTATAGTGAACATCCACAATGGGGAGATAGGAGATAGGCATAAGCGCACAGGGCAAGGGGCGAAGAGAGCAAGTTGGCGAAAATGTTCTAGCCCCAGACGTTTTTATCATATATTTCCTTCATTCTACCCTCAAAATCCATGTACAAATGAGTAGTGACTCGTTTGCAATTTTATATAGCTGTTCGGCAGTAATGCTAATATGAATAAATGTATTTGTAGTTATCCAGATTCGTGCATTTTTGTCTAATTCGGGCAAAATCTAGCCTGCCCCCCTCCCTACAAAAATGGGAGCCCGTACGCCTATGGAGATGGGCAACCACATTGTCCATGAGTCATGTTAGGAGGCAACAGAAAAATATATAAAACGTGTTGGGAGAAAAACAAGTGTGATTTGGGGGTGCATGGCCTTTCTGGCTACAACACTGGTGATGTTGATCTGATTTACACTGTATGTTTCGGTCTTAAATGCATCTTAAATTATATACATAACAGTATTCGCAAAAATAAAATAGATAAAAAATAAATAACAACATTTGTATAAATAACTACTTTCATACAAATGAAAATAATAATTTTGTACAAATAACCATTGTTAAACAAATTAAAGTATTTGCATATATAACCACATTCATACAACTAAGGTTAATAATTAGCATCAAAAATAATTTTTAAAATCTTTCAAATATCGGTTGATTAAAAAACCAAACATTTCACGGTTTAAAGTTGTAACATGGAAACGTATGCAAGAGGAAGAGGAAATGTTTTATTTAACGATGCACTCAGCATATTTTATTTACGGTTATATGGCGTCGGAATGGAAGCGTATGTAATGCAGAACATTAATCCTGTGCATTAAAGACGTTTATCATGATGTGTACTGATGACACAGTTTTCATTTTGATGAATGGCTTTCTTTTAAATTATGTTTTAAAAAATGCTTTACCAATGAGAACATATTCAACATCTAATGTGCGTGCTAAAAATGGACGCGAATTGTAGCTTAGTTGTAAAGCACTTTTCTAATGCTCGATCGATCTAGGATTGATCTCCGTTGGTGAGCCCATTTGGGCTATTTCTTGTTTCAGCCTGCAGTGCTTCACAATGGGCGTCTTAGCTGAAACAGGTGGAGATAACTCTATTCCAGATGGCGCGACGATCGACAGGGTCCCAGAAAGCTGGTTTGTCTCTGACTGGCTTCAGGTTATAAGCGACCAACTGAATGACTTGAAATTACGTATCAGTTTGTTTTAACAGTAAAGTAATATTTTAAATATCAGAATCTGTTTTGTTGCATTTTTCTTATTGTTTATCTAATTGGGAAAAGTACATAAACAAATTTTGGGTGGCAAAGTTGAGTTTTTATGCGGCAAAGTGTACCCATGCACACGTTTTTATACAGTGTCAACACGAACGCATTGAGTATTATACAAAATATATATTTATTACCTTTAATGTTAATGTCTTTTCCACCATATCTAAGTATATAAAATACTAGACCGCCCTGTGTAGGAACGTCCTGTATAGAGCCGTCATCACTATATATATTTTGTTTTTGTTTAATACTACACACCCACACGTTATACCATCGACGTCCCAAACTGCGTTCACCTAACAACAAAAACACGAATACGATATTTACGGAAATATTATTCTACATTTTTCAGCTACGATACGTGTAACAAAATAGATTTTAATCATTTAACGTAAAATAATCAACAATTTGGATGTAAAACAAATCCATTCTAGTAAACAAAAGTGAAACACCCTACAGTAAACAGGAAAAAGTGCGACGTTTCTAACTGCGTTCTGGCGCATGCGTTTGCAAAAAGTATCGTAATGCGCATGTGCAGTTTATCATTTTCCATTTTTAAGACAACTACATGAAAAAATATATGTTTCTTAATTAGGTACAGTTGCCGAACACTTAATTTATTCAATTGTTTTAAAGGAAAAATGTCCGCGTTTTATCAACACATCGCTCACACTTGATGTCAATACTGACAGGCATTATGTCCATACCTGCGCATATTTTGTAAAATATTTTTTTTTTTTAATGAATTGATTCTAAATTAACAAAATTTATATACTCAAAATTATTTACAACTGTTATGAATGGATTATGAATACTATTCACTACAATAGAGGCACAAAAATGTAGCATACCTTTTGCAGATCGAATATAATAATTGAAAACAAATTCTAACAACAGAGGTCCTAAAAATCATAAACATTAAATTTTTTGGCCTTGTTGATCTGGCACGTGTGAGGTCATGTGACACGCACCGAATGTTAATTCATCTTTCTCCATTTTAAGTCAATTTCTACGAGTCATGTGGACCCCATATCGGTAATTTTAAGGAATAAACAAAAACGACTTAGTAAAATTAATGGTTTTAGGGGTTTGTAAAGTTTTGTATTTAGATACTTACTTTTCTTAACTTTATTGTTTATAAAAATGTTCCTGAACTGTGAAGAAAAACCGTATACATGAACGACATGCCGATGACAACAAATCGGATGTAGATTGCGCGAACCGTGCACGAGAAAACAAAGTGAACGGAATTTGAAGCATAACGCAGTTAGGGACGTTGACGATATATAAAAACAATCCCGGCTTTTCATATATATTTTATTGATTATTATCCACAATATACATATATTTTCTTTATTATTACTGACTTCCCCCCTCATATCTCAGTACACGTGTAGACAAACGTCAACTGGTAACCATTCACTGCAGTGTATACTATAGACCGTCATGTGCAGAACCGTGCTGTGTAGGAACGTCATCACTATATATATTTTTTAATACTCGCACACGCACATGTTAAATATATATATTCTTTTTTCCCCGAGTATTATCCAAAATATACATATATTTTCTTTATATACAAAATATATATTTATTCCCTTTACTGTTAATGTGTTTTCCACCATATCTAAGTATATAAAATACTAGACCGCCCTGTGTAGGAACGATACAAAATATATATTTATTCCCTTTACTGTTAATGTGTTTTCCACCATATCTAAGTATATAAAATACTAGACCGCCCTGTGTAGGAACGTACTGTACAGAGCCGTCATCATTATATATATTTTTAATACTATTATCCACAATATACATATATTTTCTTTATTATTATTCACTGCAGCGTATACTATAGACCGTCCTGTACAGAGCCGATAAGGTTTCGGTCCCTTATGATCGTGATATAACAAAGAATGACAAAGCAATGAAAAAATACAGCTATTGTCCTAGTTTGTTGGACCCTGACGAGTGACGCGCCACCTGTTTTATTATCTCCCCTGTTCTGAGCTAAGACGCCCATTGGCCTGGGACCCGTTCCACGAAGCGATCTTAGCGCTAAGATCACCGTGTTGGCATGATGTAGTTATGCACTTAAGGTGATCTTAGTGCTAAGGTTGCTCCGTGGAACGGGGCCCAGGTGTAATAAAGGCCATGCTACGTATTATCCTGGCTGTGGGATGGTGAGTATAAAAGATTCCTTGCTGCTAATGGAAGAGAGTAGTCCAAGGCGGCATTATCTGGGTGGTCCTTAACTATATTTCCGATGTCATATCACCGTAAATAATGTGTTGAGTGCGTCGTTAAATAAAACAATTCTTACTTCCTTCTTCCTTTACTAAAACGATGGTCGATTGGCCCATCATTTTACTTTCCCACATCTGATAGCTATTTCCCCATAGAATCTTAAAATGTTTGGGGGTGGGGATGGGAGCTGATTTAAAAATAATACTAAAAATTAGAAAACGATAATTTATCCTAGAAAAAAAACCCTTTCACCTGTAGAGGGAGAAACAGGTGGGATAATTGACCATCATTTTTGTTATTACGTACCATGTTGCTGGTTCTCATTGGTATAGCTTTTTTTCTTTGCTTTTTTTTATCTCTCTCTTTTTTTCTTTCTTTTTTTTGCATCATGTTTTGCATCACGTGCCATGTTAAAGGTAAGCCTTGTTTGAAAATGAAAAACTTTACCATCAGTAGCTGATTGATTGTATACGTTTTCAAAAGTTTTGAAGAGTTTGCTTAATCGTTGAAAAATAATCATATATATAATTTATATTTGCACCAACAATCGTTAAATAATAAAACTGTCTCATAAATAGTAATATCTGTATTAATAACCACTTTCACAGAAATAACATATTTTCTCAAATAATCACTAGTTTGAAACAAATAATAGTATTTGAATTAAATAAACACTTCCATACAAATAATAACATTTGCCTAAATAATTTCCTTCAAATAAAATAACAATATTTTAATAATTATTAGATAAATAAACTACTTTGTAATTGTTTTGCATAGATAGCATATTTCACAAATATGACATCATTTGCACAACTAATTGTGAAATAATTTATATCATTTGCACAAATAACCAGTCTCATAATGTCATGGCACAAGTAACCAGTTACTTGTAAATGTGATACATACCTAAATAGTTCTGTTTAAACTTAGTGGCATTCAACCTGAAGTGATCTGGGCCCCGTTCCACAAAGCGATCTTAGCGCTAAGATCACCTTATGTGCATATGTTAGCTGTGCAGTTACGGTGATCTTAGAGCTAAGAGCGCTTTGTGGAACCGGGCCCAGAATTCAAACGAGCATTGGCCGGTTTCGAGCTAGCTGCACTGTCACTTGGTACTGCCAAGGATATCTCATCCTCTCCACCAAATATATGTCAGTCATAATTACAGTTTATCTGTAAAACCAAAGACGTAATGTTACAATCAAAGAAAAATATTAAAATCAAAGAAATGAACGTCTGATGACACCACGGTTTACTATTTAATATGCGGATTTTAGGTGTTTAAATACATGGATTGCAATTACAGCACTAGGTCTTCAAAATGAAGAGAAACCCACAAAGGCTACTTATTGGCCGAATTTTTTTTTATATGTATACGTACCTTTCCACAGATAGAGTAATAAACTTTAGCAGATTTTAACATTCCAGTAGTCCAGCGATGGGGATTGATGCTACGATCCGTTGTATCTTAGGACCGTTTTGGCACCGAGATCCGTTACATATTACAATGCAATAATATCAGAAGTGCAAGCATATAATATATTATAGTATATGCGCAACGCACTGATTTCATCACAGCTGTTGTCCATAACATCCATATTGCATCCCTTTCAAAACATGCATGTAATTTGTAATACATCAGAAAATACTAGATATTACAGACACGTTTTTCATTCCCTTATTTGCAAGAACTAAGAACGTTTTGGGTTTTTTCATAATGCCAAATCAATACACAAGAATTCTAATACATCGTACATTATATACTATGGCTTGTGGGCTAAGAATAACTTCTACCCGGAACTATTATTAGCCGAGCGCTGTGCTATATTTACTGTAGTTATTTTTAATATACTCGCGTACTAGTATATATATATATATATATATATATATATATATATATATATATATATATATATATATATATATATATATATATATATATATAAGCCATGACTTTAAAAGATTGTGCTGTTTCAAATTAATTGGTTGAAAAGCAAGGCTTACGGAATATGTTCACTTTGGGGGGGTTTTCGGTTTTATTTGTTTATTTTGTTTGTTCTTGAATGTTTATAATCTAATTCTTCTGTTTAAATTTTTGTTTTCGAGCTTATGTCCAATTTAAATTCAAGCACGACATCTTGGACATTTATCTAGGCTACCAAATTAATGGAATAGTGGTTATTGTTGAAAAGAGAGAGTTTTAACGACACCACTAGAGGACATTGGCTATTGGAAGTCAGAGTGAAATACTTAGTATTTTGGTCATTGTGACACGTACTCAAAGGACACCTGCTACATCTTTTCTGTTAGTAGCAAGGGATCTTTTATATGTATATTTCCCACAGACAGGAGAGCACATACCATGGTCTTTTATATACCAGTTGTGGAGTGGATATTGAGGCACAAGTCCGTATAGAAACTTTAAACTTATACATTGAGAGTTGATAGAAAGACAGAACGAAAGAAATGTTTTATTTAACGATGCACACAACGCATTTTAACTACAGTTATATGGTGTTGGTCATGTGGTTAAAAAGAAGCTTCCTTTGTTTAACGACACCACTAAAGCACATTGATTAATTAATCATCGGCTATTGGATGTCAAACATTTGGTCATTCTGACACATAGTCACCTGAGAAAACCCGCTATATTTTATCATTAGCAGCAAGATATCTTTTATATGCACTTTACGACAGACAGGATCCACCGAGGTGGTTCAATCCTGCGAAGCAAGCACCTCAGGCGAGCACTCAACAGACTGAGCTAAATTCCTCCCCTATGATTAAGCTACTAAGAGCTGAATGAGTAGGTACTGAGTTTATGCTTTGGTATGTCCTTGACTTCTACCCGTGATGATACATTTGTTTAACCGTGTATACCTATTTAGAGGCCAACATCAAAGATGTGCTAATGTGAAGTTTGAAACAGCAGCTAGACAAATCAAGTTAACAAAGGAATATCGAGAAATACAAGTGCAGATCATGAACTCGTCTTTTAGTGGCATACCTCGGTTTCGCAGAAACTCAGATGGTTTCGATATGTTTCAGGTGACTGTTGACGTCACATGTTATTATTAGTTGTGTCTCGTCACGATGGTGGAAATAACATACACTTAGATACAAGTCCACGCCAAACTGAGATATAATCGAGAACCCAAGATGTTTTGTTTTCTTGACGATGATAATGATGATGACGACGACGATGATGATGATGGTGATGATGATGATGATGATGACTAATGTACAAGTAGTCACGATTATCACATGATGACAAAGTTGAAGTGTTGCAATGATAATGCCGATGGATGATGATGATGATGATGATGATTGTGGTGGTAGTGGTGATGATGGTAGTGGTGGATAGGGGATGTTGATTATGAGGCAGTTTCATAAGATTATGACATTTTAGAACAGGTTATGCAGTTTCCATAATAATTGTATTTAGTTTTATGATTGGGGACACATTGTATATGATACAGAAGCTTTGAAAGGTTAAAGTTAAAGTTGTTTTTAACGACACCATTAGAACACATTGATGTATTAATCATCAGCTATTGGATGTCAAACATTTGGTAAGTTTTACATATCGTCTTATAGAGAAAACCCGTTACATTTTCCCATTAGTTTAGAGTTCTGCATTTATAAAAAAAAAAACCTGGTTGATTTTAAACAGACAGCAATGACAGTATGCTCAGTATGCTTAATGAATCGAACAGTATTTTAAACAATATTTTATGATAGTGGATCCAGGTGATGCTCGTCTTTTGCTTTTTTTAAATATGAAAGTGTACTTGCAAAAACAGGGAGCAAAGGGCAAAATGTTTAACATTAATGTGACCCCTTCAAGTTTCCAAGATCCGCCAGTTTCATATACACAACAATAAATATTTTACTTCATTAAAAAAACAAAAACATATATATTTTTTTTTTTTAAATATCATATTTTATAGTAACAAACATTTAAATAATATCTATGAAAAGTCAATTTTAAAAGCTTTTAAAATGTGATATGGGAAAATTGTTTTTAAATTTTAATCAATCTATAAATGTTTTCTTTAACATACATATATTTAATCATATTTATTTCTTTGTTTCTTTATTTTATATTTCAAAATGTTTAGTTCTTATTTGTCTACGACATCAAAGGCCGTGGTATGTGCTATCCTGTCTATGGGATGGTGCATATAAAAGATCCCTTGCTGCTAATCGAAAAGAGTAGCCCATGAAGTGGCGACAGCGGGTTTCCTCCCTCAATATCTGTGTGGTTCTTAACCATATGTCCGACGCCATATAACCGTAAATAAAATGTGATGAGTGCGTCGTTAAATAAAACATTTCCTTCCTTCTTATGTGTCTTTTTATACAATAAATGCTTTATACATGTGTAATGTAGATTTATGCAAATCAATTTGCATGTAGGCCGCATACGAGCTTGTACATGTATAATTAAATGCGTTGGGTGGAAAGTGGTTTAAACTTGGAAAAGGAGTGCTATAGATTATGTCATGCTTGTTTTAAAACCCCAGTAGTGCGGGTACATTATTGTAATCGAGAGGAAATTATTTGACCTAACAAGTGTTTATAATTTAAGCAAAACACCCTCGCAATCCACCCTCTACTGTCTGTTTCCTGCATGTCACAGTACCCTGCAGTGATACCTAGCCTAAGAGATCACACGACTTTGAGCCAGGATGTGCGTACACCCTGTGACGTCACACATGGGTATATCCAAGCAGACGGACAAGTTAGAGTGGTCGATATATATATATACATGTATATATATATATGTGTGTGTGTGTGTGTGTGTATATATATATAATATCTTACATTTTCAGTGCAATCAAAGTATGTGATACCTTTCAGATCACATACTTTAAGAATTCATAGTCATCACATAAAAACATTTCAATAGCAATTTTACACTGAAAGCTGTTCAGCGTTCAGAAAACAAAAAACGTTAAGCAATAGTTTATTTTGATGTAAGGACTTCCAAAATGAGGTCATTCGAAATTGACGTTATTTCCATTCAAAAAGACACCGCGCTATATATTCTTCCGTCATTTGAATATCTCGTAATGGCGGACTGGAATTAAAGTTGCGTGTACAGTTTACAAAAACACGTTGTATTCAACTTGAGATTATATGATAAAGAGATTATTACCCTCGTGTGTTCGTATAATACAATTTTTATTTCTAATATATGATATTGACGATACGGAAAAATACTCTGGTAATAACCTATATATCATATAATCTCAAGCTTAATACAACTTGTTTTTGTAAACGGTGTGTGTGTGTGTGTGTGTGTGTGTGTGTGTGTGTTAAATTAAGTTGGAAGATTGAGAACATGGGTTTAACATTTTCTCGGTGTTAAATAAATAAATAAATATAGTTATCGACTACAAAATTATAACCAAAGTTACATTTATATTACTATAGACATGCATTTTGTTATTCCATCAAAGTTGATATTGTATTTTTCATTTCACTGTAATAAAATAATCTACAATTATATATGTGCGTACGTACGTGTGTACGTGACAAAAAATATATATATATATATGTTATTAAATTTATTGCATTCGAAACAAATAACCTTTTCACCTTATCAAACCTCTCTGTAATACTACATATTATATTGTCAGCGACAAAGATACATTCATATATTTACAATACGAAATGAAAAGAGTAGAGGATATGACAGTACACTTTGATAAATTGGATATTGATTCAAATATCTAATAATATTGCATATATCTAAATAGTAAAAATATCCCTTAATTTATTTTCATGACATCTGGGCAATTAACTCTAATTGTTTTGTGCGATGGGCATATTTCTTACCAATCTTTTTATACTGAAAGTACAACTTGTAGACAGACCTGTCAACCTTTAGTCAAGAGAAAGCAGGAGATGTGTGTTGAAAAAGCAGAATATTTTTTTAATCACATGATTTAACACACAATCGCAAGTTTTTAAAAATTATTACATTACGTTATATGAACACTACATAATGTCATGTCAACCTTAGCTATTGGCATTAAAAAAAAATATTGTAGTACTATGAATGAGCGAGTGCGCTCTTCGTGTATCTATATAAATTAGTAAATGATTAAAATGTAAATAGTGTTTCTTGTTTACTACAAAAATTATATTAATAAAATTTAAAAAACTACATCTCTGCTGCCTAGCTGTAGTAAATTGTTTACCAGGTGTGTGTAATAGACGTAATGGTTACGTGATCGTCTGATATTAATAGATCTCGGTTGCTGAGCCACTGTGAGGCAGTCACAACATAAACAGTACCTGTGTGCATTATTGTAAGACGTGGGTGTTTGTAATCTGTAATACCACGTGTCTACGGTTATGTGGAATGTTGGTCCGTAAAATGGCCAAGAGAGAATTATAAGGATCTCTCTTTTTTCGGAAAAAAATATATTGAAAAATACTCTTTTAATACTGGTTATAATATAATTTTAAAACGGTAAAAATAAATTAATTAGTTTAATTAATTATATATTGTTTTAAAATAAAATAAAGAAAAACGTAATGTAATGTAATGAAATGAAATGAAATGAAACGAAATAAAATGAATAGAATATTATTTAATTGAAATGAACTGAATTGAAGAATATAATAGAATTGAATTAATTGAATACAATAACTTAAAAACAAAATGAAATGAATAGAATAGAATAGAATAGAATTTAATTCAAACATATTTTAAAACTCATTTTCCGTCTATGTATTAATTTAAAAAGACAAAGTGGTACTTTATGTACAAGAACATGTTAAAGGGACATTCCTGAGTTTGCTGCAATGTTTGAGACGATATCGACTAACAGAGACTTTTTAACGATTGGGTTAAATTTCGTTTTATTTCCGAAAAAATATTTTTTTGTACGTACGAAATTATTTGAAGACGAAATCCAGTTTGGGCTTCTTACAACTATTAAGACGACCAGAAACACATTAAATACACAGACACTGATATTCTAAACAAGAAAATAATTTATATTTAATATGTAAGTTTAATCGTAGAAATATTTTATTAGTCGGAAACATCTTACTATGCAGCAAACTCAGGAATGTCCCTTTAACACGTGAACATTTAGGCCTACGTCGAAAGAGTTGGACTCCTACTCTTGTTCGGGCAGATTTTTACAAACGGCATCGAAATAAGCATAGTATACGGTAACCCATTTCAGGATTACTACGTTAAAACACATACATTGTATTTCAAGTTTACAATTCCCAGTATTATTACTATAACATTATTTCACGCTGTTCTCGTTGTATCTTTAATGTGTATAATATTCGAATAACTCACTACTGATTGAAATTTAGGCTGTATAGTAATACGATTTTTTGACATGTGATAACCTCTTGGTAATCTAAAAAACTGTTCTTGACTTTTTTCGATGCCTATCTGTCTATCGGTCTGTCTATCGTTCTGCCCTCTCTCTCTCTCTCTCTCTCTCTCTCTCTCTCTCTCTCTCGCTCTCTCGCTCTCTCTCTATCTCTCTCTCTATATATATATATATATATCCCACTCTCTCTCTCTCTCTCTCTCTCTCTCTCTCTCTCTCTCTCTCTCTCTCTCTCTCTCTCTCTCTCTCTCTCTGATTAATATACTATCCTTTAGACATTATACTGTGTAACTTTAGTTATTATATTTTAAATATAGTTATAATTGTACTAGCATTACAAAAATAAAAATAAAAATAACCATCACCGCCCTTATTCCCCGATGAGGCTGATAACTGGTAAACAGTTTTTAAATGAACCAAATCTAAAATGTTGTACCGGCTTAAATTATCACAGCGGGGCGCTAATGAGTTTACTGCAAAACAATTAATAGCAGTTGGTCGCTAAGCCAGTAAACAAAACCAGCAGAAGTAGCGTGGGGTCACCACTGGAATCAGGGAACGTAACTTCCTATTGTAACAACACCTGTTACCGATGGTGACATTAACTTCGTTTATTTTCGAGTGGTGAGAATCTGAAGATCACATTGCACAATGTGACATGCGGTTGTTTGTTTAAACCTCTTTGCCCGTTTCGTGAAGAAAAGGTCGAGTGTAACTTTTCTTATTGGAGATTACCTCCACAACCGGGTCCATAGGACATGTGAACATTTTGACCGTTTTTTAGACCCGACCATCGCAAGAACTGTTTCGTGGGAACGTTTCGTATTTGTCTAACGTGATCTGCGTAAATTGCTCTTTTTTTCACTTTCAATTAAAGTTTGGCAGGTAAAAATTCCAATTACTCAGACGGAAAATAACCATGTAACATTCCTCTTTGGGGCCATTTAGGTCAAAACTGTTTAGAACCACACGTGTACTATTTTAGGTAGGCCTACTGCTAGACCTAGCCTACTTAACCTAAGAACTACTTACTGGTGTATTAAACTACATGCATGTCACGTTACCGTATGCATGTAACTCGCCATGTAACATGGTTAGGACTACTAAAGGTATATAAAACTACCTCTATGTGTAAAAGGGTAAACGGACAAAACCCCACCCGGAAAAAACCCCACTGGATAAAACCCCACTGGAAAAAAAACCACTCGGACATAACCCCACACAGAAAAAAACCCACTCGGACATAACCCCACTCATATATCTCAATATATAACAAAATCGTATATACAGTATTTATTTTTTATTGAAACAAGTGTAATCTAGCCTACTTCCACCTCACACAGTGGCCGATGCCTTTCAGAACTTCCGAAATGGACTTGATGTCATCCCGTCTGTCAGTGCAGAGGTTATGGAGCTTCGTCTGCAGCTTCTTTATGTGGTGTCGTACCCGTTTTGCAGGTTGAGACCACCCTTGTTGTTCTTGATAACTTCCATAGTTGTATTTACAGTTCTCAGGAAATGAATACTGACGTAGTATTCTTCAACCTTATAAGGGGTCCATCTGATGCAGAATTTATGACATGATTTCCTTGATCTCTTAGAAGAAAACCTGGCCTCCTTAATCTCTTGATCACAAAGTTCAGATAATCCTTTGTCATGGAGATCAATGCAATCAGTGCAACACTTGACTGATCAAAATACAAATGTAAACTTTATTCTTTATCATAATCTATTTTGTGAATTTTATTTATAATTTTATTCTTCCAAAACAGAAATTTCAACTTTATTTCATATTTTTCAGTTTTATGTGTAAAATGGTCACAGTGGGGTTTTGTCCATTTTTCTCATTTATTGATGGGGTTATGTCCGAGTGGGGTTTTTTCCAGTGGGGTTATGTCTGGGTGGGTTTTTTTGCCAGTGGGGTTTTATCCTGGATTCGTGTAAAAGACCACCCAGAAAGAAATGAATAATTATGCATTTTAACAGACGTGAGCTTGGGGTTTGGGTTTGTTTTGGGATTTTGTGTTGTTTGTTGTTTTGGTTTGGGATTGTTGTTTGTGGTATGGGAACACAATTAAATATTCTCTAATCATTAAAGATACATATTCTCTACATGTCGAAATTTCACTTTATTCTGCGTCTCAAATAGAGGTCGCCCATTCCAGGTCACTAGCTATAGAAGCTTGTGTTTGCATCTGACGCTGTTTGTTTCGAAGCTGAACGACGTTACAAGGGTGAAAAAAAATCAAGATATTCTATGATGATGTATTTTATATCTCAATAATAAAGATGTTCCCGATATTTATTGGTTGCGCCTATTTTCTTATGTTTGTAGAATATGCAAAAAATGTGGGCCAAAAGACAAAAACTCAAAATAATGTTGCATAAGTAAATATTTTAAATGCAATAAATAGAGAATAATACACGAGTGGCCGTTAGTTACCATTTATCTCACAACGAGTTGTTTTAAAATGTATCTAACATATCTTTAAAAACCAGGTTTTAAGCAAAGTTTGTTTTGTTTAATGACACCACTAGAGCACATTGGTTTATTAATCATCGGCTATTAGATGTCAAACATTTGGTAATTTTGACATAGTCCAAGAGAGGAAGTCCGCTACATTTTCCCATTAATAGCAAGGGACTTCTTTTATTATGCACTATCCCACAAACATCATAGCACATGCCACGGCCTTTGATATATCAGTCGTGATGGCTAGAACAAGAAATAGCCCAATAGCCTATCGACGGTATGTACGTGCGTACGCCTGTATACAGCGCTCTTACCCACCCCACCCCACCCCCCAATTCCCTACATTCAACTTTCAAACTTGAAACTTTTGTCCAACTACCTGTGATTTTTTTTACACATGTTAACATTTGAATGCACATCATAATATTAACGCCGATCTCACCAATGAACCTTAACACTAGCATGTAAACACACTACTAGTATCAGTTCACGGAACTAGGTCGGGTCTTCCAACGCCACGCGTGTCTCTACTGCAATAAAAAAAAAAAAAGGTGTCATGATATCTCATTCGTCGCCTGCACCAAGTGACTGGCCGGCCAGAATTAGCCGCTATATAAGCAAATTGAGCTCACTGATACTTCTTAAAGTTCACAGAATGTTGATAGGAGCGCAAGCAGAAACAAAGCTTTGTGTGTATATAGTAGTATATAGCTGTCGTTAAAACTATATGATAGTATTATTAGCAGTTTGTGTTGGTCAAATTGACAAGTGACAATCATCAGACTGATATAGTACCATATTTTTTATATAAATACACACATATTGTCTTAAAATACAATAACATACAGTATTACTATTATACAGTTTTCATGTTTTACTTGTTAAATATATAATATGTTATCACAGAATATATCGGCGAGGCGTGTTTATTTTAAGTTATTTAGTAGTGTTTTGTCATAAGTAATACTATAAAATATCTTCTTACAAAAGTCGGAAAGGGGATTAATATTTTGTGTGTATTATTTTTTAGCTTTAAAATTATTTTTAAGAAAAGACAATTTAAAAGGTTACACAATGCTCTCTGGATATGACGTTACTTATCTTTTAATTTGTCAGAATTTTTCTTTTTGTTAAACCATAAATTATGACATAGGAGAGCTCGTGACTCCGCCGCCCCCTCTCCCTTCCTGCTGCAAGCAAAGTTTCTGGAAGTTTTCAATGTATACTAATATATATAATGAAAACTCCCAGAAACTTTTGCTTGCAGCAGGAAATTATATTGAAAACTCCCAGAAACTTTTGCTTGCAGCAGGAAATTATATTAAAAACTCCCAGAAACTTTGCTTGCAGCAGGAAATATATTGAAAACTCCCAGAAACTTTGCTTGCAGCAGGAAGGGGCAGGCGGCGGCGGAGTCACCTGCTCTCCTATATCATAATTTATGGTTTAACAAAAAGAAATGTTCTGAGAAATTATACATGACTTGATCTCTTAAAAACTTTGCTCGCTATAGTACAGATGGATGGATGGATGACTGGATGGATGCATGCATGCATGGTTGGATGGATGGATGAATGGATTTAGTGTCGGTGTGTTAGTGGACGGATGTATGATTTAGGGTGGGTATGATCGTTCGATGGATGGATATGTGGCTTTAGGATAGGTATGATAGTGGATGGATGCATGCATGGATGGCTGGATGGATCTATTTAGGGTGGATGTGATTGTGGATGGATGGATGGATGGATGGATGGAAAAAAGCCAATGTACAGACGTGTGTGTGTATCTATACTGTAGTTATATATGCCGGTATCGTTGATAAACTTCGAGTCATGAACTGTGGCTTTATGGCAGCTTGTGAAACATGAAGTATTGTCTGTGGTATACTGTACCTGTCACGTGTCAGTGGCCTGTTAATCATTAAACAGTGTGTAGCGCGTTCATAATGTGCATGTCCGTCTAATTGAGTATGGATCAACACAGGTATTATACCCGCTTACATTATCGTAGCTCCGTGTGTATATAATGTATAATATATGCATCCATCTATTAAGACTACATGTCCTCATTGTACATTCAAAGCGCGTGAACGATTGATACGTTATTTTGTATACTCACTTAGTTATTCTGTTATGTAAAACAGCCGGCTTACCCGAATATTAATGCTGACACAGCTTAAATAAATAAATGTTTGAGAATAATGTGATATTGTACTGGTAATTACAATTTTAATTTTTTCAGGGCTTAGATATTTGGAATATTTTCTTGCAAAATTATTCAAATGTGTTACGAGTCTGTAATTTATAAATGTCGTGTTAGCCATATACACTTGGTCTTATATAGTCTGTGTATTAATTAGCAACTGGCTAATTTTGTGATTACCTGACCCTGGTTTTGGCGTTATGTGCCTCCTAATGGGCTCTTTTCTGAATTTAGAAATGTCTCCGTTTGAAAACTTTACAATCTAAAACGAAATTCTTTATATGTCAAACGGGAAAACATAATATAATTGGTGAAATGGTGTTATTTTGTTTTTATGTCTTAATTTTCAATTATTCATAGAGGTTCATTAGCATCGTTAGCATAAAAATTTGACAAAAAGCACGAAAAAGCTTATACTGTGTATTTTATCGGGACCCAATTTCACAAAACATCGTAAGGTTAGTTTTGCACGTAAACGTAAATCTACGACTAAACCACAATTCTTATTACTATTATACAAATATAGTTAGAAATACACATATTTCATTTTCTTTTGTCCTGAAAATGCTCCATTTTCATTAATGATGTAATTTTCTTCGTGAAATAAATGTCAAACACTTGTAAACGTATGCTCGGTACAACTGCTGGTCGCAGACGTATACGTACGATGTTTTGTGAATTTGCCTCCTGGGCCTAATTCACAAAACTCTCTTAGACGCAAGTTCCATTTGTTCGAAATTCACATGCGTATACCTATACCGACTCCGTAATGCATTTTACGCATCAGTCACTGGGTTTTTTTGGCAATGCGTTGAGAATAGATCCCATTTATGCTTCTTCCGTACATGTGTGCGTATTCGATCACTATAATTGTGGATTTCGTATACGTATTCGATCACTATATGTATTGTGGATTACGTATACGTATCCGATCACTATATGTATTGTGGATTACGTACATACGTATTCGATCACTATATGTATTGTGGATTACGTATACGTATTCAATCACTATATGTATTGTGGATTACGTATACGGATTACGGACAGACGGAATTTGCGTCTTAGGCTTTCTTTGACCAATCTTATTAAAATTAGCTCCACTGGTTAATAACTGGTAGACCAGTATAGCTGATTTCAATCAGATTACTCTTAGATCATATCGTATCGTCGTAGCAAATATTTTTGCATCGCACTGCGAGATCGCAAAGTCCCAACAGTTTCGGGAATTTGACCCTTGGTACTAGCATAACACTATGTTGTAGGAACTCGACTTAGTGTACAGGAGTAACACAACGTAACAGTGTCCCATGTTCAAGGTATTATTACCTCCAGCGGGAAGACGAGGAAGCGATTGTCTCGCTGTTGTCTTGGGACGTGTGATGTTGTTTGCGCCGTCAACATTCCGCCACATTTTCAGCGGCACCGTTGTGGACACGGCGACGGAGGACGATTATTTCAATGTCAAACAAATCAAACATTAATTCTTTACAAAAGCTGATACTATTTTTTGACGTCGAGTTTTGAATGTCATTGGTGCTTTATTTTAAAACCGTTTGAAGCGTATATTTGGAACGTTTTGATGTGTGTTTATTCTTATTCTGTTTAGAGAAAGATCATCGTGGAAGGTTTATTTTAAATGGTAAAAACAATAGCTTCCTTGAACGAATAAAATACACACATTATCTGTTTTATTATTGGTATAGATGTGTTTATTTTTAATAGCTAACGGTGCGTTTGTTATAAACATTTAGTTGTAGTGACTGTTCTTTCTAAATGTGCCTGTACATATGTGTAACTATCAAATTAAAGGGACATTCCTGAATTTGCTGCATTGTAAGATGTTTCTGACTAATAAAATATTGCTACGATTAAACTTAGATATTAAATATATTTTCTTGTGTATAATATCAGTGTCTGTATATTCAGTGTGTTTCTGGTCGTCATAATATTTGTAAGAAGCCCAAACTGGATTTTGTCATCAGATAATTTCGTACGTACGAACAAAATTAATTTAGGAAATAAAATGAAATTTAACCTAGTATATATATTAGAACGATCAGAAACATGTTTAATATACAGCCACTAATATTTTATGCAGAAAAAAATATATTTGATATGTAATTAAAATCGTTAAAAAGTCTCTGTTAGTCGATAATATCTTAAAACTGCAACAAACTCAGGAATGTCTCTTTAAAAATATTATATATGTATATTCTTAGTACATTGTAGTATAAGCTAGATGCACGAAACGGAGCATCCAACATTAAAATTCGGCCCATTATCCATATCACCTCGGGCTGGTGTTCTAATCAGCGACAGACAGTGGATTACATCCCACTTTGTATCTTGCATGCGTTAATGGTTAGTTATTAGTAGTTAGTGAGAGAGAAGTCGACACAGTGGCATAAAAATTATGATAAATTCCTTCTCAGTGGGAGCCGGTACCAGGATGCGAACTCAGTACCTACCAACCACAGCTTAACAACTACATAACCGATGCCGCTAGTTTTGTTGTTTTATTTTTATTTATTTTTTATTGTGTGTGTGTGCGTGTATTTTGTGTGTGTGGTGTGTGTGTTGTGTGTGTGTTTGTGTGTATGTGTGTGTGTGTGTGTGTGTGTGTGTGTGTTTGCTTTTTTTCTTTAGTTTTTTTTGGGGGGTAGTAGTTGTTGTTGTTGTTGCTGTTGTTGTTGTTGTTGCTGCTATTGTTGTTGTTGTCAATAATACATGTGCTGGGGTGTCGCGTTATTAGACACACGGTCCTTTATTTTTTATTTCTGCCCACTCGTAGCTGTCGTGGTGTCAGTAGTGTCACCGATAAGCAAACACCTGAAGATAAATGTTGAAGTGATTTGTGGTTGTGGGTGAGGAGAGGGAGTCAGGGTGTCTCAATAAACTGATTAAGGCTCCACATAACTTCATATCACCCCCGCTCAGCACCTGGCAACGCACGTAAATATTTTGGTCCTGCATCTATCAGCCAACGTACATAAATACTTAGGCTTACAATTATCAGTCTGTGTAAACATTTCGAACAACTTAAAAGACATTTTTCTTGCGATCAATGAATGTGTTTTACTGGGGTGGGAGGAGGGGTATTCCCAAATTACAAGGGTATAAGGACAAGCAGGTAGGCCCATAACACGTGGTTTAAATATCACGTGGTACGAATACACAATAGCTGGAACGTGTAAGACAATACCTGGAATCATAAAGCGTGGTAAGATTACGTGCATATGTACACACACCGCCCTGAAAGATATATAGTATAGAACAATACATGTGACACACTAGGTCATGGTACTTTTGAAATAAATCACGGTTGTAAAACAAACTAAACAAATAAAAACAAAACAAAAATAAATAAATTGCTTTTTTAAACACTTACTGAATTGTATACAACATATAATCCTTTTAATTCATATCTTTTGTAACAGTATAAAGACACAACTTGGGGCCATTGAAACACCTATAACCTTCTTCATTTTGAAAAAGATTTGGTTCATTAAATACATAATCCAATATGCGTCTTCGAGGTTTTAACTTGAAAACGTCTACTTCAGGATCGTACTTGTTCTCGACCTTTCGTTACCAATTCAAAGCCAGTCATTGTTTATACATATACAACCAGTGACCCACGACTGGTATATCAAATGCCGTGGTTTGTGCTTTCCTGTCTGTGGAGAAGTGCATATATATATATATAGAGGATAATTTGCTGCAATAGACTACGAGTAAAACAGTACCAAATGTTTTGACATCCAACAGTTTATGATTAATAAATAAATGTGCTCTAGTAGTGTCGTTAAACTTTAACTTCAACTTTTGTTCTCGATATTTCGTTACCAAAGCCTAGTTTGACACCCAATAGTCTATGTATTTTTCGTGCTGGGGTGTCATTAAACATTCATTCGTTCGTTCGTTCGTTCCTTCGTTCGTTCGTTCATTCATTCATTCATTCACTCATTTGTTACCAAAGCCAGTCGTTGTTTATACATCTGCAACCAGTGCCCCATGACTGATATAGCAATGACAGTGATATATGCTCTCCCGTGTGTGGAAAATGTGCATATAATAGATCATTTGTTGCTAACAGAAACATGTAGCGGGTTTTCTCTGAGACGGTTGCCAAAAGTTTGACATCCAATGATTAATAAATGAATGTGTTCTAATAGTGTCGTATGCACCCACTCAGCTATACTCACTTTAATATCTTCTCCAGTGGATCTGAAAAATAGCAATAGTGGATAATTTAATAAACAAATCGCCCCATAAAAAAACATATTTTGTTCTCCGGTATGATGTTTTAACAAAAATTAAGCCATAACGGCCATAGGGACAGTTGTCATATAATACACATATGTCCGATAATGTTAAAATTAATGAATGAGTGAATGAATGAAAAAAATGAATGAATGAATGAATGAATGAATGAATGAATGAATGAATACTTAACAACACCACATCATATAAATACGTTCTAGTTTGTAATGTTGTTGATGATTTGAAGTTTAATTTAAGTGTATAAACTGTCAAGTTTAGATTTCTTACTTTCGTGATTAGTTGTATTTAATTGCTGTTTCACATCCGAAAGCATCAAAATCAAACACAGTGCTGTCATTGAATTTTTAACATTAGATTTTTTATTAAATCATGTTTTTAAATATTCATGTTCGCATGATCAACGTGTACAAGCACCAGTCTCCTTCATATTCCATTTTCTCACTCCAGCCAGTGCACCACGACTGGTACATCAAAGGCTGTGGTATGTGCTATCCTGTCTATGGGATGGTGCATATAAAAAATACCTTGCTGTTAATCGAAAAGAAGTAGCCCATGAAGTGGTGACATAGGGTTTCCTCCCGCAAAATCTGTGTGGTCCTTAAAGGGACATTCCTGAGTTTGCTGCATTGTAAGATGTTTCCGACTAATAAAGTATTTCTACGATTAAAGTTACATATTAAATATATTTTCTTGTTTAGAATACCATTGTCTGTATATTCAATGTTTTTCTGGTCGTCTTAATATTTGTAAGAAGCCCAAACTGAATTTTGTTTTCAAATAATTTCGTACGTACGAAAATTAAATATTTTTTGCAGAAAAATATATTTGATATGTAACTACAATCGTTAAATAGTCTCCGTTTGTCAATAACATCTTAAAAATTGCAGCAAACTCAGGAATTCTATAATTGGGAGAGAATCTCGAGCTGATGAATCTGGACCGAGTTTAAGCAGTGTTTAAAAATCATGGATTCATAACTATGACCCTAACCGGCCTCGGTGGCGTCGTGGTTATGCCATCGGTCTACAGGCTGGTAGGTACTGGGTTCGGATCCCAGTCGAGGCATGGGATTTTTAATCCAGATACCGACTCCAAACCCTGAGTGAGTGCTCCGCAAGGCTCAATGGGTAGGTGTAAACCACTTATAGGTGTAAACCACTTGCACCGACCAGTGATCCATAACTGGTTCAACAAAGGTCATGGTTTGTGCTATCCTGCCTGTGGGAAGCGCAAATAAAAGATCCCTTGCTGCTAATCGGAAAGAGCAGCCCATGTAGTGGCGACAGCGGGTTTCCTCTCAAAATCTGTGTGGTCCTTAACCATATGTCTGACGCCATATAACCGTAAATAAAATGTGTTGAGTGAAACATTTCTTTCTTTCTTTCTATGACCCTAAGTCCAAGCAACAGTCGAAATAATGGACGCACGTCAGTTATTGTTCGCCACTAAACACATCCAAGGCGTAATACATTATCTACGATGCCGAGGGACATATAGATTATATTCCCCATGCACAATAAGAGTCAATATTACGGTATTAAGGATGTATTGGACTGTGTATTCAACGGATGTAACAAAAAGGAGGTATTATATAACAATTTTCAACATATAGGACAGCATAGTTAATGGAGGTAACAATGACGTATTGTATAGCATCGTTTATCAGAAAGGACAACCTATTCAACGGAGGTTACAAGGAGTTTTTATATAGTGTTGGGGTTTTTTTCAACAGACAGGACAGCATATTCCATGAAAGTAACAAGGAGGTATTATATAGCACTTTTCAAATGCCAGTCGTGTAACACTTGTAATGAATGAATGAATGGATGTTTAACGAGACCCCAGCACCAAAAATACATCGGCTATTGGGTGTCAAACTATGGTAATGCAAACAAATAAAGTGATGATCAACATCAATATAAAAATTCAAGATTTAAATAAAAACAGTGTAAAGAACAGTGCAAAAATATAAATATCACAGATAGATACTGACTTTTACTCAAAATGTCAATTGTATCTCGAAGAAAACAAGGGGATTTGTGCTGTATTGGCCATTCTCAAAGAGAATGTTACACCCCTGCACCACGGTGAGGTTACAGCACGCGCAGGGGCACTTGTAATGCATGCGTATACAATGTGTAATCTCTCGCGCAGAACCTTACCACTTAGCCCGAGTACTCTGACGGTAAAGCTAGATTTATACTTCACAGCCGACAACTGTCGGCGAGTAGCTGACTAGCCCAGTCCTCCTGTTTGGACATAATCCGGATTTTTTCAGTCAATTCAGTATGATTTTAACACAGTTCATATTAAATTTTCGTGCGTGTTAGTTTAATGCTTTTTAGTTTACCTAATAAAAAAATAAAATTAAGAGAACTAGACGGACATTTGAACAGTTATCAACGCTCTCTAACCACCGAAGTACTCTAACCGTTCTCGAGCTACCTACCACCTAGTTACATCCGCTCCACAGGTGTGGGGTGTTTACCGTGTTTAAATACCCTATTTTGCTTGTTTCTCTATAGAATATGTGTGAACATTTCGTGCCTCATTACTCCTACATAATAAAATTACTTCCGCCGGTTTGATGGTTTTTCGAAAAGATGAAAAACATGAAATACATTTGAGAGAGGCGTAAAATATTAAGAACCTTATATTGACAGCTCTGACGTCACAGAAATCGCACAATGGTAGAGGCAATCCTCGTTAAACACCTGTTATAAAACTTGCTCCGTCACAGGGACTATATTTCCTGTTTTGAAGTTTACCAGACATAAAGGTGCGGTTTCATAGTGTAACTTGTAGTCATGTTTTGCACTATTGTATTTTTACATGCATGTTGTTAGAACACCTTAAACGTAACGCTTTGTGTGATACAGTACAAATTCTAAGTGAATTGACATGATAATAGCACATTCTTTGATAAATAGCACACAAAACACCTACTGGAAAAATTTAACAACAAATCGCACTGTGAGAACGTACCTTAAAGAATTTATCTATAGACGTGTGGGTTCGTGTGTCGGCTGCCCCGCACCTTCCCTGCACAAGGTGATTAAAATATGTATGTGATTGAACAAAATCCTAATTTGACAGTACATGAAAAATGACAACTGGTGATGAAACATAGCCTAAGCTAATTTATCTATAGGCGTGTGGGTTTGTGTGTCGGCTGCCTAATAGGTGTTCTTTGCAAGATGATTAAAATATGTATGTGATTGAAAAAAAAGATCTTAATTTGACAGTACATGAAAAGGACAACTGGTGATGAAACATAGGCTAAGCTATGTGTTCGTCAGTTTATTCACACTTTGCCCCCAGCATTATGTCGAACCCAAGGAATATACTATGCAATTATAAATCAGTTGTATTTTCTTCATTAAGAAGTCGACTAATTTGGTCCTATGTTAAAAACAATTCACTGGCAATGACATTAAATAGTACTCGATTAATTGACATAATATCGCTGCATACAATATTATAGATTAAGTTTGTTGACAAGTTATTACGTTTTAATGGTTAAGAAATCATTAGACGGATATCTTTCCGGGTTGTATAGGTGTTTTGGTGGCGTATTAGTAATAGGCCACCAAAAAACCTGTACAAACTGGAAAGAATTTAGAAAGTTCCAATCAACATTACAAAATAGCTGGGAAGGAAAAAAAGCATACACTACTGTGCCACTGGCGTAGCCAGGATTTTATATTGGGGAGGGGGAGGGGGGGTAAACCCACTATCGGGGGCCACCCTACACTATGTATGTATCGGTATGATTATTTTATTAAAAATTTAATACAGTGAAAAACATTTAAAAAGTTGGATTGGGGGGGAATTACCCCGTCCCCTTACCCTCGCTACGCCACTGTACTGTGCCCTAATTTCTTTTCACTGCCCCCACCTTACCATTAGTCACTTTAGACAAGGTACGGCCCTATATTGGTATAAACTAAATAAGCTGTACATCACTTAGCTTAGGCCAGTCATTGCTGTATTTATGTGGTAATTATATTAAAGTAGTTAAAAGTCAAACCACGTGCACCTTTAGTGGATGTCACCATTTGAATATAGTCGACATTAATCTACTGTTGTATAATAGGTAAGTATACAGTGTGTTGTCCCATCCACAGGCGAATACAGGGAATGGGTCAGACGACTTGTCACTCCCTCCAAATACATTCAAGTGCCTTTTTTCTGGGGGGTTTCGTTTTGTTTGTTTGTTGTTTTTATTGTTGTTGTTGGTTTTTTGGTCTTGGTTGTGTTTTTTATTTTTATTGGGTTGCCAATTTTTCCTTATCCCTCCCCCCCCCCCCCCCCCCCCCCCCCCCCCCCCCCAATGTATGTATATATTCATATATATATTCATCCAGGATTTGCACCTGCTATTTACAACAAACAGTACATTAAATACTAATAAGTAACCCCCACCCCCATCTTCTACGTCCGTATAAAAACCACCTGCTCGTATAAGCGACCTTTAGCAAATCCTTTGATTTCACTGTTAAAGCTGCAGTCTCGGCAACGCATCTTATAGGTTATAACATCGTTTCCTAATGTTATCGAAGAATGGTGCGTCACAGGAAGAAACATAACGTGGATGGTCTTTTCTCACTGGTTAAATCAAAATATTATCGATGCTGCAGTTCACTTGAGTAGAACAATATTATTTTGTTTATTAATGTTATTTGTTACGTTTAGCCTCTCATTCTCTGATTATTGGCATGGATACACTGGAACAAAAATCAAGTCTAACTAGAATGAAGTAAGTCAGTATAAAACAAACCAAACGAAACTAAACAAAACAACAACACAAAACACAAAACACATACACCAAAAAGTCTGTATTTAACAGCTAAATAACATCAGACCGATAATGCAGCGTTGACGTCAGATAAAAGATATACATGTGTGCCCGTGTGACGTCAGAGAAAAGGTTCTATATGTGCACGTGTGTGACGTCTGTGTATAAAATGTGACTTCTCCTCGGTGAGTTTCTTTGCCGAAACAACAGGTATCCCCTGCAAATCGCCATTTCTGTTTGTCTCGCCAACATCGACATCAAAGTCGAGAAGGTCGGCGGATTGTTTGAAGACTAATTGAGGTCACAGACGAAATGTCCACAAAGCTGGTTCCATGACAAGGCTTTTTCGTTTGAAGTGTGATAAATTCCATGAAAATTGCGTGGTAAATTATATATTGGTGGTTTCGTGATTAAATACTGTCCAGGCCTATGAAACCAGTAGTGTGGGGTGGGGCTGTATCCACCCTCTTCGTTCCCACTTGAGGACGATATCAGATTTACTGACCATTCTATATAATATTTGTGTGGGTGTTGCGAACTTTTAAAAAGACGAACATTGTCATAAGTGCTGTTATGTTGTTCAGATGCTAGAAAATCGCATGTATGGCCATTAAAAGATCATATTTCGCACACAAAAAGTCCCCTAACAATATTCCTATCCTGCTTACCTGTTGATGAATACCAAATGCCATTGTGATGTCATACTTGTAGGCAAGTGCATATTAAGAAGTATGTGATAGTCATGTTTAAAGAGACGTTTATTGCACTCTTTTGCTTTTACCTTTTGTGACACTCAATAGTCGATGTGCAGGGGTGTCGTTAAAGGGACATTCCCGAGTTTGCTGCATTGTAAGATGTTTCCTACTAATAAAATATTTCTACGATTAAACTTGCATATTAAATATATTTTCTTGTTTAGAGTATTAGTGTCTACATATTCAATGTGTTTCTGGTCGTCTTAATATTTGTAAGAAACTGGATTTTGTCTTCAAATAATTTCGTACGTACGAAAAAACTATATTTTAGGAAATCAGATGAAATTTAACCCAGTACAAATATTAGAACGATCAGAAACACGTATAATATACAGCAATTACTATTTTATACAGAAAAATATATTTGATATGTAATTATAATTGTTAAAAAGTCTCTGTTAGTCGATAACATCTTAAAAACTGCAGCAAACTCAGGAATGTCCCTTTAAACGTTAATTCATTCATTCGTTTATTCATTCTTTGGCACTTAGTGAGCCATTGAGTAACTTACTATTCCTCTGAAAACCAGTGTTTCTAATGCCATTCTTTATGTTGTGTACTGTTGTTTACATGCAGACCTTGGGTACAACGGAAGTTTTTACATATATGGGAATTACCCACTGGACTTGTTTACCATAGTGTTCTCACACGCATCGTAACCGTGTTACTATGTGGCTAGCAAACATATACAAACCACAGTTATCAACATACACGCTAGCCTAATCTGTGCTCTTTTCATATCGTTTGGTAATAAACTGCAATATCTTTGTTAACTTTCTTTATTACATATAATAGAACTATACATCTTTCTGTTCAAACATTTCATGAATGGAAAGAGACATGTAAGTAAGTATTATAGTAAATCTAATATAAATCGACTCGTAAAGAAATTGTTGGCGCTCCAACTCGTCTTGCTCGTTTTGTCAACGGATGTATGCATTGCCAATTAGCTCGCGCCAGTGTGCAGATCCCGTAGCAACATACATATTTGTGAGTGTTTAGGCAGGTTTGCTTTGGCAACATGTACAAGGTGTAAACGGCATAAAAATCGCTCAGATAAAATGTTCTGTACTTATGTATTTATTACTACATTTGTAATACTTTACAAACTTTATTTTTGCTTTTAATATTTCAGTTCATGAATAGCAGTAAGCAAATAATGCATAGATTCAACTAGTATTAAACAAACTACGGACATATGTACCGAGTTATCCTTCACGTTACTAAGAGCATGGTTATGTTTAATGTATGAACATACTTGTTCCGTCATTTTGGTTTTCAGAAAAGAATATATGAAGTCGCCATTGTAATTAAATATGAAACTAAAATAAGGTAGTTAACACATATCTGTATACGTACATGTATTTGTTTATCAAATATCGGTTTCGTCGTTTTGACGAGACATTCATATAGAACTTGAAATTTATGACATTATCTTACAATGTTTCTGAAAACTACAAAAGCGAGATTGGTTAAAGATGCAGTCTTTCATTTCTGTATTCATAATGTCTTCTATTAGTAATGCAAAATTCAAGCAGAACTACGTTTTAAAAACAACAACAACGACAACAAGACGCGTTTTCGTTAACAACATATATCACCTATGTAACTAGCAAATCTCGTCGCCATATTTAACACAAAACATCTATACTATATTTTGGATTGTTGTGCATTTCCCCAAGCACTCAGGCAATAAGATACAGAACTGTATTTAACCGTAAATAAAATGTGTTGAGTGCGTCGTTAAATAAACCATTTCCTTCTTTATTCCTCTCAAAGAGAGTTGTAACAACAAAACAGATGTACAGATATACAGACAAAGAAATAATTGAACTTTAATTGGATATGAATGGCATGATTCTGACACTATTCACAACATTACAGAGCTTATTTCAGTATTAAAGTTACATATAATGCCAGGACATATGATACTGGTTTGGCTAATAACATTTCTTAGTAAGAATAAATTCTCTGTCGAAATAAATACTCATGTTCGGTCGTCACTTCAAGTGATTTACAAGGACAGCTTATTTCATCTTTTGTTAGGCCACCTGTTTATAAATACCCGTAACGTAGACATTCACGTACCAGTATGCTTTATTTACTGATGAGAAAAGAGGAGAGATTTTCTAATAATAAAACTTACAGACTCCCTTTGAAAAACTTATTGAAGGAGCCTCTGTATGTTGATAAACCGTTTACGATGGTTGTACTACGTATCCGATAGTATACCCCAGTTCAAAAGATACTCGCTACAAATATACCGCGTATATAAATAAACTTCATATTAGCCCTGTCACGTCGTGTCAATACAGAATTCTTATGGTTCTAAATTGGAGTTAACCTATTTCCGTGGCCTAAATACCACCCACGCCGGGTACGCTGCGGCTGCAGATAAACACAGGTAAACACAGGTATGGCCTTGGTGACCCGCGTACCTAGCGGATACCCAGCTCTGCACGCTGTGTCAATGTTTATGTCCCGCGATGACGTAGTTTTGCGCACGACGCTCGGTTCCCTGGTGATAATGACAACTATCTGCTGTACCCTGCATCTAGCATGTGAACGGTACCAGTCACTTACCATATATGGAGTGGAAAAATATCAAGCGCATATTTGTTTGCAATAAGTTTTTTTTTTTAAACAAACCAAACAAACAACAAAAAAACATGTTTTACAAAATGCAAAAAAAAAAAAGAAAGAAGGAAAAAGAAAGTAAAAGTGAATAAAAATATTGTGTAATGTGCCTTTTGATCAGCTTGCAATTGATGCATCGCACATGTACCAGCCTTTTTCGACGTATTTCGAATAAAACATATTTGTTGTTAAAAGGTGCGGTCTTTAGTACATGTTTTAATATTTAAGCATTTATAATAGATCATCAACACATTATTCTTCAATTTCATTTTATATCTACGTCACATTCAAACGCACTGCAAGTAAACAGTACAATTGGTCGGGTGCCGCGATGGAATCTGCAGACTTCCCATGTAAGAGATTACTTCTACGAGTACTGCGTGAAGAATTCGGAATTTTTCATTGCATAGTATCGGATAAATAACCTCGATAGCATTGGATCTCAACTATGTAAAGAAAAGCTGAAAAAATATAGTTCTGAAGCTCTTTCTATATCTTTTTTTAATTCTGGGAAAATACCTTTGTTCATTAATATGTATTTTGCTTTAATAATTGCTTTAATAATTGATGTAGAGAGTGCAACTTTAAATATTTAACTGAACTAAAATGATATCTAATAATGTCTTATTTTCCTGGTGATGAATTTGTTCTACATTGTATTCCTTCATATGATATATTTAATATATAGAGGATTCGTCACGAGTATTTTTTAATATGGAAAATATCTACCGAGTCTATGTTAATCGGTATTTGTTGAGGCTCTGCCGAGACAAATACCGATTAACTAGACGAGGTTGATTAATATTATCGATGTCTTGTGAACATTTTAGATTCATTTATTTACATAATTCAGGGATAGCTCTGCCACTCGCTAAATTCGCCAATTGCGAATTTCAAAAACAACTGGCAAATTTTATTTTAATTTGGCGAAATAATTTCAGGAAATAATTGATATTTTGTTTGAAAATAACTGAGTCTCTGCAGTTTTTGAAGTTTGAAAGATACTTTGGCGAAATGTTCTGTGGACTCAGAGCTAGCCCTGCGAAATAATTTTATCATGGAAAAAGACATTTCATATATATATATATATATAGAGACACACACACACACACACACACAGAGAGAGAGAGAGAGAGAGAGAGAGAGAGAGAGAGAGAGAGAGAGATGCGTTTCTTTCTATATATTCATCGATGGAAGATATTGTCGATTTCAACTCACTCTCACCCCCACCGTATGATCATTTCCCTGACAGCGCTAGCAACAATCCTGAATTAAAATTTCTGCCTTAATACATGTACGAATGTCACGATTAAGCATTACAAGTGTCTTATGCCCATGTTATGCATCTTAAGAGGAAAACAAAAGCACGTTTTACCGGTTTCTCCGAGGTACACGTACAGTTAACGCATTACCCACTGCCTTTAGCGATGTTTTTCTCAACCCAGAGAGATAAAATATACATGTAAACTCGTTTCTGTGATGTCTTCTTGAAATATTCTAATGAATTATATCTGAGGCGAAGAACATGTGTTTGCTTGATTCGTCTAACCTGCAATGTTGCCTGTTCCATTCTATATATATATATATATATACTACTCAAAAGAATTTAAGGGTCAGACGATATTTTCGACATTATTTTCTGAATGTCAGTTATATTAGCTAGACCATAATGTCACGCATGGTATTGTACCATTTTGACGAAAGTGGGTCTAAGCAACCCATAAATGAATTAAAATCCACTGTCATTGACACTGTCGACTAGTTCTAATGGCGCAAACATGCTTACATTTGCACGTAAATTAGGGCGAAAGCGAAAGGTCTGCTAAGTGCCCATAACTTGCTTTTTCACAAAGCGCTTCATTTGCACGCTTTGCACGTGTATTCCATGTTCCCAATGCTGAATTTCCGTATAATTGGAGCTTGCGTTCGTGTACGGTGCACACTCCAAATTCGACAATGGTACGACGTCAACTGACTATCGAAGATCGAGGAAGGGCTATTGCTTGGCTTCAGGATGGCAATACGCAAAGAAATGTTGCTCTGAGAATTGGTGTCAGTCAGAGTGTCGTTGGCCGACTGTAGTAACGGTACCAAGCAACGAATTCTGTTCGAAATCGTCCACGTTCGGGAAGACCCCGAAGCACTACAAATAGAGAGGACCGCTACATCACCAATATGGCTCTACGTCAACGCACAACCACTGCACGCCGATTACGTGACAATCTGCGGACTGCGACTGGAACTCCGAGTGTCTGATCAAACCATACGCAATCGTCTGAGAGCCAATAATCTACGCTGCCGTCGCCAGGCTGTTCGACCACCACTCCTACCACGTCACAGAACGGCCAGACGTCACTGGTGCACGCTTCATCTGTGGTGGCAACGTGTTCAGTGGGGTCGAGTGATGTTCATTGATGAGTCCAGGTTTAGTCTCCAGTTCAACGACGGTCGGGTTCGTGTCTACAGACGTCCTGGGGAGCGCTTCGCTGACGTTAACGTTAGACAACGTCACCGGTTCGGTGGTGGCAGCGTCATGGTGTGGGGCGGCATCTCTATCCACCACAGGACCCCCCTCTATGTGGTGGATGGCAATCTGAATGGAATCCGCTATCTGAATGAGATTATCCGGCCGTTGGTTCTCCCAGGCCTTCAGCAGATTGGCGGCGGGGCAGTTCTGCAGGATGACAATACCAGACCCCACCGCGCCAGGGTGGTAACGGACTTTCTCAGACAACATGATGGATTGGCCAGCATATTCGCCTGACTTGGCCCCAATAGAGAACGCCTAGGACGAATTAGGCAGGAGAGTTCGGGATAACCATGCCCCTCCGGCCAACCTTCATGATCTGGGTCAACTTCTTATGGCAGAGTGGCAGGCCATTCCCCAAGAGTTCTTCAGACGTCTGATCAACAGCATGAGGCAACGATGTGTCGAGTGTATTCGCGCCAGGGGTGGATTCACACACTATTAAACGAATGTTCTAATGTGTAAAATCCATGTTTGACAACCTTCAACTTTGACAGCATGTCATGTGACTTTCTTGTATACAGTGACGTTTATTTGTGTTTTTGGTAAATATGGAACAATAAATAAAAGTTTTGGTGTAGTTTACATCATCAATCTAATACACTCTGAAACTTATTTGGTTATAAATTTTTGACCCTTAAATTTATATATATATATGGAGACATTAGCAGGAACGGGATCTTTGATATACACATACATAACGGCTTCTTTGAGGTCCCCCAATCCATTTTATTACATATGTATTTTTTAATGTTCCATTCCATGAGTTTATTTTCTATATCTACCTACATGCGCGACCACCTGTTTATCGCGGCTACCTGTCTCTGTTGGCAACTTTGAGGTCCCCCAAACGCATTTTACTATAGGTATTAATTCTGTATGTCAATCACCAGTCAACGCGTCCACAATTTTTGAACCAAAAGGTAAAAATGAACCTCCTGACGCGGCCACAAAATTACATCGGAAAAATGACCGCAACAATTATAGTGACAAATTCCGAGTTTAAAGCAGGTTGTAAACATCGTTACTTTCATTTATTTGTAGTTACTGTATATGTATCCTGCAATAACCAACTATATATAACTTTTAGCGATGATCAGCAAAATAATGTTATATTGTTCAAAGTCACTTATTCTTTTCAAATTAAAAATAAGAACAAAATTGTTTTTATTTAAGAACTATTTTGTTTTGGTGTATTGATATTATAGGCGACAAGGCATTCATCTCTGGAAAATGGTAAAGTTATGAAATAAAACGGTTTATTTCATTACTTTTTCGTTTTATATTGATTGCAAGATAAGTAAAATAATGTGTGAATACTGTTTTAAGCTATCGGTTTATATATATATATATATATATATATATATATATATATATATATATATATATATATATATATATATATATATATATATATATATAAAGAAGATATGGACAAACGGACTGACGGACAGACGGTTGTACTGTTCTGTTGTATTGCAGAGCGGGAGGTCATGTTAACTTTAGAGGTTCACCTCAACATTGTAGGGTATTTTTTGCTAAAAGCGATGTTTTTAGTTATTTGGCTTGGAGGTTCTGTCTGAAGGTTTTGGAAGAGCTCAAATTAAGTGTTTGACATTTTAATAACATGTTGACATGTTTATTGCATTTTTAAAATGTTTTGATTGCCGCGGGTTATTTTTCTCGAATCTATATTATTGGGGGGGGGGGGGGGGGTAAATTATATCGTTAATAATGTAATAATATTGTTTATTTGAAATTGCATAATTTTTTTCAACCTACATGTATATGAGCAACTAAATCTTAATTTTTAGTTGATATCTTCAATGCATTACTTAGTATGGTGTTTTAGGAGGTTGTCAATAATTACATAACGTACAATGGAGCGATTTTTACTCATTTTAGCATAAAATAATTGTATGTTTTAGGCAACATGCCGAGAAAAAAATAGGTAGGATAGGACGACTTTCTTTTTAACTTTTTGTCTTCTTCTACATTCATCCTACATATCACTGACTGTTTTATTTAGTTTTAGTTCCTTTTTTCTTGTGTATATGTGAGTATGTGTCTGCGCGCTCGTCTGTGTGTGTGTGTGGGGGGGGGGGGGCATGTGTGTGTGTGTGTGTGTGTGTGTGCGTGCGTGTGTGGGAAAGCATGTGTCTGTGGTGCGTTGTCGTTAAAAAAAATAATTCCAGATTCATTATTTATTTCCATGCATTGCTTACTTTATTCTTTTTCTATATGTATTTGTGCAAATTGTGATCACTCTTTATTTTCAAGCATTTTGTATTTTATGTTATTCTACATAACTTTGTCCAAAAATGTATGAATAACATTCTTTCTCAACTCAGGACTACGTTGGAACGATATCTGCAGTGTGCGTGTGTCGGGGGCGGGAGGGGGGATACATGCCGCAGAACCTCCATAACAACGTTTTTTGTTGGGTTTTCTTTTTTTAACGACACAACTAGAGCACATTGATTAATTAACTATCGGCTATTGGATGTTAAACATTTGGTAATTCTGACATGTAGTCAACAGAGGAAACCCGCTATATTTATCCAAATGCAACAAGGTATCTTTTATATGCATTTCCCCATAAACAGGGAATCACATACCACGGCCTTTGACAAGTTGTGGTACACTGGTTGGAACGAGAAAAAAACAATCAGTTGAACGGATCCACCGAGGTGGTTCGATCTTGCGACGCAAGCACCTCAAGCGAGCACTCAACCAACTGAGATAAATCCCACCTACCTCCTTAACAAGTTCTGGCCCCCAAATGCATGTACTTTCACCCTTCACAGACCATCGCACTGGCAGTGTCCTCCCCGCTTTGTCTGGCCCGGCTATATGCATTTGTCTAAACTGTAACTAAACCTTACATTCTTTCTTTCTTTTTTCTTTCTTCTTTTTTTGTTTTTTTTGTTTTTTGTTGTTGTTGTTGTTGTTGTTGTCTAATATGTATGAATAATCATTCCGTCATTTATTCATTATCTTCATGCATTTCCTATTTTATTGATATTTCTCATAAAATGCAAAATTAATATTAATTCCCTGTACTGGTTCATTCTTTATTTTCGTGTATTTCTTACTTCAGTGTTATTCTATATTCACTTGCAACCATAACTCATATTAATATAATTATCTTTGCCTTTTAAAATGTATGCATTCATATTTTAAGATAAATACGGTTCCCACACATTTCGTGGATTCGTACGAATCTTGCAGACGCGAGCTCTCTGGTTGAGGGGCCGTGAAATGAGCATTTATCGCCGGCTCTTGTTCTTTATATACTCGGCTATATTTGGCTCCAGTGTCGGTAATATGGTATCTGCTAAGACAGTTATATTCCGGCGTCGTTCCATCAAAAAAATGTCATGACAAGCTGCTGTGACCTTGTGACGAGGTCAATGGGTGCAAATGGCTGTTTCCGCAGGTTGAGCATTCCACATTAGCAGTTGCACATGCGATATTCAAAGAAAAGAATGTTGTTTACTTACTACATTGTTTAACCGGCGGCTGTTAGTTGTCAAATATATAGTAACTGTGACACCTGGTCTAGACTGTTGGAGAAGAAACCCGCTGCTTCTACTGCTATTACTACTACAGCAGCTAGCACAGGTCTCACCACCACCGCCACTACTCCTGCCATTACAACTACAACTACTACTGCTACGACTACTACTGCTACGACGACTACTACTACGATGACGACTATCACTCATACTCCTACTACTATGACTACTACTACTACTAGCACGACGACTACTACTACTTTAACTACATCTGTTGCTGCTGCTACTATTATCAAAAGTATAATCACTGACTTAAACACAGCTACTACTGTAACTAGAGTATAACTATAGAATTTTCACGATGTCACTACTATTATCCATTTTTATTACTGTTACTACTACCTCCACTAAAACGCTACTACTACTACTACTACCACTACTACGCTACTACTACTACTACTACTACTACTACTACCACTACTACGCTACTACTACTACTACGTTACTATTACTACGCTACTACTACTACTACCACTACTACTACTACTACAACTTTACTACTACTACTACTACTACTACTACTACTACTACTACTACTACTACTACTACGCTACTACTACTACGCTACTACTACTACTACTACTACTACTACGCTACTACTACTACTACTACTACGCTACTACTACTACTACTACTACGCTACTACTACTACTACTACTACTACTACGCTACTACTACTACTACAACTACGCTACTACTACTACTACTATTACGCTACTACTACTACTACGCAACTACTACTACTACTACTACTACTACGCTATTACTACTACTACTACTACTACTACTACTACTACTACTACTTGGATGTGATAGAGGCTGGAACAAAAAAGCTTACTGCGGCCGGAAAACTGTTGTTTGCAACCACTGGAACTGCCAAAAATTGCATTCAACGATAACAAATCTAAACTGGTTATAACTTATAATATATTATCCATTTTTATTACTGTTACTACTACCTCCACTAAAACGCTACTACTACTACTACTACCACTACTACGCTACTACTACTACTACTACTACTACTACTACCACTACTACGCTACTACTACTACTACGTTACTATTACTACGCTACTACTACTACTACCACTACTACTACTACTACAACTTTACTACTACTACTACTACTACTACTACTACTACTACTACTACTACTACGCTACTACTACTACGCTACTACTACTACTACTACTACTACTACGCTACTACTACTACTACTACTACGCTACTACTACTACTACTACTACGCTACTACTACTACTACTACTACTACGCTACTACTACTACTACAACTACGCTACTACTACTACTACTATTACGCTACTACTACTACTACGCAACTACTACTACTACTACTACTACTACGCTATTACTACTACTACTACTACTACTACTACTACTACTACTACTACTACTACTACTTGGATGTGATAGAGGCTGGAACAAAAAAGCTTACTGCGGCCGGAAAACTGTTGTTTGCAACCACTGGAACTGCCAAAAATTGCATTCAACGATAACAAATCTAAACTGGTTATAACTTATAATATAAGGCACACATCATAAATCTGAAACCGTGAAAACATGCAAATGAACCTTGTGTGGTTAACAGAAAGAAAGAAATGTTTTATTTAACACGCACTCAACACATTTTATTTACGCTTATATGGCGTCAGACATATGGTTAAGGACCTGTGTGGTCAACGGTAATGAACATCATGTTTTTGTTGGATTTTATAAAAACAAAAGGGAAAAGCGCATTTACGCGTTCCCGCGTAGCTCTTACATCCCTGTACTACTACTACCAACAACAACAACACTACTACCATTACTACTACTACTACTATGTACTAAAATAAGTATGGTACATATAATTAAATATATTTTGTTTTATATAATTAATTTATTTTAATTTAAGTTTTAGTTGGGTTTTGCTCGTTTTAGCTGCCAGAGCTGGTTTCTATTTAGTTGAAAGTGTATTCTCCAAAAATGTCATTTGTACATTCATTTAAGCTACATTTTCGATTATATTACTTTGTACATGTGTTATTATCACACCCTTCATGCATCACAGATGACAGCCAGCTAACTTTGTAAAAATACAAAATGGTTGGAGCCAGACTCCGTCAATTTTCGGGATTGATACCTCTCGGTGGCTCCATTGCCCCAGACTATTTCACCAAGTCAGTCATCTTAAAGCCGTTGTGAATTTCTATCAAAGAAAAAAATTATATTTAAAAGACCCCTTGTTGACACCTGAGATTCGTAGTCTGTTTGGCATGGAGGAAGGGTTTTTTACATTTAGTTATTTTATTATATGTAATTCTCAACAATTTTGGTATCTGACATGTGTTCATATAACATACTGAGCATTGGACTTTTTTGTTTCTTTCTTTAAAAAAAACAAAAACAAAAACAAAAACACCATTTCGTAAATAACTACCACACATGCACATGCATACAAATTTTGCTTTCTCTTAGTGAATGATTATTTTTGGACGTTAACTAATTAGTCTGTAAGAAGATTTCGACTGTTGCCAAACGGCCGATGACAGAATGCCACAAGATGCCGGACGGGCTGTGACAAGGGGCATCACTCATCTCGGACAAACCGGTAGCGTCGCTGGAAGACGGATGGCCGGACAAACACGATCGTATCAAATAATTGAATTCCTACAGTGGGTAATGGTTTACCTGAACACGACTGATCACTACTTCAAACACTGTTCTCTTTCATTTGGGGAATCAAGAAATTCAAATGCATGAATCCTAGCGTGGCTTTACGATTTTCTAATAGAAGGTTGGGGGTCCGTAACATTGATGCAATGTCCGCAACATTGTCTGTAACATTAATGCAATGTTGTTATGGTTGTTCGGTGGCGCTGATAACACTATCCATCATTTTAAACAATTCAAAATTTTAAATTATTTTGCTAAAATTAGAGGGGACCGGTCCAGATGGGTACCACCCAAATCCGCCCCTGATATATAGCCAACTGAATAACAAACGAAACGCAAATACTAATTTACTTTTCTTTAATTTATTTAAAAGTATTTGGTTTGAATCCCGTTATATTGTGTTTATATTAAAATTACCAATGTCTTGTGAACTTTTTTTTTTGGGGGGTGGGGGGGGGGGGGGGGGTGGCAAGCTGATTTTTGCACGAATTGAACGAAAATGCCCGAATCTGGATAACAACATTTATTCATATTAGTACAACTGTCAAACAGTTCTCGTTCCAACCAGTGCACCACAACTGCTCAAAGTGCATGGTATGTGCTTTCCTGTCTGTGGGAAAGTGCATATAAAAGATTTCTTGCTGCATTAGGAAAACCTGATGTAGCGGGTTTCCTCTGATGACTACGAGTCAGAATTACCAAATGTTTGGCATCCAATAGCCGATGATTAATTAATCAATGTGCTCTAGTGGTTTTGTTAAACAAAACAAACTTTAACTTTTGTGAACATTTAGACCCATTTTGATAGACTGTTTACTGAATTAAGTCTATGAAGAAATTTTTTTTTTTTTTTTTTATATATATACATGTTCGCATTTATTTTGTTATTCAGTATACATGTAGGCTACACTATAAATGAAACAAGAGAATGTTTGTTTGTTTGTTGTTTCACAACACCCCGGCACATTGCTTATTTAGCGGCTAATATTTGATATTGCCGTTTTCGGTAGGATAGACTTAAAACAAAACTTCGCTGAGTTTACTTTTAACAGCAAATCAGTATCTGGAAATCGTTTACAGTTAATATAACCATACGCGTACGAGACAGGGGGCAGGGGGGTGGACACATGTGCTGTTTTCGTCATTCTACCCTCAAAATTAGTTGTAATTCATGTAAAAATGCGTTGTGATTCGTGTGCAATCTTATATAGCTATTTGGCAGTAATGCTAATATGAATAAATGTTGTTATCCAGATTCGGGCATTTTAGTTTAATTCGGGCAAACATCCCCCCCACCTACAAAAATGGGAGCCCGTACGCCTATGAAAATAATAATTTGGACTTTTTAAACGATGAGCACTACTGGGATTTGGGTTTGTTTCCATGCGTATGTAAAGAAAACAGATACTGAACAGGTATTAGAGGTAAACTTCAGTAAACGAAATCATTTGCTACATACGACAATAATGTCTTACAAATGGTAGTTGTGGTCTCGCTGGTGAATTCGGACATCATTTTGGCTGCAACATACTTTGCTTATATTCTTCTGGAAATTTTGAATATTATCAATCTTAAATGTTGATTACGCCCTTCGTAAAAAAAAAAATAACATGAAAGATCCTTTGGAATAGTCATATGGCGCCAGTAAGTTTCGTGTCACACTAACCCAGTTTGTGCCCACGGCATACGTACTTGACAATTCAGTGGAGATACGCATGTGCGAAATAAATGATCATCATATCGTGACGTTAATCAGACCAACGCTAGCACAGTATAAGTAGAAAATATTTATTTGTTAATTATTAAAGGTACATTATCATGGTTGCAAGTGTCATATTTCGAATTTTTAAAAACCTTATTTTCTGTAATTACTACTAATTAATCTATCCCGCACCTAATCTTTGCATAATTAAATCGAGAATATTAAAATTCCAATATGATACCACTCATTGGTTTCCATAAGAATCCTGGATAAACTTGTAGCCAGCTGCAGTTTTCCGCCCTCAAATTATTAAGAGTAGAAAAGATGTACGTGATACTGTGACATCATGTTTATAACCTGTCGGTCATCACTGTTAGATTTTTCAGTTTAAAAAAGTTTGGTTTCTTTTAACTAAGATTTAAAATGAAATCATTTCGTTGTATGTTTATAGGCATGTGTCTTCAAAAGGAGACTGATAAATCAGCATGTAAAACGCTAAAACTCAGATTAAAACAGAATTATTAAGTTTTGAACTCACGCCAATTCACATAACCTTATCCTTGGCTCAGACTACCAACTACCAGAACAAAGTTGGCAAACGTTCTGCTGTCACGACTTATACGACTGACTAGTTACTCGTCTGAGTGCTCTTGCAACTCGATCCTCGTCGTATAACCCATTAGTTGTTAATCTGAGCGCACCCGTCACAGTCTGGAGTTACGTAAATTACAACGCAACCGTCGAACTGGCCAACTTCGTCGTAACAGTTGGCAGTCTGAGCCTAGCATTATACAAAAACAAAATGTAAATAAAATAAAAAATTCTTAACAAATTGCCATCAAATAGTAAACTTAAATCTCGTTTGTGATAAAGGGATGAAGGTAAATGCTAGAACAGCCAAGGTAAGCAACTGTTACTCGTTTATTATTCTCGACGCATGGGTAACAAACATTTTATTATGTTGATATTGTTGCATTTTCCATTCAGTTTTATTAGATTAAGCATGCATTGATGTCAGGTTTTAGAAATATATTCCACATTCTTGAAATTCCAAGCACCGAATATTCCAGTACCTTTTAGGAGCTGATGCTTTCTAGAATGTTTTTGTACTTTCTAGAATCTTCCAATGGCTGTTGTTTTAGTTCTTTCTAGAATGTTCCAGTACTTTCTAGAATGTTTCAGTGATGTCTAGAATGTTTTAGTGCTTTCTAGAATGTTTTAGTGCTGCCCCCAGATGGTGTATGTATTGGCCTATACGTGCATAGGTCAACTTAGTATTTCCCAGGTGCGCAATGTCTTCATCGCGAAGCTGTTTACATTCTGGCGGGTAAAGCATGGAATCAACGTATCTACAAAATTTGCACAAGTTTATGAATTATACTTTGGCATGAAGATTGCGGATTAAGACAAATCATAGGCTGCACACGTAGTTTGTGGTACATATCGATCGAATTTGGAGGAATGGATGCGAGGTGACCGCCCCTCAATGCCCTTTGCTATACCCTGAATATAGAGAGAACCACAGAACTATGTGAATGACTGCTACTTCTGTATGGTGGATATTTCGAGATTCAAGAAAACGAAAAATCGACATGATATCACATATCCAGATATTCATCATCTATTGCTCCAGTTCCACACCCAGAACTGTCTGTACCGAGACCACCTGTTAAAGTTTTGGAGAGTGAAAATTTTGAATCTGAATCTGAAGAATCTAACGTTGGTCATACTGACGAAGAAAAGAAGCAACCACACTTTCCAAACCAGCAGGAACTGGATTATTTGATTCGAGATCTCGGGCAGACGAAGTCTAATGCAGAGCTTCTAACATCAAGACTGATGGAGTGGAACCTTTTGGACAACAGTTGTCGAACTACAGCTGCTAGGAAAATACATGAAAGGTTCTCAAAATTTCTTTCGGTGAAAGATGATTTATGTTTTTGTAATGACATTGAGAACTTATTTCAAGAGCTGGGTATTGGTCATGAACCAAATGGTTGGCGTCTCTTCATAGACAGTTCTTCCGGAAGTCTCAAATGTGTTCTTCTGCACAATGGAAATCAGTATCCATCAATACCAATTGGGCACTCTGAGCATATAAAGGAAAACTACGAAAATTTAAAATTTCTTCTGGCAAGTCTGTGGCTATTTCAAAATGATCAGCTTCTTAAAAGGACTCCAAGGAGGAGGCTGTACAACATTCTTGCTTTCTTTGCCTGTGGGACAGTTATGCTATATCTCAACAATACCGCAAAAGACACTGGCCTCAAAGAGAACACTTTATTCCAGGCACACAGAATGTGAAGTTCCAGCCCTTGGTAGAATCAGAGAAAGTCCTTATACCTCCACTGCATATCAAATGTGGGCTTGTCAAACAGTTTGTGAAAGCACTGAACAAAGAAGGCGAAGCTTTCAAATATATTTCCAACATGTTTCCACATTTGTCAAAATCAAAACTCGAAGGTGGTATTTTCACCGGACCAGATGTTCACAAGATGCTTCAGTCATAAAAATTTGAAGAAAAAATTTGAAGAAAAAATTACATCAAAGGAACAAAACGCTTGGAGGTCGTTTAGAGAAGTGGTTGAAAATTTCCTTGGGAATAACAAAAGTGGGAATTACGAACAGTTAATAGAAAAGTTGATAACGACTTGTGGAAAGCTTGGAATGAATTAATGAATGAATGTTTAACGACACCCCAGCACGAAAAATACATCGGCTATTGGGTGTCAAACTATGGTAATGCAAATAAATAAAGTGATGATCAACATCAATATAAAAATTCAAGACTTAAACAAAAACAGTGTAAAGAACTGTGCAAAAACACAAATATCACAGAATTTTACGGATACTGAATTTTACTCAAAACTTCAATTTTGTGCTGTATTTGCCATTCTCAAAGAGAATGTTACACCCCTGCACCACGGTGAGGTTACAGCACACGCAGGGGAATGTGGAAAGCTTGGATGCCGGATGCCGGATGTCTTTAAAATTGCATTTCCTCCATTCTCACCTAAATTTCTTCAGTGAAAATATGGGTGACATCAGTAAAGAACACGGCGAAAGATTTCACCAAGATATATTAACTATGGAAAGAAGATATCAAGGGAAATGGGACTTAAACATGATGGGTGGCTATCTGTGGGGGTTAGTACGTGATGACTCATCATGTCATCGACGAAAAGTACGAAAAATCTTTGTTGTTGATTTATACCTGTATAGTAGAACATGTAGAATATCTATGTAATATTTGTGATAATATATGCCATTAAACAAATCCATCAATATTGTGTTCTGTATATGTCTTTGGAGCGAAAAATCTCATAAATTCGTAAAACATTTCCTAAAAATAGTGAAAGTGAGATTCTGTGACTAAAACTAATACTCTAGAAGAAGTAGTGACATTTTTTGTAATCAGTACATAACAACTGACATAACTAAGAATTTTGAAAATTTCTATTACATTGTATATAAGGCATCATAAAGCAACACTGCAAGTGACCTCGGGCTAAGTCTACTTCTGTCAGTGTCTTGCAGATATAGATCATCAATTATGCGAACAACCAGACCAATAGACTGATCCCAGAGGCAGCTATTGGCTGAAGGGTATCAGCTGGCAAACATGATAAATTTCAACTTATATTTGGATGAAACCAACAAAAAAAAAGAAAAAAGAGTCCTTGGTATTCAGTAAATTTATAATGTGCTAGCGATGGATTGATTTGCCTCATTGACCAGTTTGATACATCTATTCTTTTGACACCGTTTGACAAATGTATTTATTTTCGTGTACCCATTGGGCTATTATTCTCTTTTGTAACCAGTGTGCTATGATTGGTATGTCGAATGTAGGGCTTTGTTTTTAGTGGGGCGGCATAGCTCAACATATGAAAACAATTGTTAATTTTGTGATAAAAGCACCACATTTGGCAGATGTGTTGATAGATATATTGGGAACAAAACTGGATATTGGGTCATCACAAACCCGTGGCAGCCATTTTTCAAAATGGCCACCAGCGGTTGGTCAAAACTTCCTATCCCATTAGCTGTTAAACGAGAGATGGAAATCTAGAAGACTTTTTTCAGCATGGCCACCAGCGTTCTCCGATGGAGGAAGATTACGACTTGGGACAAAGAATGACCTTCTGACATGCCTGGAGGACCTGTCTCCAGCTCAGACTAAAGCCCCATATGCAACCTGTGTAGTTCTTAATGGAGCTGCCATCATTCAGATGATGAAGTCAGTAGGTGCCAAGACATTTGATAAACATGCCGAGCAGGAATTCATCCCATATATTTCTTCTCAGCTGCACAGTGTGTCACATGTGGACCTCGTTGGGAATACTTAAAGGATGACTCCCTGAAAGGCACTGCAAGAGCCAAGCGCGGAAAGGGTGTTAGGAGATGTGTGGTTGGGAAGGCTGCCATACCAGGAAACTGGCAGAACTTTCTGCGGGTTGACAGCAACAAGACAGAACTATTCAGTTTCCTGTCTAAGGTCCTCCATCAGCCGTTCTGTGAGGTAGATATGGGAGTTGTCCTCACTGATGGGAAGAGGGTGCTCAGCACACAGCTACTGCAGGATCTCCACACCCTGGTCCATGCAGCCATGAAGAAGCTGATAGTCATATGCTACTGCATGTATCACACGCTGCACAGCATGGTCACCACCAGATGCTCATTCGCACTGTTGACACTAATGTTGTGGTCTTGGCTGTGTTTGCCATAAATCAACTATCAGCTGGATGTGAACTGTTGCTAGCATTCGGAACTGGCAAGAGCTTTAGCTAACTGGCAGTCCACCAAGTATCTGTGAGCCTCGGACCAGAGATGTCATGTGCCTTTCCAATGTTCCAAGCGTTGACAGGCTACGACACTGTATCCAGTTTTGCTGGACATGGAAAGAAGACAGCATGGTCAACATGGAGGTCACTGCCGGAGCTGACAGATGCACTACTGATGCTGGCAAATGGATCAACGGAGATTCCAGATGATGCAATGAATATCATTGAGAGGTTTATCATATTTTTTTAACAGAACCAGCACCTGCACCAAGGTGGACCATGCAAGATGGAAGCTCTTGCCACGAAAAAACTCGGCGTGACAAATCCCACTTACCCGAGCTGCTCTGGTGGAGCACGTCACGAGAGTAGTCTAACAGGCTGGTCACATCTGGGGGAATACACTACTACCAGACCCTGTGTTGCCATCACCAACTGACTGGGGGTGGGTGAAGACAGAAGACATGTGTGAGCCCCATTGGACAATGTTGCCACAAGCATCACAATCCTGTCATGAGCTGATCTCTTGTGGCTGCAAGAGTGGTTGCAGAAAGCGCTAGAGGTGCAAGAAGGCTGCACTTCAGTGCACAATCCTCTGCTTCTGTGAGGGAGAATGTGCCAGCTGACTCTCTTTACTCAAAGATTAGCGTGCCATGCCCTGGTCCATGGCAAGTCGTCTTGCCGTGATGAACAATTCATATGATCAAGATGTGTTCATAGAATGGTTCAAATAATATACAGCAAATACACTGGTCTTTTCAAATAACTTAAGTAGCATAGTTAATGTACATTCACTGAACATTGTTACATGGCCTATGTTAATGCATAACTGTACTCAATACTGCTACGGTTTAATCCAGTTAGCACTATAACATACAGAGACAATCTCATCATTTTGTTTCATTTTCTTTCATTTATTATTGCCTTACGTTGTAATAAAACATATTTTTCACTTTAACTTGTATGTAAATAATATTTGTGATGCTGAAAACATGGAAACGGCAGCTTGGGTTGGCCAAAATGTTCTATGCCAGAATGCCAATTTGCAATGGCCCAATATCCAGATTTCTTCTAAATATATTAAGCTATATATGTACCAAATTTGGCGCTTTTATCACAAAATGAACAATAGGTTAGCTATGTCGTCCCACTATTTGTCCTGTTTGTAGGACAGTGATTACAACAAGATGGGATTTGAATGTTTGCTTCGCTACGGTAAAGAGGGATACCATTGTCTAGTTAGATAATACCAAAAAAAAATGGATTTTTAAATTAAATTTATCTAAATACGAATGATGTTCAGGAATGGTCAAGATACATGCATGTCAGGTAAATAAATTTAAAACTGGACTAGTTGGGATGAAAAAAGAAGGGATTAATATGGAACAAAATTCTCTCTCATTTTCCTATACTCAATTTACCTAAACTCATTTACCTATACTCATTTTACCTATACTCATTTTACCTTCAACAACTAAAGCTGACAACAATACTTAAAATTTGAAATTGCAAGTATTATAAAATTACATTGTAACTGGGGGAAAACACACACTATACGCGAACGTGAGCGAAAGCAATTGGCTGTGCAGGTTGAGAACAAACCGGCGTTGCAGAAGAGACTAATAAGGCAGTGAACCAGCCGGTTGTTTGCTCCCACCTTCACCCTCTGTACCGCCCAGGGTGATCTCTTCCGTCTCCTCTTCTTCGTCGCAGGACGTACCCCGTAGACAAAGGTGACGGTAGTCGTAAATCAACAATTGGTCACAGTATTCGACTAACGTTCCCAGAGTCCAATAGCTACCTCCTCCTCCACCACCACCACCACCCCCACTACCACCCAACCCAGTCCTGGGGACAGATCGAGAGTTGCAACCTCAAAAGTAGACTTCATTGTTCAAGCGTTTAAGTGAGAAAGAAAATAAAGTTAAAGTTTGTTTTGTTTAACGCCACCACTAGAGCACATTGATTTATTAATCATCGGCTATTGGATGTCAAACGTGGTAAAAAAAAAAATTATGTGTAGTCTTAGACAAGAAATTCGCTACATCTTTCCATTAGTAGCAAAGGATCTTTTATATGCACCATACCACGGCCTTTGGTATTTCAGTCGTGGTGCCCTGGCTGGAACGATGAGAAAGAAGAAGATGGGATGATCATTACCTTGAATGATGCTATTAAACTTTTCCTAATTTGACCAGCGATCTAGGCCAAGCAAAACGATTGGAAGGAAGGACATGCTTTATTTAACGACGCACTCAAGACATTTTATTTACGGATATATGACGTTAGACATATGGTTAAGGACCACACAGATATTGAGATAGGAAACCCGCTGTCGCCACTTCATGGACTACTCTTTTCGATTAGCAGCAAGGGGTATTTTATATGCACCATCCCACAGACAGGATAGTACATACCACAGCCTTTGATATACCAGTCGTGGGTTTAGATAACTAAGTTTTCTCAACAGTTGAAATGAGACCCAACTTTGATTGACAGTTGCATAAAGCGCCGTATCCGTATTCTTAAAGAAACTGAACCTTTAGAATAATTATTCATACTAATAAATGCACACTAGAAAATGCTAGAACATTCTTTTGTTTGGCTAAAAAAAACCATATAGGTTAGCATTTAGTGATTACATTTTACTCCTCTGTGTTGGTAAGGTTGAACTGTATGTCTGTATGTTCTGTATCAAATACAATACTATTTTAGTTTTCATTTCATATAGAGGTGGTCATTGTGTTGGTACAAGATGGACGGCTTGGACAATATTTGGAAGCTGCTTTCAACTGATTTACAGGAAATTACATTGGGAAGGCAAAAACAAGTACTGTCGAATGATTGGAGGCAGACGTGATGGCATCGTTCACGAGCTGCGTAAGATTGCCTAATATGCCATGTGAGTGATCTCTTTTTTTTTGTATAGCAAGAATGTAGTGTCGGCTGACACCTCCAGATTGGTGAAAACAAGGATTTTGTATAGCAAGAATGTAGTGTCGGCTGACACCTCCAGATTGGTGAAAACAAAGGATTTTGTTTGCTTTGTTTAACAACACCACTCGAACACATTGATTTATTAATCATCGGCTATTGGATGTCAAACATTTGGTAATTTTGACATATCGTCTTAGAGAGGAAACTCTCTACAGTTTGTTTTCATTAGTAGCAAGGGATCGTTTATATGCATCATCCCATAGATAGGAAGCACATACCACAGCCTTTGATACACCGACGGGGATCGATTCCAGACTGAACGCGCATCAGGCGAGCGAACGAATGATTATTTTAACGACTCACTCAAAACATTTTAATTACAGTTGTGTGACATACGGTTAAGGACCACACAGATAATGAGATCTGCCGTCACTCAATGTGCTAATCTTTCCGATTAGCAGCAAGGGATCTTTTATATGCAGCATCCCACTGACAGGATAGTACAAGCCACGACCTTTATTACAGCAGTTGTGGACCACTGACTGGAACGAGAATTTGCCCACCGATGGGGATCGATCTTAAATCGACCGCATCACTACCGGGCTAAGTCACGCCCCATTGTTGAAACAAAAGTCAAAGAGCATAACCAAAAATGACAGTTATCGAAACAGAACCATTTGTGAGGGAGTGACGATGGTTGTAGCGTTCTGTGTACAATTCTTTGAGACTTCTGTTTCGGGAAAAAACAAGTCTAGATCTAACAATTCTCGTCAGTCTTCTGCAATTCAGATGTAAAAGATTATCTATTTGCCGACGCAACTTTATTTAAGATATACTAGTATCAAGCCTTATACAGCAGTAACCATTTGTGCCGAATATATTTACTTACTTCGTTGTTATTCATCAAAATAATAGGCGCGTCAAAGACACCGTACGATTACGATTTTGCGTGTTAAAAGCTTTAAATGTCTCGTTGTTTTTATAAACACTTCGATTTATTTCAGCAGTTATGCGTGTATGCCCTAAACTCAATCTAATTAAAATTAGCTCCACTATTACATGTGGATCTAACAGCAGCCCGTTGGAGCTCATGTCCAGTTGACCTTTCATTCGACCAATCAAATCCTTACTTGCAAAATCATGCCAGTGATTTGAAAAGAATTTGAAAACATTCGGGATTATGCCGAGGTTATACGAAATGATTCGGGTGAATTACGAAGTATGCCGGAAACTAATTTCAATATAATAATTTATATAAAATTTGTTTCAAGACGAAAATAAAACCGTGATGGTATAGCCATAAAAGCTATTTATACTAGTATACAATCCAGAATTTATTACTGCACTTTTCCACCTATTTTTTCAATGTTAAAATAGACCAACAAGTTCGCCTATTGCATAAATAGTCTCGACCGATATTTTTAGAATTTGTATGCTCCCGAATAACGTTATAAAAGGCGAAGTTTAATTGGTCGATATTTAAATTGTTATTTATAGATGAAATGTCACCTGGACATGGGAGTCCATGCAGTGCAGATCTTACAATTATTCCAAAATACTGGATCGATTTGTTTATAAATACTAGGGGCGGGACGTAGCTCAGTGGTAAAGTGGGATCAATCCTCGTCGGTGGGTCCATTTTTCCTAATGCAGCAAGGAATCTGTTATATGCACTTTCCCACAGACATGAAAGCAGATACCAGGGCCTTTGATCAGTTGTGGTGCATTGGTTGGAACGAGAAAAAAATAAACATTTGAAAATTTAAAAAACAAAATGTAAAAACATAAATAAATCGCTAAATAAATAAATAAATCGCTAAGATCACGATATCGGGTGATTTTTGTTTTGTTTCAGTGGTACGAAGTGAAGGTCGTATAAAAATTTAAGTCTTCTATTCTCAAATACTATTCTATTTTAGCAGTTGCGATTTTCTGAAACATACTCCGATATTTTCGAATAGCAGTGCTTTAAAAATTTAATGTCAAGATAACTTTTTCGTTTTATTATCCTTGCTTTATTTGTTTGTTTGTTGTTGTTTCAGTAGTGTGGGTTTCCAGGCGATGCAATACAGGCGTTAAACAAGAAGAAACGAAAAAAGTATCATGTGACGTTAAAATGAAATTTATCTGTTCCAAGCGAGCAGATCAAGACAAGAAGCAGTTTAACTGGCAATGTTAAAAGAATATTAATATTTTAGATGCTCAACACAAAAAGGGGGTAATTCTAACGAGCTCCCCCCGTCTCTTACACAGATAACAAGCAATTTAGTATATTATAAAAAAAAAAGCACCATAGTAAATATCTATAGTTTAGTAATAAGACATAGATCAGTGTCACGAATGTCCAATGAATTATAACTTGTGGTTGCTTTATTGTCGTTACACTTATGTCCTCCTTCGTATCAGTTATATCATCTCCACATTCCATTCCTCTAGTAACCAATCCGCCAGTATGCAACGTATGAATTTCCACCCGGTCTAGGGGTATGTTACGTCTTAAGAAAGAATTACACAATGTCATTCCACGTCAGTTTACAGGCCAGGCTATATGATACAACTCAAATGTGGCTTTTAAAATGCAAAAAATATATATATATACTCTGTCAAAAAAGAAACGCATAGGTGATAAGGAAAGAAGAAAAGTGTTTGTTTTTACAAAATATCGGGGTTTTTTTGTACAATGACCATATTTGTTAATGTTCCTGGAATGGGACAGCATGCCCAAATACATCCTAAAACAAATTTAATGCACGTTGTGGCACGTTGTGCGACAATTGCAGGAAATCGGCGTGAAATGGTCAGATTTTGGTGAATGCACGTGAAACTAGGGAAAAAGATTAGCGTAGTGATGGGTATTTAAAGCTGCAATGTTCGCAATGATGCCTCATTTCCATATCGACGTAGACGAGTTACAAGATGCCAAGACTAAGCCTGCCGAATCGAAACATTGCAATAGGCCGCCTCCAGTTAGATGAATCGCAGTCGGTAGTCGCACGCCACATGAACATTCATCAGAGCACCATTTCACGTCTCTAGGACAGGTACCAGCAGTTTCAATCAGCTGAAGACCGGCCCAGAAGTGGAAGACCTCGCATAACAACTGCAGCAAAAGATCGCTACATCCGGGTTCTGGACTTGCGTCACCGAACTGCCACAGCAACGAACACTGGTGGACGCATATCTGGTTTGAGAAGGGTCTTTGCACAAATCATTCGGAACCGACTTTGAGAAGCTGGCTTACGGGCTAGGAGGCCGTATGTTGTCCTCGGAACCGACTTCGAGGAGCTGGTTTACGGGCTAGGAGGCCGTATGTTGTCCTCGGAAACGACTTCGAGAAGCTGGTTTACGGGCTAGGAGGCCGTATGTTGTCCCCATCCTGCGACGTCAACATAGACATTTACGTGTTAGCTGGTGCACGAATATACAGGGATGGAACTTGGAAAACTGGCGGCGAGTATGGTTTAGCGACGAGTCACGTTTCCTTCTACAGTGACGTGATGGACGATAACGTGTTTACAGACGCCGCAACGAACGTTTTGCTAACAACTGCGTCGCCCAAGTTGACAGATTCGGTGAAGGGAGTGTCATGATGTGGGGAGCCATCTCATACACCGGCAGAAGTGAACTTGTGTTCGTACAAGGCTACCGGACAGCTGTACGCTACCGGGATGAAATTCTTCGCCGTCACATCCTTCCCATTTTGGATCGACAGAGCGAACTCTTTCAGCAGGACAATGCCAGGCCGCATAAGGCACGTGTAACAATGGATTTCCTACAGAATGAGAACATTAATGTGCTGCCATGGCCATCAAGATCGCCAGATCTCAAACCCATTGAACATCTATGGGACGAACTGGACAGACGTGTACGCCAGCGTGACCCGGAGCCTTAGACGCTTCCACAACTGTCACATGCACTGCAGGAAGAATGGGCTAGGATTCCACGTGCCCGGATTCAGAGACTCATTCAGTCTAAGCCAAGGAGATGTCGCGCAGTGATTGCTGCTGCTGGTGGCCACACAAGGTACTGATTTCAGCGCCCTCGAGCGACGCTGTTTGGTGACGAAAACGCCTCCACTGCCGTCAGTTCATAGCAAGAACATTGTCACATACTCATGCCACATTTGACTGTGATACGATCATAAATAACGAAAGTATGCCACTTTGTATTAAAGAGATAATTCCATGAATATTTCGCCTATGCGTTTCTTTTTTGACAGAGTATATCTTTAAATGCCAAACCAAAAAAATCCCACATTTTAGCTCCTTATCTGAAATTGCTTTCGAGTTAATGTCTGGCCATGGGTACTCGCCTTTAACGTATATTCTAGAACAGATACAAAGCTAAAAATTAAGAAATAGTTTATCTTTATTCATTTTGAAGATAAGGGCCTCGAACTTAGGTTAAAGAAAAATGTAAATCCTTATTTTCTGGATCCAAGAAACACTGCGTATACACATTATTATGCATCAACGGATTTGGTTTAAATAGGCTATATTTATCAAAATTCGCTTGTTTTGGAATCGGATATCATCGAAATTGAAGATTAAATGTTTTGGTAAAATATTATGCTAGACTCTTGTTCCAAAAAGGAAACGAAGAGCCCAAGTAGTCTTTGGGGCGAGACACTGAACATTGAACTAAAGGCTCACGCACAAGGTCGTGGTGGAGTTTTTGATATGCATATTTCATTTCAGTTTCTATGATGTACCACAAAAGCAACAATGTTAATAAACTCGATGTTCAAATAAAAAAGAAAACGAAATTAAAAAAAAAAATGATGTTTGTTTGGGGTTTTATTTTAAATGGCGAAGACTGAAAATAAAATAGCAACAAGAACTACTATTTGGACAAAGTTAAAATAATAAATATATCGCTACGGTTACAGTGAAGGGAATATTATTAATATTATATAGTTACAGAATTCATTAATTTTTGGCAAGTCCAGCGGTACAAAATGCAAAAAAAAAGAAGTTTGTTTTGTTTAACGACACCACTAAAGCACATTGATTTATTAATTATCGGCTATTGGATGTCAAACATTTGGTAATTCTGACTCGTAATCATCAGAGGAAACCTGCTACATTTTTCCTAATGTAGCAAGGGATCTTTTATATGCACTTTCCCACAGACAGGAAAAACACATACCACGGGCTCTGTTGTGGTGCACTGGTTGGAACAAGAAAAAAATCCAATCATTTGAATGGATCCACCGAGATGGTTTCATCCTGCAACGCAAGCACCTCAAACGAGCACTCAACCGACTGAGCTAAACTTATACTACTGAGAAATTACTCAATATCAACCGCACGTACTAAACCGTTGATCTATTAGCCAACCATATGTTCTTTAACTACACAGTGCAGGGTTTTTTTTTCTTCCAGGTTTCCCCAAAACATATAGAGAAATCGTTTCTCATGTTCGCTGACAACTTTTTCGGGGATTGAAAGATGATATGGTGGGCCAATCGATCATCCTTTTGAGTACAGTATGTAAAATAAGGAAACTGTTAACTAGCTTCTTAATGGAACAGTATTATTTTTACCTTAAATTTTTTATCATACATTTTAAAAGTAAGCTGTGTATCAAAATGAAAAGCAATAGACTACCATCAATAGACCACATAAATTTGTAATTTTATCACACGCAACGCAATTTGTGGAGGGTATTAAAAATGGCACCGTCTGGTACTGTTTCCGGAGAACAATAAAACAATTCAAGATAACTTCATTAAACTTTGTAGATGCATTAATCTAGTGATCCAGTAGCGCCTTTTGCAATGAAAGAGTTTTCATATTCGATATGTTGTTCTTGTTACCATGGAAACAAAGAGCCAGAATTACAAAATTCATCGTTTTTGGAGCACTACCGTTCAACATAATTTCATGAAACTTTGTACACACGTCAATTTAGTTTTCCTTTTCAGTACTTTTCTGTTACCAACTTACCATGGAAACAAATGGTCAGAGTAACCAAATTCACCGTTTCCAAAGCACAACTCCAAAACCGTTTAAGATCATTTCCCGGAGCTTTGTACACATATCAGTCTACTGGTCTAATAATGCATTTTGCTATGAAGGAGTTTTGATTTCCAATGTTTCCTGTTACCAACTAAATGAGTGTGTTGTCAGTTTCTTTAGCAGGAGGGCGCGGAATATTCTGGTTTACTGCATACCTTTTCTACTATCCAAAAAGTGGGACATTTGTTTGTTAATCAGTCAGTATATAAATCTGTATAAAATATTGTTAATATACTTCTAAATCATTGTATTCTATTTTCAGAAACGACACTGATAAGCATCCATAAGCACTTCCAATAATATTCACATGTTTACTTGCATATAACAGTCAGTTCTTTTCAAATATAAATTCAACAAGCTATATACTTATTTTAAAACTTTATTGTAGAAAATTGTAAAAAAGTGTCAACCCAATAACGACATATTGTTATCAAAAATATAGACAACAACAATTAGGAAAAGTTAGCACAACAAATATTAATAATAAAATAAAGTGTTAAAAAGTTTTTATAGCATAAAAACAATCCGTCGGTAATTATAAAACGTGTTTTTGTATTACTAGTATTTTACTTCATTCTGTTGTATAAGATTGTCTCCCAAAGGCTGATACACAGAACTCTCTGGTGAAGTCAGAAGTTGTGTCCATGACAGGCATGCTTGAACATTTCTTTGACAGAATCGTGCCAAAAGTGTTACACATTCACAAAGGCTGAAATGTTTTTTCGATTTAATCTTTCTAATAATGGGAATTGCAAAACACAAAGTATTTAAAATTTTGATCATTTTCCCTTTTCAGAAATACTAAATATGAGCTTAAGGGGGAAAATGCATTACAGGTGTGAAGTATGAAAAGAAATGTGTCCACGTTTGTACTGTAACAATATTCCAGGCACTCAATATACAGCTGAACCTGTTATAAATCTCTCAAAACCGTTTTTCATAAAAAGGCATCATGTATAATAACAAATGGTCTATAACAGCCACTTTGTGTAATAACCAGTCTGTAAATGGTATCCTGTATGATAATGACTTGTCCATAAGGGACATGATGTATAACAACCATGTTTAATAACTAATTGCATATGAAGGGTTTCCTGTATAACAACCACAGGCATATTATAAATAGTACCTTGTATAAGAATTTATAAAAAACTACCCTTTATAATAGCTATGGGTGTAATATAAATAGTACCCAATATAACCAATGGTTTACAAAAGGCACTTCATTGTAAGAATACACATATTCAACCTCTTTATAAAGGCCACCCTCTCATCAACGCCACATTTATTTGATCCACTGAGTGGCCTTGATAGATGTGTTATGTACATGGGTAGCAAAGGTGTTTTGCACCTCTGTTTGAACTCTATTGTCTCTGTGTGTGTGTCAGTAAATACAATAAAGAATTAATCACAAATCTATGTCGCATGTTATTAATTATATGTTTTGAAAGAGAGAACCAGCTCTCAGTGTAAAGTTATCACAATAGATCCATAAACATAACATACAAACCTACATACCTAACAGTCAAACTTGTCCATGTAGCAATTTTTATTAAAAAATATTAGTACTGATATATGCTGTAATTACACTAACATCTAAAATACATTTGTGTGTCACTTTATTCACATCTAATACACATTGGTAATATATATATATATATATATATATATATATATATATATATATATATATATATATATATATATATATATATATATATATATATAGGGGCTGTTAAACAATTATATAGCATTCTCGAGGTGGAGGGGTTTTGTCAAGTCTTACTTAACGTTTTTAAAACTACTGTTTGATTTGTATTTATTATGTAAAATACAACCAGTCAATGCTATTTTGTTCTTGAGTGATTTTCTATCAAGTATTTATTAGACAAACATAATATTCAATAATATTAATTAAATTACGCTATAATGTAATTTTAGAAGGGGGTGTCATATCTGCATTACAAAACATTACAAGGGGAAGGAAAGGAAGGAATGAAATGTTTTATTTAACGACGCACTCAACATTTTATCTCATTTTATTAATGGTTATATATGGCATCAGAACAGGGGAAGGGAGTATAAAAATGTGTAATGTTGTGTTATGTAATTGTTAAACAGCCCTGTATAGTCACAAAAGCGGTGTTATAAATATCACAGTACAAATTAACTAAACTAATAATTGGATGATGTAAATCAAAATTTATATATCTAAATATGCCTTCACCAATGAATAATACTCAATACATTCTGTCATTTAAATCTATCCCAAGATGTAAACCTTCACTGATGAATTTCCACTGCTTATGTAATACTTAAACATCTTTCTACTCAAATGTTTTACTGTCAACTGACTAAGATACAAACCATAATTATAATTAAATATATTAAATAATCATATATTTTCATTAGAAATAAATACTAAAAAATTTAAAATATTTCTGAAGAATAATCAAATAATAATACTACAACCATAAATTTCCAATGAATATTGACTTCACATATTTAAAAAAAAAAAAAGGTTTTGTGTTTACAGTTACACATGAAATAGTAAAACCCAAACACTTTAAGGTAATAAATGCAACATAAATGCAATATATATTATATACATTCTGGGGCATTTGAAAAACCAAAAATGAGCATCATTAGCATACATACATAGAAAAAACATCCTGTAACATTTTGTATCAATGTTGGATCATACATATAGGAAAACATAAACATTCACAAACATTCATTATAATTTCTTACTCAAACATGTATAGAGCATACATATAGGAAAAATATAAATTCATTTTCAATTATTAAAACATTTATGAAGAAGATCTGTCCCATTGTCTATTTGCTGCACATTCATTATAACTTCCTACTCAAATGTGAATCAACTTTCTATTAGTATGAACATTTATGTTTAAGATCTGTCCCATTGTCTATTTGCTGCACATTCATTATAACTTCCTACTCAAATGTGTATCAACTTTCTATTAGTATGAACATTTATGTTTAAGATCTGTCCCATTGTCTATTTGCTGCACATTCATTATAACTTCCTACTCAAATGTGTATCAACTTTCTATTAGTATGAACATTTATGAAGAAGATCTGTCCCACTGTCTATTTGCTGCACATTCATTATAACTTCCTACTCAAATGTGTATCAACTTTCTATTAGTATGAACATTTATGTTTAAGATCTGTCCCATTGTCTATTTGCTGCACATTCATTATAACTTCCTACTCAAATGTGTATCAACTTTCTATTAGTATGAACATTTATGTTTAAGATCTGTCCCATTGTCTATTTGCTGCACATTCATTATAACTTCCTACTCAAATGTGAATCAACTTTCTATTAGTATGAACATTTATGTTTAAGATCTGTCCCATTGTCTATTTGCTGCACATTCATTATAACTTCCTACTCAAATGTGTATCAACTTTCTATTAGTATGAACATTTATGTTTAAGATCTGTCCCATTGTCTATTTGCTGCACATTCATTATAACTTCCTACTCAAATGTGTATCAACTTTCTATTAGTATGAACATTTATGTTTAAGATCTGTCCCATTGTCTATTTGCTGCACATTCATTATAACTTCCTACTCAAATGTGTATCAACTTTCTATTAGTATGAACATTTATGTTTAAGATCTGTCCCATTGTCTATTTGCTGCACATTCATTATAACTTCCTACTCAAATGTGTATCAACTTTCTATTAGTATGAACATTTATGAAGAAGATCTGTCCCACTGTCTATTTGCTGCACATTCATTATAACTTCCTACTCAAATGTGTATCAACTTTCTATTAGTATGAACATTTATGTTTAAGATCTGTCCCATTGTCTATTTGCTGCACATTCATTATAACTTCCTACTCAAATGTGTATCAACTTTCTATTAGTATGAACATTTATGTTTAAGATCTGTCCCATTGTCTATTTGCTGCACATTCATTATAACTTCCTACTCAAATGTGAATCAACTTTCTATTAGTATGAACATTTATGTTTAAGATCTGTCCCATTGTCTATTTGCTGCACATTCATTATAACTTCCTACTCAAATGTGTATCAACTTTCTATTAGTATGAACATTTATGTTTAAGATCTGTCCCATTGTCTATTTGCTGCACATTCATTATAACTTCCTACTCAAATGTGTATCAACTTTCTATTAGTATGAACATTTATGTTTAAGATCTGTCCCATTGTCTATTTGCTGCACATTCATTATAACTTCCTACTCAAATGTGAATCAACTTTCTATTAGTATGAACATTTATGTTTAAGATCTGTCCCATTGTCTATTTGCTGCACATTCATTATAACTTCCTACTCAAATGTGTATCAACTTTCTATTAGTATGAACATTTATGTTTAAGATCTGTCCCATTGTCTATTTGCTGCACATTCATTATAACTTCCTACTCAAATGTGTATCAACTTTCTATTAGTATGAACATTTATGTTTAAGATCTGTCCCATTGTCAATTTGCTGCACATTCATTGTAACTTCCTACTCAAATGTGTATCAACTTTCTATTAGTATGAACATTTATGAAGAAGATCTGTCCCACTGTCTATTTGCTGCACATTCATTATAACTTCCTACTCAAATGTGTATCAACTTTCTATTAGTATGAACATTTTCCCACCACCACTGATGTCAGCTAACAAGCCACACTTGACTTGGGCAGCTATTCATTGGTCAGATTTAAAATGATCCGTATAAAATTATCATTACAGTACAATCATTTTCTGCTATTGAAAAGACAAGTGTACAATGTGTCAATACCCCTCCACTGTGTGAAATGTTAGCTTGGGTAATAAAAAAAACAACCTTGAATAAATAGGTTAACATCATTCACAGCTAATGGAGCAACTGATTGAAAGAGAAAGCAGCTGGTCAGATTTATATATCTCTGTTACACATTTAAACAAACACAGTGTCTGAACAGATCAGAGACATTTGCATAGTCAAAGAAAAAAAGGCATGTTTAGTGACACCTTGGTAATAATAATAATAATACTTGTATCATTATCGATTAACAGCTAGCTAGGGATCTTTTTCATGCACTTTCCCAGACATGAATGCAAATATATACTCTAACCTTTGACAGCAGTGGTGAAGTAATGGATGGTACAGGTTGTCACAGACATCTTTTCATGGCTACATATTAATAATTCTATTATAGAACACAAATATCAATGACAATTAAAGACTGTCTGTTATTTCTTTTTGGTTCATCCATGTATGAAGAAATAAAGCAAACTGTATGAATTGGCGAAACAAATTGTATATACCTGTTATTAGCTGACTCTGCGAATAAGCGACCTCTCCATTTGCCACTCAGTATCTGGTACAAAAAGGTTGGTATGATGGTATGATGTTAAAGCCAACTCAGATTTTATGTAATTGAACCAGACACAGATAATGTTATTTAATAAAGATTTCAAGATAGCTGAAATTTTTTTAGATTTTTAGAAGTGATCCCCGAATGTGGGATACCATTGTTCTTTTATTTCTATCTTCCTCAATTGAACTGATTAGATCGATAAATGTAGTTACGTTTTTATAAAGGTGGTGTAAGTATTATTTAGCAAACAAAAATAGATGTTTATTATGATGAACATTGCCCCTTCCATTGTTCTTATAACAAAATGAAAAATGTCTACTATTTCATTTGGAATTGCAGAATAAACAAATGAAAGTAAGTAAAAATCATTAGTTATAAACAACTAAATCAGAAAATGAGAAAAAAAAATTGGACAACAATCAGTGGTCACAAAAGACTTGATGACTGTTCTGATTATGTAACAAATTTGGTGACAAACGAACACTGGTATGGGACTTAATAGAGGCTGTTAAATTAGGTAATTGCATGCTTTTGAAGCCTGAAATGGCAGACAAATTTGTGTCAGTGTTGTGTTTCTGTAAACACTGCTACTATTTTGTTCTTGATTGTACATAATGGCCAACCCCTCTTATCAGGATTGTATTTAAAGTCTCGGCTAATGCACAACAATATACAATATATATTTTTAGGTAATGTTTTGTTTGTGCCATTTAATATGTGCAATCTTGTCCTTAATTATCAGCCAAGATAATAAATATTAATTTAAACTAGTTGTACAAATGAGACAACACCCCTCCAACAACTTTCCTGTTTTTGCATAGTAAATTCTTCATGCCTGCAGTTTTATAGGACCCAGTGTAATACATTAATATATGTATGTTAAAAGTGTTCGGTCTGCACCAAGTAATTAGCAGGATTATCCAAAAACATGGACGCAAACAGCAAAATGTTGTCTTTTGTAAAGAGATTCTTTGTGTGTTTTTTCCTGCCTAAAGCTGGATAGAAGGCTGCATGATGGTGGTCTGCGGGTTGTACAAAACACAGACGTGGATACTGGAACAGTTCTGGAACACTCGTCTCAACTGGAATACAACAAAATAGAAATAACAAATTGGGTAGGTAGATACTAGTTTGATGTAGGTTTATAGTTAATAGTACCAGTAATGCTAAATAGGTAATCTCAGTTTGAGTAGACAATAGTCACAATACAGTAATGTTTGTCTACAGGAATGGCATATTTAAACATTCATAATGTTCATTATTTAGAACTGAATAAAGGTGTGATCATTTTTTCAATGATAGCCAAAATACAGATTTTCTTTTTCTAAACATATAACCATCTTAAACATTTTTCTTTTCCACAAGAAAACAATTACCATAATTTATAAACAGGGTCAGTGTTAAAAAAAATAACTGAAGTGAAATGTGATCATAATAATGGAAGTCTTTATTTATGAGTTACATTTCATCAAATGTACCTGCTGCCTCTTTCTGGTATCCTTGTGGAACAAACCTTGATGCCCAATCAGAATAGAGATCTACATTCACCGTGACAACCACCAGTTCCTTGTAGAGTGCTTCAGCCACCTCATTCAAAGTCTGTAATAAACACATTTACAGATTTTAGAATCAACAAAAAAACATTTAGCATATTTGTTAATTTTATGCCAGATTCAAACTTTATTAGAAAAATAAACATTAAATAAAATTGACTCTTTTTTTTGTAAATTAAATTTTTAATGAAATTATCCAAATTCAATTATAATTCAAATTTCGTGAAAGATTATTTAAATATGTTCATTATTTATGGGATATAACAGGTTTTTGAAGTGTGCATGCATCACCAAATTTTACAGTAATTATGGTAAATGTTACAGTTCTGCTTAAAATTAACTTTGATATTTAAAATAACCCTCTTTTTGTCAAAGTGGAATAAATTAAGCTCAGTTGGTTGAGCGTTTGCCTGAGGTGCCTGGGTCATAGGATCAAACCTACTTGATAGACCTATTAGATTGTTTCTCATCATACAACTGTTATTTGAAAGGCCATGGTATGTGTTTTCCCATCTGGGAAAGAGCATATGAAATATCCCTTGCTGCTAATGAAACAATATAGCTGGTTACCTCAAAACATATGATTGTATGACATTCAACAGCCTAAGATTCATTAATCAATGTGCTTTAGTGGTCTTGTTAAACAAAACACACTTACTTTTATTTTAAAAATAAATTTTTCTTACAAGAACTGACAGTAAGGCCTGTAGAGTTATTCCCCCTTTACACCTTTTATATTTCTAGTTGCCCACATGTAACATTCATGTAGAGTTTTACTGTAAGTGGTCAGATTAATCAATTGATAATAATATTTTGCATAAATTATTCACTTCTCAATACATTGTTTTTAATAAAAAATACTTCAATTTTTATGGTTAACAGGATAAAAACCTAACGGGGCAACTGATCATATTACTCAGGTGAGTGCTCTGAATGACACGGTGGGTAGATGTACGACCACTACACCGATTTCTCTCTCATTATTCACTAGCATCATCTAACCATTAACCCACTGTCCTGGTGAGACAGCCCAGATAGTTGAAATGTATGTCCAGGACAGTATGCTTGAACCGTAATTGGATATAAGCATGAAAATTAAATGAATGAAACAAATAGAGAGTAAGTGGTAGTGTTTTTCTCTCACCTGTAAGAACGGAGACTCGTCAGTGATGTTATCTGGATAAACAAGAGCTATCAAAACTGGCTGGTTATCTGTCAGTAGTGGGCTGAAAAACAAAACAAAATTATTTCACATGCAGCAGCAAATTGATATTTTTTAATGTATTTTTTTCAAATACTGTAAATACAGAAAGTTCTGCGAACAACAAAGTACTGCGAAAACTGCGATGAACTAAAGTTCGCAATACTTTCTCCACGCAGTATTATGTCGTTGGTGATTTTTTTCTCTTTCAAAAAAAGAAAAAAAGAAAGAAAAACAAAGTATCAAACTAATTAAAAATCAGTTTTATTTAGTAATTTAATAATCAACCAGTCATAAGCAAACATGTTCAGTCTTTGTAAATTGCACAATTACTCACTTTGGCCTAGTAATCCTACCAAACGCCATCTCCTGAGAATCATTTCTTTGTCTTTCGACAACTGATCTATGCAGGCCACAACCCACCGAGCATGAATAGGCTTGATCACTCTTATTCTTAAGTCAACACCTTTGTCATTCTTTTCTTTCACGTTCTTAGCTACAGTATCAGCATACCACTGAGTAAACCTTTCCTTCATGGCAGATTTAAAATCTCCGTTCACGGACAGATCCATTGGCTGCAGCTCACCAGTGCAGTCAGCCGGAACAAATCTAATTTCGAATGACCGTTTGCGTAACAAGTCAAGAAAAGATTTGCATCTGTGGGCGGCAAAAACATCAAGTTTTCACTCCTTGAGGCTAATGATAAAACAACGTTATTGTGTTAAGTTTTAAATACAGTTCTATAAGCTGAGGTCGCAGTACTTTCTACACGCAGTTTTAGCCATTGTTGACTAATCGCAATACTTTCATGACGCAATACATAGTAGGTTTACAGTATATGAATAAACCACACAATCATGTACTATGAGAAACAGGAAACCAAGTTAAATATCTGCAGTGAAATTGTTTTAGCTGTTTTAACATTCATTCATTCATTCATTCATTCATTCATTTCATCAATTCATTCACCAATTCATTCACCAATTCATTCATTTTATTAAGCAATCAAGCACGCTGTCCTGGGCAATCTGTCCAGAGCATGGAGTTATTGATTAGTTTGAAAGCAGTCAGAAAAAAGTTTGTTTTGTTTAATGACACCACTAGAGCACACTGATTTATTAATCATTGGCTATTGGATGTCAAACATTTGGTAATTTTGACATATAGTCTCAGAGAGAAAATCTGCTACTTTTTTTCCATTAGTAGCAAGGGATATTTTATATACACCATCCCAAAGACAGGATAGCACATACCAAGGCCTCTGATATACCAGTCATAGTGCACTGGCAGGGCTAGCTCTGGGTCAGCAGAAAAATTCAACAAATGATCTATTAAACTTTCAAATTGTATAGATACCCAGTTATTTTGTAACAAAATATCAATTAGTACATGAAATTCTTTCTCCAAATGATCTATTAAACTTTCAAATTGTATAGATACCCAGTTATTTTGTAACAAAACATCAATTAGTACATGAAATTCTTTCTCCAAATGTAAATAAAATTCACCAGTACTTTCTAAAATTCGCATCTGGCGTGTGCCAGAGCTAGCCCTGACTGGCTGGAACGAGGAAAGCAGTCAGATGCAGAATCCTAACGGTTAGTAACATATATATTAATACATGTACATGCATATTTCTTGAGTGAAATGAAGATGTTGATGATCTATTAATAAGGTACTACATACAGTGAAACATGTCTAAACTGGACCCTGTACATACCAAAATCATGTCAAAACCAGCCAAATGTCATGGTCCTGAATTTTCTCTTATCTAAACCATGTATTCAAACCCTGATAAACCGGAACCTGTCCACTTCGGAAAACCGGATTGATTTTTAGTTCAGAAATTTTAAATCCTTAATTGATTAACCTGAACAAACCGGTGTAGTGTAAACAACTGAAGAGTTAACTTAACGAAAACACAACTACCAGAAAACAATGCTGACCAGAAAATTATGCTGTGCTGCATTCAGTGTTACATCACGGGTCACCATTTCTGCGGTCCCACCCCAGCTTAGCAGACAGGGGGTTAATGAATGCTCAATTGTTTTCAGTTGTAGTGTGTGGTGCAGTGCAAATTCTTGTCATCTTTAGACAAATCTCAGATACTCATATATTAGGGTTTTCACTTTTGATTTTTGGTCAATGCACTTTGAGAATGAAATACTGACACACTGAGAGTAAAATGCTAGAAACAACTAAATTTAGAGAAAAACATATGTGACTTAATTTGTATTTTATACACTAAATACAAACAGAAAACGTCATCTTTTCTGCGATAGAAATGAGAAATACACACACTGAATTTTGCTAAGAGAATGAAAATATCTCGGACACAAACAGGCTAAATGTAGGCAACCTAAATGCAACCTTAACTGTGGTAAAAACTAAAGTACATAATTATTAGTTCAACAGACACATTCATTCTGCAATTCTCGAACATGTTCATTATCAGTTAAGAATTCAATGCCGATGTCAAGGGAAATACTTTGTATTCTAAAATGCGACCCTTTAAACACCAGATCCTGTCTAAACCAGATAAAAATTAGGTCTCTGACATGGTCCGGTTCGGACAGGTTTCACTGTACTTGTTTCTCAAGTGAATAGTGCTGTTAATGATTAATAATGTACTGCGTACTTGTTTCTCCAGTGAATAGTGCTGTTAATGATTAATAATGTACTGCGTACTTGTTTCTCGAGTGAATAATGCTGTTAATGATTAATAATGTACCGTGTACTTGTTTCTCGAGTGAATAGTGCTGTTAATGATTAATAATGTACCGCGTACTTGTTTCTCGAGTGAATAGTGCTGTTAATGATTAATAATGTACCGCGTACTTGTTTCTCGAGTGAATAGTGCTGTTAATGATTAATAATGTACTGCGTACTTGTTTCTCGAGTGAATAGTGCTGTTAATGATTAATAATGTACCGCGTACTTGTTTCTCGAGTGAATAGTGCTGTTAATGATTAATAATGTACCGCGTACTTGTTTCTCGAGTGGATAATGCTGTTAATGATTAATAATGTACCGCGTACTTGTTTCTCGAGTGGATAATGCTGTTAATGATTAATAATGTACTACGAACTTGTTTCTCGAGTGAATAATGCTGTTAATGATTAATAATGTACTGCGTACTTGTTTCGAGTGAATAGTGCTGTTAATGATTAATAATGTACTGCGTACTTGTTTCTCAAGTGAATAATGCTGTTAATGATTAATAATGTACTGCGTACTTGTTTCTCAAGTGAATAGTGCTGTTAATGATTAATAATGTACTGCGTACTTGTTTCTCGAGTGAATAGTGCTGTTAATGATTAATAATGTACTACGAACTTGTTTCTCGAGTGAATAGTGCTGTTAATGATTAATAATGTACTACGAACTTGTTTCTCGAGTGAATAGTGCTGTTAATGATTAATAATGTACTGCATACTTGTTTCTCGAGTGGATAATGCTGTTAATGATTAATAATGTACTGCGTACTTGTTTCTCGAGTGGATAATGCTGTTAATGATTAATAATGTACTACGTACTTGTTTCTTGAGTGGAAGGAAGCCGTTGTCAGGTGTGTGACAGGTAGGCGGATGTGGTCGCTTGTGAAGGTCGTAACAAGGTCAGTGCAGGCGGCATGGTCATCTTCACATTTCTGATTAGCTCTCAATCTGTATCTGTCAAATATATCAATATTAAAATATACTTCTTCTAATACAAAAAACCCTGTTCTTTAGACAATTCATCCAATATACTAACTACCATTACATAGATAATTTTGAAGCAATGTAAAAATGTTCATTAAGAAAACGTGACATACCAAACAAGAGAAACTGGTGGATAAAAACTGAAAATATTCCTCAACAGATTTACTAAAAGGATCGATGTTATAGCACTTTGCACCTTTTCAAGTGGATACTCTTGAATGGACCACTGATCCAAGTATTTTATGAAGTGAGAGACTCTTCTGTGTATCTGAGTGGTTTGTGAAATCTCTCCAAGTGAATCGCAAGTAGATACACTATCACTGATCTATGTGAGATGCTCATGTGTGACTGATAAAAATCTCAGTATTCTATCACACTGAGAGAGAGAGAGAGAGAGAGAGAGAGAGAGAGAGAGAGAGAGAGAGAGAGAGAGAGAGAGAGAGAGAGAGAGAGAGAGAGAGAGAGAAGCAGAGAAGCAGAGAGAGACAGAGAGAGGCAGAGAGAGAGAGACAGTGTTGTGTACCTGTGTGGCTTGTGGAATCTGTCCAGGTGAGAGCCTGTCTCCTCACTGATTGTACTCATCAGAGACCTGCCGACTGACATCAACACAACATGCATTCCATCACGCCTCTCCAGAAGTATCTGAAATTGAGATACAGGACAAGATATTACATAACGAAAATATCATATGAGATTTTTTTTAAATTTTGATTTTGATTAAACCACTGGGTTTAGATTCAAATCCCAACATTGGCCACTGCAGTGTAGTGGTTAAGCCATGGTACTTAACCGTTTTAAGGGGAGATATATTTTTAAGCCACACCTCCTGTGGGTTAATTAATTTGACAAAAATCACTGAAAAATAATATCAATAAAATTCTATTTTAATTCATAAAATAACAAAAAGAACAACTGTAAAGTAGTAAAAATAAATATATTATTTAACTATGTAGAATTTAAAACCATTTATGTACAGTTTATACATTGCTTTGTAAATAAAAATAGCCCAAAAATCACATGCAAATTTCATAGGTGCTGCCATTTTGTTTATGTTATTACCAAGTAACGTTAACTCAATGTCATAAAGTAAATAAAATATCGCAATCTGCAAGAGTTATCATTCTTATTAATAAAATTATATTTCGTTAAATTAATGACTGATAAAAACACTTTCATGCAATGCATAGTCTAAAAACATGTTTGATTTACAGCACTGCTAAAATGACACAGATGTCACTTTCCCTGTAAAGCAGTAAGCAATGTAAATGATGTTCTCCACATAAAAGGGTTACAGCTGGCAGATTCTGGATTCACACCCCCATACCAGTACCGGTCTTAATGATTCAATAGGTTGGTGTAAGGCTACAACAATGACTTATTTTAGTTTCTAACCATTAACCCGTGTCCTTGATAGCATGCTTGAACCTTAATTGTATATGAAATGTAGATGATTCAAACTTACTTCATCAAATCACTTGGCACTTTAATTTTAACTGTCCATGACATAAATCTCATATGTAACCAGTCCATCCACAAAAATGAATACCTAATTAACCACAGTTAAAGATCAGTGAGGAAATTTCTTTATTTGACAAACAAAAATACAAACTCTCACACAACAGACTATTCTGATGGTGATCAGTTTGTTGAGAGTTAAATGACTGTTGAAGGGTCATTCTCATTATGTGATTAGTGGCACCGACTTGTCGCATATGATCGAATTGTACTGAGAACACCTAAATCAGAACAACCTTAGTCTTGTACGTTCTGATTTTTGTAGGGCCGACAAAGTGCATGCAACAAGACAGTGTGACTAATAACATAATGTTTGTTCGTTTTGTTTAACGACACCATTAGATCACATTGATTTATCAATCATCGGCTAATGGATGTCAAATATCTGGTTATTCTGACATAGTATTAGAGAGGAAACCCACTATATTTTTCCATTAGTAGCAAGGGATCTTTTACATGCACCATCCCACAGACAGGATAGCACATACTATGGCTTTTGATACATCAGTCATAGTGCTGGAATGAGAAATAGCCCAACTGACCCACTGATGGGGATCGATCCCAGACCGGTGCTTTATGCACATATTGAAACCTATAGTCTAGAATCAGTAATTAATCACAGCACTACCTCTATGACGACCATATTCAAGTCCTCGTCCTCGAACTCTGACCGTGGTACGTTCTGACTGTACATGCTGTAACACTGCACTTGACCAAAGAGCAGCTCACAAGCCAGTCGGTAACACTGGTAGCTGTAGTAGTCTTGCGGCCTCCGTCTCGGGAACCGGGGCAGATAGTTGGACATGTCCGGTAGCAGGACCGCAGTCAGACGGGCATCCTCTTTCTGTAAAGATAACACACCTGCAGTTAATGATTGGGTGAGAAATGTGTATGCATCATATCTGAATCAACTGCCAGACGCTCTTAAAAATGCCACAAATCTTATATCGTTTAAAAAAAACTTCTTGAAACAAATTCGTTTATCCAGTACTTTTAATTATCCAGTTGGACTTTTTATCTCCACCCTCTTAAGCATTTATAGTAACTCATATTTATTTGTTATTTTATTATTATCCTACCAATTGTTTTACTATGTTATTGTTTTAACCATGTCATTTTAATTATGTATTGCACTTTGAGCATACATCAGTGTGGAGTTTTGTTCTATATAAATTAACTTATTATCAAAACAATTGAAAAAGGAATATTTATAAGTAACATCACAAATAACAGTTTTAGTTACGGAAAATCTCCTTCAAAATACAAACTGAAACATAATTATTATGTCATAATTGTTTGCCTGAGATTCAACATTACCGGTAATTCAGTATCTATTTCCTGAGATACAATATTTATTTGTGAAAGTTATAAAGTGTGATGCTGAAATACCAAACCCAAGTATCATGTGCAGACTCCTTCCTAGTAACAAGGTAAATTGGGGTTTTATAATCATTAAAGGAAAAAGTCAATACAAAACAGTCCATAAATTATACACTGACCATGTGCTTAGGTGGAGAGTCAAACTTGCTGTCTGTAACAGCTGGTGCTGAGACTGTGGAAAACCATTCCATTATGGGCTTCACCTATAAATAATCAAGTGCATGTAAAAAAAAAAAAATCTTTATGGCAAAAATAAATAATACAAACAATAATTTTTTGTAAAACATGACAATAAGAAGCAAATTTTGTAAATATTGGTGACGGTCTAGGACAAATGTTCAAACTTGAATCAGGATTTTCATATTACTCCAACTGATTTTTAATACATTTTATTTATTAAAAAGACTTTTGGTGTACTATTAACATGGGTATAATGAGAATGAGTGTGTCAGGGAGTGTGAGCGAGGGAGTAGGTGAGAGAGCACACAAGTGGGTATAATGAGAATGAGTGTGTCAGAGAGTGTGAGCGAGGGAGTAGGTGAGAGAGCATGCAAGTGGGTATAATGAGAACGAGTGTGTCAGGGAGTGTGAGCGAGGGAGTAGGTGAGAGAGCACGCAAGTGGGTATAATGAGAATGAGTGTGTCAGAGAGTGTGAGCGAGGGAGTAGGTGAGAGAGCACGCAAGTGGGTATAATGAGAATGAGTGTGTCAGGGAGTGTGAGCGAGGGAGTAGGTGAGAGAGCACGCAAGTGGGTATAATGAGAATGAGTGTCTCAGGGAGTGTAACAAGGGAGTAAGTGAGAAAGCAAGCGAGTGGGCAGATTTTGGTTGAGTGAGTGAGTGAGAGTCGGTGAGTGAGCATACATGAGCACGAGTGTTTGTGTGGGTAAGCAGTACCAAAACATTCAAAGAATTTTCACAAAATCTCCTGGATCATGTTCCCCCTGATTGAAACAAGCTAAATGTAGCTTGGAATCTTGTATGAATTTTTTTTTTTTAAGAAAACGAAAAGCAATATTAAAAATTCAATAAACGGCATTCATCAACATGTCTGACTGTTACCTGTATGACCCCATGATAGTCAAGACGGACATAGCCACTGTTCTGACGTCTGCTGGTATCAGACACACAGCGATCTCTGTCCAGCCACCCAAGACCTCGGAACACAACAACAGTTGGGAAACCCGTGATGTTATGTTCTTCACACAGACGAGAGTCACTCGAACAGTTAGCCATGTACAGCGACCCTCCATCTAAAACAAGGGAGTCAGTGTGTTAATCAGGCCATTTTGAACGTGATGCAGATTATTTTGAAATGGAAACAGGATAGTTTAATATCTGAGAAACAAATCTTACCTATAAATGTGACAGCTCTGTGAAGATCTTTAAACACATTCCAACTCCTTCTGCAGCTTCCACAGTCAGCTATGATGAATACAACCTGAAGACAATACGTTTTGGTGGTTATTAGATTTTATATGGACAGATAGTGGCTGAGACACACACAACAGACAGACAGACAGACAATCACCCATACACAGAGTCAATCATCCATACACATAGACCCACAGACAGAAAGACAGGCAGACAGCACACTGAGACAGATAGATGGATGGAAGGTCGGATCCGATGAATGGAATGTCAAACAGAATGACAGACATGAAAAATAAATAGAAACAGAAATTCACTTAGTTGATTTGTTAAAGATATTTATTTAAAAAAAAAAAGAAGATTCCACTACAAAATTCAAAACAAAACTAACATATAATTTTGAATATTACTAGTTACCATGGCAATCTTGGTGATTTCTCCTGCCCACTTATGTGAGCTGCCAAACAAATGGCCGGTTACATGTGACTTTTCTATGACACTGCTCCACGTTGCATGGGAAACAAGTGGAATACCATCAGATTTCGGTAACTTGTTGTCCACGTCAGCCCAGACCTGCTGAAATACAAATAATATGCAATATCTTGAGATGATAAATAACATAAATCAAATACTGATTTCCCCCATGTATTATTCATTATTTCCCACTTATTTTTAATGTGTACTTTTTAATAGTACTTAAGACCTAAAAAAAATTCACCAATGATCAATCAAGTCAGTTTAAAAGTACATTACAAATTTTGAACTCACAAAAGTCTCTATTCTATTGTGTAACTAGTGATAGCTGGATATTGTTAAACATGAATTCATTAACATTAAATGTCTAAACAGTGTAAATGGAAAGTAATGGTTTTCAATTAGATACTGGTACCCAAAACATCAAATTGGTTATGAATTCAGCTGTGAACAAGGAAATTTTCTACACAAACTGAGTACATAGCAAATATATTATACAGACTGAGTGCATCTGAAAATTGTAGCTTGAAAATAAGTCACTCAATTTGTCCTGAATTGTTCTTTATTCAACTACACAATCATCATATTTTAATTCTTGTTAACATTTTGGTATATGATTAAATATGGGCTATACTAAGCCTTTAAATTTCAATTAGGAACACAAAAATCAATAATTACGAGAAAACAATTTCATACATGAGTAAATGTAACATAATGTGCAAAGTGTATATATCACAAATAAAAAAGTTTGATTACATTATGGTAGTTTTTCTTTTTCTTTAATTTTTGCTGTTTCCTCCTCCGTTCTCTTGGATTGTTGTCTGTCTGGTTGTGGTAAGACTCGGAACATTTTGAACCAAACGGTCCCTCAAACAGCTCACAGCCCTAGTCACAAAAGAAAGACGGAAAGCAACTAATAAATATTTATGATAATTAAGGATGATAACCTACACTAATTATATTTTCTTTCAATTCCACCTTTTTTCACCCATTTCCAAAACCACTGAGGTATATTTGTTTTCATGTTTTTACAAATATATTTTTCTTATTACTGTCTTCACATCACCTGTTTTATAACTTAATATGTTGTCCATTGCTAAATCCCAGTCCCACTGAATCCCATCATTGTCAAATACAGATTTATTACCACAGCAGACACTCATGACCTGGCAAATAAAAATCATAATTTCTCACCGAGAAATGATCATGCTTTGGTGTAACGTACAATACTATTGGACAATTTGGCACTTAAAAAACAGTAAGTATATCGGTTCTAAATATCATCACAATTTGGCTAACATACACAATGATGTCACATAGTTTAAAGGGTCTGCATTTACGCCTCTCAGTTTTTATTGTTTTAATACAATTCATTACAGGTTTTTTCAGCAGACAGAACTTAAAACAACTTTGGCTTTTGAAAATTATCTCTGATCATGAAAAACCCCAAAGTTTAAGCAATTTTCAAAATAGTGTGTAAAGTTATTTACATCATTTATATATTATGTGCATGTATGCATGCACATAATATATAGATATTGAAAATGAAATATTTTTAGAGAGAGAGAAACGCTGAGGTAATATGTAAAATAAAAAAGTTGGCATCAGTTATTGTAAAATGTATGGCCCTTTTGAAATAATGTAATTTGTATCTCGCCAAAGCTTGCGACAAGTGAAATACTTTTATTTGAGACCTAAATTTGATAATAATTGGTAACATGTTTATTATCCTCTATGTATGTAACCGTGTTAACGAACATAGTGGTTGTGCCATCATGGTTTAAGTACCATTCATTTTTCAATATCAGCTCCAAGACTGACCAAGTTCACAAAATCATCAACTATTAATATAGACTGTGTCTATTTCCACCTAATTCAACTTTTTTTGCTTTGGGATAAATGCTCAATCATATCCAAGCAAACAGTTAGAGGAAGGACACAGTGCATTATTGAATTAAAAACAAATAAAACCTTTTCTGGTAGTCCATACGGTTCATAGATGACTGTTTCCTCTGCAGTGTTGTAAATATTGAAACCAGCTGTCTTCAGTGCTAAATAAACTTCATATGGACTAGGTCGTGATGTGGGTACCACAGTCTGATTAATTTGTTTCATCACGTTATCTGAAAGTAGGAGTTCAAGTACAAAAAACCCAGATATGATTTTACTCAAATTCAGCATCTTTCTGCATACAATTCCATTTCAAAAACGAAAAATAAAACTACCGGTAGGGCATTCTTTTGTTCTAAATTTGAAATCAAACATCCCCAATATACAAATGTCAAAATTTCCAAACTCTTATTATAACTTTCAGATATTTTGAAAGTTCCCAATTATATGTGAAATGATGCAAAATTAAAATTAATGATGAGTAACTTTAAAAGAAAAAATACCCCATATAATTAAATGAGAAATGAATGACAAACCTCTTTGAAAGAGCATTATAAATGGTGGGTATCCTGCTTCGTCTGAGGTAACATGTCTATAAACCACTGAAAGTAAATAACAACATAAGCATTAGCTGCACAAAATACCCGTCCCCACCAGCTGACCATTTCCCATCCAAAAACAAAACAATTCAAAATATCAATGAGGTTATTTTTCTAAAAATATGTTTAATTGTAAAAAAAATCACTTCACTAAATAAGAATAAAATAAACAGATCAAATATTCAAAATATGTCCACAAATGGGACTTCAAAGAACTGACATAAAATTAATTTTGTTATTAAATTATTTAGGTACTGATCCAAGTTATTAGCAGTATGAAATATTTTCAGCTATTACCATTTTTTACTGTTAAATTACACATGGTTTCAGTTATCAATTTTGGCAAATTCAACATGAGTCTGATCGTCATGGTGTTTGAAGTAGCTCAAAATGCATTTTGTATAAAACAATTCACTTCAATTCAATTCATTTTATTGCACAATGCCAAACAAATTGGTGTTAGCAGAAAAGCTAGTACCTTGAAACAGATTCCAAAATATATAAACGTACCACAGGTGTTAAACAGCTAACCATAAACGTAAAAGTTACTGGTGAAACAGAAAAGCTAGTGCCTTGAAACAGATTCCAAATATATAAACGTACCACGGGTGTTAAACAGCTAACCATAAACGTAAAAGTTACTGGTGAAACAGAAAAGCTAGTACCTTGAAACAGATTCCAAAATATATAAACGTACCACGGGTGTTAAACAGCTAACCATAAACTTAAAAGTTACTGGTGAAACAGAAAAGCTAGTGCCTTGAAACAGATTCCAAAATATATAAACGTACCACGGGTGTTAAACAGCTAACCATAAACTTAAAAGTTACTGGTGAAACAGAAAAGCTAGTGCCTTGAAACAGATTCCAAAATATATAAACGTACCACGGGTGTTAAACAGCTAACCATAAACTTAAAAGTTACTGGTGAAACAGAAAAGCTAGTGCCTTGAAACAGATTCCAAAATATATAAACGTACCACGGGTGTTAAACAGCTAACCATAAACTTAAAAGTTACTGGTGAAACAGAAAAGCTAGTGCCTTGAAACAGATTCCAAAATATATAAACGTACCACGGGTGTTAAACAGCTAACCATAAACTTAAAAGTTACTGGTGAAACAGAAAAGCTAGTGCCTTGAAACAGATTCCAAAATATATAAACGTACCACGGGTGTTAAACAGCTAACCATAAACTTAAAAGTTACTGGTGAAACAGAAAAGCTAGTGCCTTGAAACAGATTCCAAAATATATAAACGTACCACGGGTGTTAAACAGCTAACCATAAACTTAAAAGTTACTGGTGAAACAGAAAAGCTAGTGCCTTGAAACAGATTCCAAAATATATAAACGTACCACGGGTGTTAAACAGCTAACCATAAACTTAAAAGTTACTGGTGAAACAGAAAAGCTAGTGCCTTGAAACAGATTCCAAAATATATAAACGTACCACGGGTGTTAAACAGCTAACCATAAACTTAAAAGTTACTGGTGAAACAGAAAAGCTAGTGCCTTGAAACAGATTCCAAAATATATAAACGTACCACGGGTGTTAAACAGCTAACCATAAACGTAAAAGTTACTGGTGAAACAGAAAAGCTAGTGCCTTGAAACAGATTCTAAAATATATAAACGTACCACGGGTGTTAAATAGCTAACCATAAACTTAAAAGTTACTGGTGAAACAGAAAAGCTAGTGCCTTGAAACAGATTCCAAAATATATAAACGTACCACGGGTGTTAAACAGCTAACCATAAACGTAAAAGTTACTGGTGAAACAGAAAAGCTAGTGCCTTGAAACAGATTCTAAAATATATAAACGTACCACGGGTGTTAAATAGCTAACCATAAACTTAAAAGTTACTGGTGAAACAGAAAAGCTAGTGCCTTGAAACAGATTCCAAAATATATAAACGTACCACGGGTGTTAAACAGCTAACCATATACGTAAAAGTTACTGGTGAAACAGAAAAGCTAGTGCCTTGAAACAGATTCTAAAATATATAAACGTACCACGGGTGTTAAACAGCTAACCATAAACGTAAAAGTTACTGGTGAAACAGAAAAGCTAGTGCCTTGAAACAGATTCTAAAATATATAAACGTACCACGGGTGTTAAACAGCTAACCATAAACTTAAAAGTTACTGGTGAAACAGAAAAGGTAGTGCCTTGAGGACCAAGCGGCAGTGACTTTATTCAATGTGAATGACAAAAAGATGCCTCAGATTACTTCAGAAAATGTTTCATTAATATCGATTTTTCTTTTGTCTTTAACTCCATGATTACCTTTAGAAGTTTTTTTAAAAGATAGATCCGAGTACAAAGCCAAATAATACATTTCACTTAATCTTATTTTTCAGCATTATTTCTCTTCCAAGCCATCATACCACGTTTTTCAGAAAAAACATCAACTAGTCCATATCTCAGACTGACGCCCATTGCTTCAAACTCATCAACAGTTTGCTGAAAGAACTTCAGGAAAGACTTTACTTGAGGAGCCCAAAAGGCAAAAAATCCTATCAAGAATGGGACATAATTAATGGATTCTGGATCTAGGACCAACTCTTCAAATGTGGCCTGAAAATTAAAAAAAAAAAAGCAATCAGTTAATGTGCATATAAAAAAAAGATTTTAGTTTGAAATAATTAAATACTGAACCAAAAGAGATCAAATACATTAATAGCATATCTATGTATGAAAACTTATTAAATGTTTTATTAAAGGATTGGAATGTTATATAGTATATAATAACAGTCTGTATTGAAACTAAAAAGGTAGAAACTGTCGAAACAAATATGTCTTAAAAAAATACACAAAATTGTTTAAATTTACATGTTTTAATAAATGTATTAAAACAATACAATATAATAAATATCAAAGAAAGACTGAGCATAACAACCCACATTTATCAGCAGGAAATACAGCAACAGATGTTAGATCAAACAGATATATACTTGAAGACATGCTCACCAGAGTGAAATGGGTTACTGGAATTGTTCTTGACAGTATATAAACCTCAATATTTTCTCTACATTCCTTTGGACCAAACAACTTTATAAGTGTAGAATCTGTTAAAATAATCATAAATATCTTTATTATTATAATGATTATAAAGATAATAAAACATAAAGTTGAGTTTTAAAACATTTTTTTTAACATATGAGACATATCAACAGTTATTTCAGAACTGTAAATGTGTATGGTTATATAATATAACAAATTCTGTGCTGAAATCCAATTAAATTTCACAACAGAAGTAATAGTAGAACATTTAGTAATAACATATAATTAGTCATGCCTGTTTAGCAACTAGAGCTCTTTTATGTCATGCGTCCTATAAAAACAGTACATCTCACATGTGTGACTGAATGATTGATTCTTTTATCTGTATGATGGAAAGGAATGAATAAGGGATCACACCAACACTAGCATAAAAGAATGACTACAACCAAACTATCGTCCATAGTGTCAGGACATTAACCATATTACAGACATTCAATCTCATATTACATGAATCAGCTCATTTTCACTTTAGGTCTTTGACCTAACTTCAAAAATTTTATTCCAAACTCCGCCCACCTCAAACTTACCGACACTGTAACGCTAATAGTGACTGACATTTGGTTTACAATACCAGGTGTTCCCATATTTCTTTCTCTTAGTATAGTATACATCTAGCAAAACATTTAACAAAAGTACTTACCTCCTTCCTCAACAACAGCAATGGATGGAATTACTGTCACACCAAGCCTGTCTTGTAATTTTCTGCAATGAAACAAAATTAAATGAACATCAATACATACATAGTACTTTCTAGAACGACCACAAATTCCTTGTATTTCTAAAATGACTGTATATTTTTTTATTATGTCATTTGTGCTAACAAAAGGAATTAAATAATAAATTTATCATAATTTGAAACTCATCACTCACTTGGATTCCGGTGCATGTGGATGTACTACTAATGTCTTCAAGTGGATTTCACTATTATCAGCAATCTGAAGTTCAATAAAGTTTAAAAACACTGTTAGAACTTTGATTTGTTAAGAATGAAATAACAAACTCTTTCAGGACAAAATAGATATAAATACAGTGATGAATGAATGAATGAATGTTTTAACGACACCCCAGCACAAAAATACACATCGGCTATTGGGTGTCAAACAAAGGTACCGGTAAGTACATGAATATGATTATTTTCCTTAAAAATAAAACGTATTCTAAAATTATGTAAAACGACAGTGTAAAGTGCTGTGAGGAAAGTATGATGGATGGGCCACCCGCCTCGGTGATGTCGTGGTTAAGCCATTGAGCATAAGGCTGGTAGGTACTGGGTTCGCAGCCCGATACCAGTGTTCACCAAGAGTGAGCTTTAACAACTCAATGGGTAGGTGTAAGACCACTACACCTTCTTCCCTCTCACTAACCGCAAACAACAAACCCTCTGTCCTGGACAGACAGCTCATACAGCAGAGGTGTGTACCTAGGACAGCGTGTTTGAACCTTAATTGAATATAACCACACACAAAAAATAAGACTATGGATGGGCTTAGGGTCAAAGGATGGATGGATGGATGGATGGATGGATGGATGGATGGATGGATTTATGGAATGGCTGACAGGAAACAACAGAAAAAAATATCAACAGATTAATGGACATAGAAGAATGTTCATGTATGAAGATGACTTATAAAGAAGTCTTCATATTTCAAACAGTTCAACCCTCACCCCATGAGAACCATTATGCCGTACCACATATTTTAGACATCTTCCTTCAAATTTTTTGAACAGGTCTAAAATAACTGGGACTGGTGGAACAGTAAAATAAATCATGGATATTACTAATGATCATAATCTTAATTGTGGCACGAATGTTTTACTCTGCTGAGCATTGCTGCTTCTTCTTCTTATATTATTTCCGTGCTTATATTCGATTAAGGTTCAAGCATGCTGTCCTGGGCACACACCTCAGTTGTTAGTAGTTATTGGTTAGTTGTAGAGAAGAGGGTGTAGTGGTCTTATACCTATCCACTGAGTTGTTAAAACTCGCTCTGGGTGGGTGCCAGTACCGGGTTGCAAACCCTGTACCTACCAGCCTGTAGTCCGATGACATAACTACGACACCACCGAGGTTAAAACTCGCTCTGGTTGGGTGCCAGTACCGGGTTTCAAACCCTGTACCTACCAGCCTGTAGTCCGATGACATAACTACGACACCGCCAAGGTTAAAACTCGCTCTGGGTGGGTGCCAGTACCGGGTTTCAAACCCTGTACCTACCAGCCTGTAGTCCGATGACATAACTACGACACCACCGAGGTTAAAACTCGCTCTGGGTGGGTGCCAGTACCGGGTTGCAAACCCTGTACCTACCAGCCTGTAGTCCGATGACATAACTACGACACCACTGAGGTTAAAACTCGCTCTGGGTGGGTGCCAGTACCGGGTTTCAAACCCTGTACCTACCAGCCTGTAGTCTGATGACATAACTACGACACCACCGAGGATAAAACTCGCTCTGGGTGGGTGCCAGTACTGGGTTTCAAACCCTGTACCTACCAGCCTGTAGTCCGATGACATAACTACGACACCACCGAGGTTAAAACTCGCTCTGGGTGGGTTCCAGTACCGGGTTGCAAACCCTGTACCTACCAGCCTGTAGTCCGATGACATAACTACGACACCACTGAGGTTAAAACTCGCTCTGGGTGGGTGCCAGTACCGGGCTGCAAACCCAGTACCTACCAGCCTGTAGTCTGATGACATAACTACGACACCACCGAGGTTAAAACTCGCTCTGGGTGGGTGCCAGTACCGGGTTGCAAACCCTGTACCTACCAGCCTGTAGTCCGATGACATAACTACGACACCACCGAGGTTAAAACTCGCTCTGGGTGGGTGCCAGTACCGGGTTGCAAACCCTGTACCTACCAGCCTTATGTCCGATGACATAACTACGACACGACCGAGGTTAAAACTCGCTCTGGGTGGGTGCCAGTACCGGGTTTCAAACCCTGTACCTACCAGCCTGTAGTCCGATGACATAACTACGACACCACTGAGGTTAAAACTCGCTCTGGGTGGGTGCCAGTACCGGGTTGCAAACCCTGTACCTACCAGCCTGTAGTCTGATGACATAACTACGACACCACCGAGGTTAAAACTCGCTCTGGGTGGGTGCCAGTACCGGGTTGCAAACCCTGTACCTACCAGCTTGTAGTCCGATGACATAACTACGACACCACCGAGGTTAAAACACGCTCTGGGTGGGTGCCAGTACCGGGTTGCAAACCCTGTACCTACCAGCCTGTAGTCCAATGACATAACTACGACACCACCGAGGTTAAAACTCGCTCTGGGTGGGTGCCAGTACCGGGTTGCAAACCCTGTACCTACCAGCCTGTAGTCCGATGACATAACTACGACACCACTGAGGTTAAAACTCGCTCTGGGTGGGTGCCAGTACCGGGTTGCAAACCCTGTACCTACCAGCCTGTAGTCTGATGACATAACTACGACACCACTGAGGTTAAAACTCGCTCTGGGTGGGTGCCAGTACCGGGTTGCAAACCCTGTACCTACCAGCCTGTAGTCTGATGACATAACTACGACACCACTGAGGTCAATGCACTGCTGCTATAGAGCTCCTTGTGGGTTTCTGTCTATCTAAACAAAATGAGGACTTTTTGTACTTTTTAATAGCATTTTAGACTATAAGTATGTAAATAAATAAAATAATTTAAAAACTTGCCTGATATAGAAGATCTTGTATTTTCTGTAAAACATGAATGTCTGGAAACCCAACCACAGTGAAGATGTGTGAACTGATCGCTTTCTCCAGTATGTCCAGTGTCACGTCAGTCTTTTGACCTCCATGTTTTTTAAGCTTTAAGACAATTACCATAAATTAAAATAAAATAAAACACAAATATAGTGCTTTACTTACTCTTATCCTACTCTCCCAAAAAATTCAAATCAAATATAAATGCATGAAACTGTAAATAGTATCTTTACATTCAAATGTCACAATTTAAATGTTTATTTTGTCTACTTTTCTGTTTCCTGCTTTTGCAATACTGTGAACAGTATTTTTTAGAATTTGTAGATTTTCTGTTGATTTTTAGTTTAACTTCAAACTTATAGTAATATGAAGACAATTTTTTATATAAATAAATAAATATATATATATATATATATATATATATATATATATATATATATATATATATCAAAAACATATAGATATATAATAAAATTGTATTTAAACAATACATTTATAAGAAAAACAATGTTGCAGACAAACTAGGCAAAAATTAATGATAGCAATTTCAAATGTTTGTGTTTGCAATGTTTTCAATAAACATTACTTTAAACTATATTGTATTTCTGTCAGTCTCTACTTACTAGATTCTTGTACCATCTGCTCAGTTGTGTTCTTGTAGGTTTCCCTGTGTAGTCATAGAAGATTGTCTCCCCTAAATAGCATCTCAAGGTTGGAAAAGTCACAGGCTTTATAACAAATGATGATGAATCCTAAAATTAAATAATGTTTTTAATATTAAAAACCGAAATTAAAGAAATCTTTGTGAAGCAGCCACCAAAAGGGGTATTAAAAGGTCATGTCCTCAAAGACAGGCAATTAAAAGGTTGTTTTGTTTCATCAACACCACTAGAGCACATTGATTTATTAATAATCGGCTATTGTAATTTTGACATATAGTCTTAGAGAGCAAGGGATCTTTTATATGTACCATCCCATAGACAGGATAGAAAATACCACAGCCTTTGAACGAGAAATAGTTGAATCAATTGATCCCAGGCAGACCGCACATCAAGTGAGCATTTTACCACTGGGCTACGTCCAGCCCCTTAAAGACAGGTAGCTGATTTAGGTGAAAGCATGAGCAGGTTTGACTACAAATATGTTAATGAAAAGACAAATTATGATAAAGGACTCTTTTAAGTTATAACGATTAAGACGGATACTTGCATATTGCTTTGTAAACATAAAATAAATCATTTAAATGTTGTTCTAATATAATATCTCAAAATCATCATACAAAATTCATAATTAAACTATATAATTATATGGCCATTCAATACAGTCAAGCACAATTTATATACCTGTACAACAGCATAAGAGCCCAGTTCCCAAGGAATGGAGGTTTGTTCTTTCCACATTTTAAACAACACATTTTCTAACTTAGAACCAGTTTCTGCAAAATAACAATGGAAGTTAAATTACCATGCATATACCATTTTCTATTAAAGTCCAATTATAACACACAGGCACACACCCTGGTTCATGTATTACTTAACTTGTACAATTGGCACTCTTTATCTTCCCTGTTTGCATATTTTAAAAATATGTGTATGTTCATACTGTATAAATGGTATTACTATGCATCACATTAAGGGTAATATAATTTATATAACCTACATGTATGACTCATCTGGGGTGTTTTTTCTAAATAAGTATAACTGTCTGAACACTGATATACATTGTATTTATATAATATATATAATAATTTATATAATATTAATTTAGTCTCTTAAAAAAATCAGTTAAAAATAAGAAGTACATGTGAATATAAAGCTGTAAAATTATTACTAAGACTTGCCTGGTTCTCTAAGAAGAATGCATATTGGAAGTTGTCTGGACACTGAAATATGTCTGAGTAATATATGTGAGGGAAAGTCCTTAAACAGCGGTTTGTATGCTGCAAAACAATGTTTAAAAAATAACACACAAACATATATATATATATATACATACATACATACATACATACATAAATACAGACACGTGTGTGTGTGTGTGTGTGTGTGTGTGTGTGTGTGTGTGTGTGTGTGTGTATATATATATATATATATATAGAGAGAGAGAGAGAGAGAGAGGTTATTACCAGTGTTTTTCGGTATCATCAATATCATATATTTGGAATAAAAATTGTATTATGCGAGCCTCTGGTGAGCATAATACATTATTTTTATTCCTAATATATGATATTGATGATACCGAAATACATAAGGGTAATAATCTCTTTATCATATAAGCTCAAGCTTAATACAACGTGTTTTTGTAAACTGTACACTCAACTTTAATTATATGTGGTGCGGTGTATTTTTGAATGGAAATGACGTCAAACTCGAATGACGTCATTTTGGATGTCCTTACTTCAAAGTAAAGTTATGCCTAACGTTTGTTGTTTTCTGAACGCTGGACAGCTTTCAGTGTCAAACTGCCACTGAAATGTTTTTATTTGATGACTATAGTCATATATGAATGCATACGTCAAATCATGGAGTGTCACCCAAGTACATTTGCTTAAATGTCAATAAACCTAGTGCCGAGACCTCGACTAATTTACATCTAATTTGCAAAGTATCAAATTCTAAAGTATGTGATCTGAAAAATATCACATACTTTGATTGCACTGAAAATGTAAGATATTATATGATAAATATATATATATATATATATATATACAGGGTTTCTGCCAGAGGATAAAATGGGTATGGTGCCATACCCAAAATTTGTGCAGATTTTATTTTTTTAAATTAACCGTTTGACACTGATATATAATATATATATATATATATATATATATATACACACATACACACACACACACATATATATATATACGTTCCATGTACATTTCATTTCATTTATACTTATTTCCGTGCTTCCATCCAATTAAGTTTTAGGCTTGCTGTCTTGGGCATACACAGCAACTATCTGGGCTGAGTGCCCAGGACAGTGGGTTAGTTGTTAGTCACTAGTGAGAGAGAAGTCAGTGTAGTGGCCTACCCACTGAGTTATCCGGTTGGGTGGGAGCCGGTACCGGGGTGCGAACTCGAAGAACCTACCAGCTTTATGTCCAATGGTCTGACCACTACACCACTGAGACCGATACATGATCAAGTAGTACACACATCTTTTTATTCAAACTGACCCTCTTGATTTTAGGGGTGGAAAGTACACAATTCTAAAGTACAATTCTAAAACGGGGAAATTGAATAAAATTATTTGATTGTCAGTAGAAAATAGCATCATAAAATATATAGATTGGTGCAATTGTTTATGACATATTATTGGGGTGTAACGATATACTCAAATATTCGGTTGCACCGAACAGCGATCTGTATCGTAGTTGCATTCGTATTTGTCACTAGCTGAACCAAATACACAAATGCATATATGTAATGCTAACTGTAAAATTTATGTTTCTAATTCAAACTAACTGATTTGATTGTTTTGATAATGTCCGGACCTGTTTTGCATTACATCAAGCATACAGACCTATCCTTTTTTATTCAACCCATTGGACTGGTATGTAGGCCTACCTTGATTTCGCTTCTGACAAAATACTTTATGACATTGCATAGTCTCATTCAACCAGCCTTACGAGTTACTTTCCTCACTTCTTAACGTGAGAGTCACGGGCGAGCATATTTTGTTAGTGTATGCAAATTAACTTTGATATATGCAAACAAAATAAATTTGAATAATTCTTAACGAGACCTCTGGTAATACAAATATGGTTGCATAGTGGAAACACCACAGTGTTTTCTTTCCATATCTAAGCCATATAAACAAACATCTACTCTTCCCAGCAACAAGTGTGCCAAGCAAGCGCATGCTCAGAACTGCTGGGGATGTGGTAACAGCAGAGAGCTGCACTTTTCTGTGAAAATGTGGACATGTTAGTGTTCCTTAAAAAGAATGTGATTTTGGGCTAGACAACAGACAAATCGATGATTAATCAGTTTTTATTTTTTAAAAACAACAAAACGCCCAATCTGTTCTTCCTTTTTGCAAAAGCTAGTCGGAAAAATATCCGCCCGGTCCCCCCTTCCCCTAACCCTAACCTTAACTCCAACCCTAACCCCAGCCCTAACCCCAGCCATAACCCTAACCCTAACCCTAACCCTCAACCCTAACTAAAAATAATAATGGAGGGGACCGGGCGGATATTATACCAGCTAGTCTATCCCACGGGAAACGTATTTTTTTCATACTATGAAATTTACAAGTTATTTATTTCTAAGCCGATTGATTTGTAAATTGTACACAATAGTATTTGTTTGTTATTTTCAAAACACTTTTAATTTTCTTCTTACGTCAAACCAAATTGAAATTATTTACAAAACAAAAAGTTTCAAAGAATGATGGGACAGACTGCAAGGTTTTTTTTCATGGACGTGAATACATATTCGTATTCGTCACCTCATATTTGTGATATGTATCGTATTCCCTAACATGTGTTACACCCCTAATATATGATACATGCGTTGCAACATACCTAGAGCATGATTAATTATTAAAAATACTAAAATAAAGACATAGCGTCCCTCGATACGAAAATAGACGTCCATGTTCATTTTGCCAAAGGGAAACAACTCTATTCATTTTAAAAAATAAAGTGAAACAAATCTGTCACACCTGTGACCTATGCAGGCTGTGGCAGCTATCTGCTAGATTTTTTGCTGTTGTGTGATGCAAGTTAGTTGTCTTTATGCACATTTATCTGTCAGATAATTTTCTGCACCAATAGGATATACCAATTTAGTATTTCATGATTTGTAATCACTGCAAATCATTTATTTGGTTTAAGAAGTTTAAGATGTGAAGTTATTTCAACAATCTAATTAAAATTAGCTCCACTATTACATGTGGTAGACCAGTAGAGCTAATTTTAATCAGATTGTTATTTCAACTTTTAAGTATTTGTCCACAAACATATAATTCTGCTTTTATCATAATCGGTGTATGTTTGTTTTCAGTAGAGCATTTCATTAATTCATTTAACTTATGTTCTTGCTTATATCCAATTAAGGTTCAAGAACGCTGTCCTGGGCACACACCTCATATCAGCTCTCGGGGCTGTTGTTACTGAGAGAAGTCAGTGTAGTGGTTTTACACTTACCCATTGAGTCATTAAAACTCTGGGTGGGAGCTGGTACCAACCCAGTACCAACCAGCTTACCATGACACCACCGAGGCTGGTGGTAGAGCATTGTTTAAAGTATAAAGTAGAGTATATTACGGATGTGATCAATTACTAAATACATCATGTACATGTATACATCCAATTTGGTATCAATGGATTCTCATTAATTAAAGCTGAAAGAATTTCATATTTTCCTCCACAGTAATTCCACACATCGACAGTTCTTTTTAAACAACTTTCACAAGAATAAATAATGGGCCAAAAAAGGGCTAGCTCTGGCACTTGCCAAGTTTGCCACTTGCAAATTTTAGAAACAATTGGCAAAATTTATTTTAATTTGGCAAATAAATTTCTTGTAGTAATTGTTATTTTATTAGAAAATACCTGGGTTTTTGCCATTTTTATAGTTTAAATAGATGATTTGGTGAAATGTTCTGATCACCCAGAGCTAGCCCTGTAAAACGTTTTGTCTTGAATGATGAACTACGGTACCTCCACCTGTTGTCTAAGAATGATGAACTACAGTACCTCCACCTGTTGTCTAAGATTGATGACAGACAATAATTTCCAATCCATCATTTTTCCTTCGTACACAATAATTTCACTTTATAATCATATTTAGTAAATTATGGAACAGTATTTTTAATCGCAATATTTTCTTCAATCACAGTTAGATGCATTAGTAATCTTCAAACAAAAAGTTTCAAATGACACTTGAAAGCTTTCTAGCATTCTGAAAATGGAAGCGTCATGTACTCAGTTTATTGTTATTGCAGTCAGATGCTTACACTGATGTCATTTAAATTCAAACAGCTATAATGTGCATGAGCGATGGGATGCAGTTGTTATACATGCATCAGACATATTGTTAAGGACCACACAGATATTGAGAGGAAACCCGCTGTTGCCACTTAATGGGCTACTCTTTCTGATTAGCAGCAAGGGATCTTTTATATGCACCATCCCACAGACAAGTCATGGTGCACTGGCTGTGACGAGAAATAAGCCCAATGGGCCCACCGACGGGGATTGATCCCAGACTGACCGCACATCAAGCAAGCGCTGTACCACTGGGCTACGTCCCGACAAGTGAAAGTATATTCAGACAAGCGAAATGTACCTTGGTGGTTGTCCTGAAAATATTGGCGGACAAGTGGATTTTTAGATGTATTTGTCCATTGGACTAGTAAAACATTCTGCTTATTTTATCACTGCATGCACTATAGCTTTTTTTTCAGAATTTGAGGATGATTGAATAAGTTAAAAAAATCTTTATTTTATTTTGGGTTTTTTTTTAGAACATGGATCATCTTTCAAACTCTGTCAAGAGTTTGTCAGTTTCCTGTACAACAGGGACTAGCAGGATTGGCCAGTCTTTGATACACAAGGAAGGTGGAGATGGCCGGAATACACGGACACTGATTCACAAGGCACCCGGATATTCCAACACTCTCCTTGGTAATCTAGCCTCCATGTGGAGATCCGGCACATTCTGTGACGTGAGCATCGTCGTCGAGGGCCGGAGTCTGGCAGCTCATCGCCACATCCTGGCAGCAGCGAGTCCGTTCTTCATGGCCATGTTTACGAGCCACATGGCCGAACAGGCCCAGGATGAAATTACCATGCATGAGATTGACCACGATGTCTTCAAGGTGGCTCTTCTCTTCATGTACACAGGTGACTTCACACGTTCCAGGTTTATCTGTTGAGTAAAGATAATTTATAGCTTTATTGAGCTAGATCCAGTATACCAGTTGTTTGTAGGTTTGTTCATCATATTGCATTTTGTCACTGGCCTCTTTGGAGTAGTGATTAAACCATCAGCCGTTAGGTTAGAAGGTATTGAGTTTGCATCCTAGATTTGGCTGTTACCAGATTTACCTATCATTAATCGTTAGCTCAGGTAACTGAGGTACATGCCAAGGCCATCATGTTTGAACCTTAATTGGACAAAATCACAAAAATCTAGTTTGAATGAATGAATGAATTGTTGTTGTTTGTTTAAAATATTTTCATAGGGTTGGATGGATTTATGCCAGTTATGGTAATGGATGTATCATCCTGGGAAATGGCCATCCTTTAAGTCAAGCACCTTGTAGTGATTAATGGAAGTAGTCGCAAGATTTTCAAAACATCCTTTTCACTGTCTTGCGTTAAGATAAGTTTGTGAAAATATTAATGTCTATTAATGTCTTGTGTAGAGATACAATTGTAAAAATGTTAATGGTTTTATTGTTTAGATTAGTTTAAATAAACATTTATTTCTTTTCACTAGCCTCCTGCTTGTTGTTGCAGGTCAAGTGGAGGTAACTACAGACAACTGTGTCGACCTGCTGTCTCTGGCAGACATGTTGGGTCTGAGTGACGTGATGGAGGCGTGCTGCATCTACATGACAAGTCAGCTCGATACTGAAAACTGTATAGGTGACAAAATAACTTCTTAGAAAACTGTATGGGTATCAAAATAACTTCTTAGAAAATTGTATAGGTAACAAAATAACTTCTTGTAAAACTGTATAGGTGACAAAATAACTTCTTGTAAAACTGTACAGGTGACAAAATAACTTCCTAGAAAATTGTATAGGTGACAAAATAACTTAGAAAACTGTATAGGTGATACAATAACTTAGAAAACTGTATAGGTGATACAATAACTTAGAAAACTAGAACTAGAGGTGACAAAATACCTTAAGTTGTCCATGCATGTATATAGATAATAGCAGGTGTCAAAAGAACATTTTAGAAAATTACTTATTAGTATTACATAAATACAAAATTGTTGTATTGTGAAGAAAGCATGGATGACAAAACACATTCTAAGGTAATTGCACTGGTGAGGAAACATGGAAAAAAGACGAAACTGTTTTCAGACATTTTTTCATTGTTGTTATTTTTGGAAGAAGAGTTTTTTTGATCAAGTTATCACTCTGATTTCTGATTTAATAAGGTCGGATAAAAAAATTATCATATGAAAGAGGTACAGTCATTCAGGGCCGTAAAAAAAACAAATCTGGTAAAAATAATAGAAATTTAAAGAAAATTGTAAAAAGGGTTTTAAGTATATAACCTCTCTGAAATAGCTGCAAAATGGTATTTCAGAGCCTCTAGATTTCAAAATTGCCGGTGGGGTATGCCCCCGGACCCCCTAGTGTCTTGTGCCTTCCATGCTCATTTGTTCTAAGAATTCATCTGCCCCTTCCCCTTCCAAAAAAAATCCCAGCTACGGCCCTGTTATTATACATATTATATCTGATAGGTTTGCTGGAAAGTTTTCTTTATGCATACATGCATTAAACTGAATTTTATTTTCTGATTGGTGAGCATGCAAAAAATATTGTGTCCCTCTCCTCATACCTGCCATATAATAAGTTCTCTGAAATAACCCTAAAAGGAATGAACTACAAAATTAAACATTCCTAGACACTAAGGAAAACACAAAAATGTTTAGTCCTAATTTTAGACAGATCTGTTGTCTTTCTGACAGGCGTGTACAGGTTAGCAGACGCTCACTGCTGTCATCAGCTGAAACACGCTGCCGAGGGTTTCCTGCACAGCCACTTCCTGCAGGTGAAGAATACCGACGAGTTCCTCGCTTTACCCAAAGACAATCTGATTCACCTGCTTAGCAGTGAATTTATCAAAGTGGAAGATGAATTTCAGGTGAGAGAGAAAAAAAAGGTATAACTGAAAAAATTCATTAATGTGAATAAGTTAATAATGTGAACTTTCTAATATGTAGTTTCTAAAACGTTATATTACATACATTTCCTTGATGCCTTATTGTGTTTATCAGTAACACTACAAAGAATAAAACAAAAACCCCACACCATAACAAAACATGTATCTTTTAAATACAAGCATTATTATATTATATTAATAGAGATAAATATGTTAAACATAAGAAAGAAAAACTTAAATGTTGTCCATGAGTTGTTGTTCATAAAAGTATGTCATGTTACATTATTTCTTTGGTGGAGGAATTTATGACCAGTGAACCAAATATGACTAGCTTTTTCTTGTGTTACTGCTAAAATAATTGCTGATACAGTGATATGTATGTGAGCAGAAGAACAAAATGGGGGGGGGGGGGGGGGGGGGGTCTTCAAATTTTGTATTATATTCTTACAAATATATCACCATGTAAACAATAAGTTAGATCTGTAAGTTCTCTTTAACAGAAAATAAATTTAAATAATAAAATCTCTTAATTGCATCAGGTGTTTGAAGCTGCAATGAAATGGATCAATCATGACCTTGCATCACGGCGTAGATTTTTCTTTGAAGTAATGAACCCGGTTCGACTGTCCATCATTCCTAACAGACAGATAGACAAATATGTAGAAGACTGCCCCGACATCAGTCTGAAGGTTGCTCTGCAGAAACTCCTACAGGACGTCAGACTGGACAAAAAACTCAGTCTCGAACTTCAGCTGTCTCGGCTGAAATCCTGTTACGTGCAGCCTCGTCGGAGCGCAAGAAAAAACATCTACATTATTGGTGGTTACACTCGATGCAAAGGAGCCAGGTGGAGCGACATTCAGACGCTGGTGACTGTTGAACGATACGACACGTTTCACAAACAGTGGCACGTGATGCCGTGCATGACTGACGCTCGGAGTGGACACGGATTGGCAATTCTGAATGGACACATATACGTCGTGGGTGGAGAGAACGATTCACTGATCAGCGACACAGTAGAGTCGTTTAACCCGGTGTCCGAGGTGTGGTCAAGTCAACCGAATTTGAATTTTCCACGGTGTGGACTGAGTGTGTGCGAGTTCAAAGGATGCCTGTATGCATTTGGTGGCTGGGTGGGAACTGAGATTGGTAATTCCTTTGAAAAGTTCGATCCAAAAGCTGGTGTTTGGGCCATTGTCGGAAAAATGGAGACTCCAAGATTTGCAATGGGTATTGTGGAACATCAAGGTATTGTTCAGTCAAATCAAATGGTTTTAAAGACTTACATTTTACTATATGTTATGAACTTTTGAACAGAAAAAGAATGAAAATTATGGTGTACACTATACATAACAAAACCAAACACATTTTGGGATAAAGCTTTTTATTTATTTATGTTTCTTTACAAATTCCAAAATACTTTTGATAGTATTGATTGTGATGAAACATCAAAACTGTATTATTGATTAATGTCATATATAGATATATTTGTAATTCCCAGTAGAAATGATAAAAAAGGTCCTGGATCTGGTTGTATTTGTTTCATTTCCATTGAACCACAAATGTTCGGCACTAAAACATAAACATGTTTTATGGTAGAATGTCTCATTTATCAACCTTTACTGGTGGGTTACTGTATCCAAGATTTAAAATTTAGATGGTAAATACTAGAATATGCCATCCATAAAGAATTACAATTGTTTGACACTCAGTACTTACAATTCAAAATATGGTGGGGTGTTGGTAAATAAAAATTAATTTTGTTTTGACTGACAGATTTAATCTACATAGTTGGTGGATTCAGTGACCCGGGAACGGAACTTAAGCAGTGTCACCAGTACAACCCGGTGACAGGGGTGTGGGAGAGACTGCTCGGTATGAGAACCAGACGGGCCTACGTCGGACTGGCAGCCATGGATGGGTTTCTGTACGCCGTGGGAGGATGGAATGAACATGAAGGGTCTCTCAGCTCAGTTGAGAAGTACTGCATTGAAACAGTAAGTTTGGATTTCATGATTAGTACTGTACTGTAACAGCAATTTAGGATTTCATGACGAGTACTGTATTTAAACAGTAAGTTAAGAATTCATGACGAGTACTGTCTGTACTGTAACAGTAAGTTAAGATTTCATGACGAGTACTGTCTGTACCATAACAGTAAGTTAAGATTTCACGACGAGTACTGTCTGTACTGTAACAGTAAGTTAGGATTTCATGACATGTACTGTATTCAAATAGTAAGTTAAGATTTCTTGATGAGTACTATACTAAAACAGTAAATTTAGATCGTATGATGAGTAATGTATCGAAACAGTAACTTTAGATTGTATAACGAGTACTGTACTTTAACAATAAGTAATTTATCATAAAGTATTGAAACCTTTAGTTTGCATTGCATCAAAAGTAATTTCTGTTTCAAACAGTAATTTCAGGTTTAGTAAAAAGTACTGTGCTGATAAATTGTTCATGGTACCACCTTATTTGATAATATCTTTTGAACTATTTTCTACAAACATTTAATTTTTGTAGCAATAGTTGTTTTGGCATTTTGAATTCGAACAGTTGGGTTTTTTATTTTTCTTGAAGGATTCATGGACAGAAATACCGAATATGAATGTCCGCAGAGCAGGTCCTTGCGTGGCCACGGTCAATGGGATCCTGTACGTGATTGGAGGACGGACGTTTTCTAACATGCACACTCCACCAGCGACACTCAACTCCATGGAATGTTACAATCCAATGACAGACATCTGGACAGAACTTAGTGTGATGCCCACCAGCCGGTGTGAGGCAGGAGTAGCTGTTTTGTGAGTGGATGGTGTGTCAGTGGATGGTGTGTCAGTGAATGGTATGTGAGTGGATGGTCTGTCAATGGATGGTCTGTCAGTGAATGTTATGTGAGTGGATGGTCTGTCAGTGAATGGTATGTGAGTGGATGGTCTGTCAGTGAATGGTATGTGAGTGGATGGTCTGTCAGTGGATGGTATGTGAGTGGATGGTATGTAAGTGGATGGTCTGTAAGTGGATGGTCTGTCAGTGGATGGTCTGTCAGTGGATGGTATGTGAGTGGATGGTATGTGAGTGGATGGTCTATTAGTGAATGATATGTGAGTGGATAGTGTGTCAATGAATGGTATGTGAGTGGATGGTCTGTCAGTGGATGGTATGTGAGTGAATGGTGTGTCAGTGGATGGTGTGTCAATTCTGAATGGATGGTGTGTAAATTGATTGGATGAAGTGATTGGATTGAATGATAAGAGTGGATTTGGTGAAGTGAGTGGATTGGATGGTATGTAAGTGGATTGAATAGTGTGAGAGTAAATGGTGTGAGTGGATTGGATAGTGTGAGAGTAAATGGTGTGAGTGGATTGAATAGTGTGAGAGTAAATGGTGTGAGTGGATTGGATCATGTTGGAATAGATTGGATCATGTTGGAATGGATTGGATCATGTGTGAATGGATTGTTTGGTGTGTGAGTGGATTGTAAGGAGTGTAAGTGTGTCAGTTATGAGTGGATTGGCCTGTCCCCATAACATGTAAAAGATAGTATGGGAGCCCCCTATTTTATATTGGGGCACCAACATTGTCTTTTACACGTTATGGGCCGACAGACATATATAAAAGGAAATGGAGGGGGTTAAGAGCTGTGATTGAGAGGTTTGGTGCCCCTCCTCTCCATGGCTACATGAGTGTATATATAAATATATATATATATGTATGTATGTATATATGTATATACATATATACATATATACATATATATATATATATATATATATATATATATATATATATATATAAATATAAAATTATTTATTGCTTCTAGAATACTTATAAGAGCCAAATAAGGTCAACAGTGTATATTTTTCTATAATTATGATTCTAATTTATTGGATGTTCATATCTTATACATATAATTATCAATTTAGAATTATTTAAAGGAGTTACCACAATGAGACTGCTTAACATGGCTTTGATGTGTACGTAACTATGGCATGTACATTGATTTCAAAGTAGAATCATTTTTGGAAATATGTTTAAAATCTCAATTTGTGAGAAACTGTGATACCTGTGCAAATAAAAACAATAAATTAAGTTGATGCTGTGATCTCAAGTTTGTTATTATCTATCCATTTAGAATAGCTCAGACACATTTGGTTTCTTTGTTTTCTTTTAGTTGCAGTGTTAGAATTTGTAGGATCATTTATCTTCCGTAGAATCCCAATCAGTATCCCGCTGCTGGTGTCTCCTTTTGTTTTGTTTAACGACACCACAAGAGCACATTGATTTATTAATTATTGGCTATTGGATGTTAAACACATAATAATTTTGACAATGTCATAGAGAAGAAACCTGCTACATTTGTCCATTAGTAGCAAGGTATCTTGTATATGCACCATCCCATAGACAGGATAGCACATACCACGGCTTTGATATACCAGTCGTGGTGCACTGGCTTGAATGAGAAATAGCCCAATGGACCCACCGATGGGGATTGATCCTAGACCGACCTTGCATTAGGTGTGCGCTTTACCACTGGGTTACGTGACGCCCCCCTATGTGGTGTAAGTTGGTGTCTTCTCGTACTCTGGGGGCGGGACATAGCCCAGTGGTAAAGTGCTCGCTTGATGTTTGGTCTGTCTAGGATCGATCCCCATTGGTGGACCCATTAGGCAATTTTTTGTTCTAACCAGTGCACCATGACTGGTATATCAAAGGCTGTGGTATGTGCTACTGTGTCTGTGAGATAGTGTATATAAAAGATCCCTTGCTACTAAAAAATAATTAAGTGGGTTTCCACTTTAAGACTATGTCACAATTACCAAATGGTTGACAACCAACAGTCAATGATTAATAAATCAACCTTTCTTGTCATACTCTAGGCCAAGAGTCGAAATAACCTTAATAAGTATTCAAGACTCCAAATAGTTTGTGCTGAGGTGTTGTGACAATTTCACTGTCTTCCATTCAAGGGTGGAACAAAGATTTGTAAACATTTGCCTGTTGTTGATACATAGACTCTTAAACAGAAATCTTGCATTTTGCCGTGCCACTACAAACTGTCCAGAACTGTGATGCTTGCTGAATTATCCCAGAACTCTACAGACAACTCGGACAGCTATCTGTTAGTGAGAGAGAAGTCGGTATAGTGGTCTTACACCTACCCACTGAGTATTTAAAACTCACTCTGGGTGGGAGACTATACTAAGATGTGAACCATGTACCTACCAGCCTCATATCCGGTGGTTTAACCCCTACACCACTGAGGCCAGTGAGGGAATGTCCATCATTTGATGCTTTTATACCATTACCTGTACCAAAGAGGCTGTTGTATCATGTGGCATTTCCACCAGTCATTTTGAACACCCACCCACCTTTACTGCCCCACCTCCCCCTCCACCCCCCAGCTGGAGCAAAAAAAAACTATAATGATATTCTGGCAAAATGAGACAGCCTAAAACCTTTTTACCTTGTATTTTCATCATTCTACCCACAACAGTATTATATTAATTTTAATCCATGTTAAAATGTGTAGGGATTCGTTTGCAATGATATATAGTCGTTTGGCTTTAATGCTAAATATAAATAAATGTTCTGGCATTTTCATTAATTTGGGAAAAAATTAGCCTATTTTTATTCATGGAGAAATGCCCTAGAATTGGTTTGGGTGTGTATTTAGTGTATGTGCAGACAAAACAGTAGTTACTGGTTAGAGCCATTTTGTGGTGTATTTATAGCCAATGATGTCTGTTCTGAATCTGTTAAATTGGCATCTCTGATTTCTATCCATGCACGACACCAAAACTATTTAAACTTCACTAAGTCAAAATGGGTTAACTAAGGAATGTGTTATGCATGGCATTAATGCATATCCTCTTACCTCCTACAAAACCATGTTACTTTATTATGTAATGTGAATGACTTAAAATTAATACAAGGACAAAGTTTCAAATTTCATCTGACAGCAATTCGAGTATTTTGAAATATGCCCTTTTCTGTAACGTTCATGATTTAACAACCTTCATGGTATTGTTTCGTGGAAACTTTCTGGTCTGTCACTTTCTGACGGTTTTATCTAATTAAAACCGTGGAATGGGAAATCATTCTTTAATGTATTATTTAAAATATTTTCGACGTACGTGCCTGGTATTAGATCAGTACAAAGAAGGGGTGGGTGGGTGCAATGGGAACAGTTATCGAATATTTTCTCAATATTTAGTATCAGATGTCATTTTAGACTTCATTTCTTCTTTATATGTTTCTTGTTTCGGCTGAGGGGTCGGGGTATTTAACATTATAATAAAAAGTCTCATAAACTGGGACTCGTCAGGGCCTTTCCGAATATCTAATCAGACGCGTACTAGACAGGGTGTGTGTGGGGGGGGGAGGGGGGGGGGCAATTCCCCAGGTATGGAACAAATCTTCAAAATCGGGCAAAAAATATCAGAGACGTTCGGGCAAAATGAGCTTTCTTGAAACGTTTTCACCATGTAAAAATGCTTATTGATTTGTTTGCAACCATATATGGCCGTTTGGAAGTAATGCTAATATAATTAATTAAATATTATTATACAGATTCGGGTAAACATTGGCCTGCACCCTATACAAACGGGAGACCGTATGCCTATGCTAATCGTTTTGACACCACCCCCACCCCCACCCCCACCCCGGATATGTAGCTTGTAACAGTCTTTATGATTTACATTTACAGGTAAAAGTTGATGACTAAGCAAAACGAAAAAATCAACACCTGGCTGAACTAAGCCTTTTGAATGAGGATTAAGTTGACAAATATTAACGACTAGCCGTACAATGATCTTTTATTTTCATGTACAAACTTATTACAATACGTATACCACATAAAACCCATCGCGAATTCAAAATTGCCATGTAAGGTCTCTGAACAGATTTAAAGTATGTTTATTGGAGTTTTAAAGGGTGTGTGTGCGTGTGTATTTTGTGTGTGCCTACGTGCACGCACACATCCTTGTTTAATTTATAGTCTGCACGATAGGTGTTTCGTTTAAGCAGCTTTGAGTAGCAAAGGGATGTCATTTTTAATTTTATATTTAAATGTACCATTCTGAATGGTGGGGTGTTTTTTTGTTGGGTTTGTTTGGGGGGTTTTGTTGTTAGAGGTAAACCTACTTTCCTATAGACCATATTTTATTCAAAATATCTATTAAAAAAAAAAAAAAAAAAAAAGGTTTTAGTAGACTGTAACGTAATTCCACAAAAGAGGTAAATTATTGAAATGCGTATTGTCAGTAAGGCCTGTTAATATCGTTTTTAGTTATTAGTAGTATTCACTAGCGTGGCTTTCGTTATTTTGAAATGACTTAATGCATGACCATCGAACTGAATGCCAAATAGTTGCAATAAATCACAATAGAACATGCTTGTTTGACGTTGTTTTGAAAAGACACCGAACTATATTTCAAATACTATCACAAAAGTATGACAATGTCAGTTCATTGGAATTTGGGTCAGTTATACTATGAATACAATTATGGCGGAATAGAACATAATGACATAATGACATAATTTAAAACCTTTTTATGACAAAATGATATATTTCTAGGCATTTTGTTAATATTAACATGATTTGAAAATGTATGACAATTATATTGTAGAAATCTTAGCCCTATAAATTATGTCAATGACAGTTCTATGCCACCATAGTTCACGGCGGATGGGTTGGAGTAGCATTTTAGAGTCATCAACCAACATTTTGTTTTAAAATCCTACCATTATGTTTACTGTACGTGTACATGGAAAAATATTTCTGTTATATATATACAAATATTCAAAACAGATGGCAAATAATTTATTTCCAGTACATAATAATAGTTTTAAACTATTACATTGATCTCTATTATGTTACATCACTAAAAGGAATTGCTGTGAGCAGGGTGGCGGATCGATCCCCAAAATATTTCCCTTAAACACGCGTCTGTATCGCAACATGCTTACATGCCTACAGGAAGGAAGTGTTTTATTTAATGACACACTCAACACATTTTATTTACAGTTATATTGCGTCGGACATATGGTTAAGGACCCCACATATATAGCGAGAGGAAACCCGCTGTCGCCACTTCATGGGCTACTCTTTTCGATTAGCAGCAAGGGATCTTTTATATGCACCATCCCATAGACAGGATAGCACATACCACGGCCTTTGATGTACCAGTCGTGGTGCACTGACTGGAGCGAGTACATGCCTACAGAGACCAAAAACAAGGTCTATTTATATACTGTCTTGAGAAAATATGCCTGTTCACGAAATAAAACGGTCTGTAAAAAGTTTATAAATGGAATAAAATTTGACAGTGATGATAACATTACTGTAATTGTGAAAATCGTCCATAATAGATAATGTCTTGACACTTTGATTTCTATTTTTATTACCGTTAAATATATATGTATGCATAGGAACTTTTTTCCGTGAGTATATGGTTTCAATTAATATGAATGCAGCTTGAATTTCTGCATGGGCTACAATGGTAGGTCATATCCCCCTTGCAATCATGTAATGTTTTCATTCCATTCATTCTTTACCGACTTTAAGCTATAAAACTCATAAGTTTACCGACTTTAAGCTATAAAACTCATAAGTTTACCGACTTTAAGCTATAAAACTCATAAGTTTACCGACTTTAAGCTATAAAACTCATAAGTTTACTGACTTTAAGCTATAAAACTCATAAGTTTACGGTCAAGAAAATAAACAAATACACAGGTGAACTGTGGTAGCATATAATGTAATAATGTATAATGGAAAGTAAGTAAACAATAAATAATAATAATAATAAGTAACTAAATAATTATTATAGCTGAATAGTGTTGTTTCTTAACTGAGTAGCTTGATACAAATGGGGGGGTGGGGGGGGGGGGCAGGACGTAGCTCAGTGGTACAGCGCTCGCTTGATGTGCGGTCGGTCTAGGATCCATCCCCGTTGGTGGACCCGTTGGGCTATTTCTCGTTCCAGCCAGTGCTCCACAACTTGTGTAACAAAGGCCGTGGTATGTAATATCCTGTCTGTGGGATGATGCATATAAAAGATCTATTGCTGCTAATCGAAAAGAGTAGCCAGTGAAGTGGTGACAGCGGGTTTCCTCTCTCCATATGTGTGTGGTCCTTAACAATACGTCTGACCCCATATAACCGTAAATAAAATGTGTTGAGTGCATCGTTAAATAAAATATTTCCTTCCTTTTGATACAAATACCTTCCTAAATTACATAACTGCTTAAATATTCTTAACATAAAACAGTTGAATAAAATTATAAACAGATGGGGGTTTTCAGTAATAGGAGTTAATATATGACCTTCTTAACTCACTGTGATGAGAGACGGTATAAATATTAATACACAATGTATATTGTTTGTAATGTATACATTTTGTGAAAATTTGGGCTCCGATGGCTTGTTGAGATTTGTCTATTATTCTATATTTAATAACTGTTAAATGCATTGGGTCTAGCTGTTAATGGATCCATAAAAATAACGGGCTGAATTTACAAGACCTGGTTTTTTTTAAACGTAGGTGTTTAAGCATTGTAAATGTGTATGTAGTTTCACGCGTGTAAGTCTAAAACAGGCTTTGTAAATTTGGCCCGTGTTTTATCCGATATGCTCGGTTTTACTGTAATGTAATGTTTTCAAAATGGTCTGAGATATTTTAGGGTGATTATATGCATGTTAACCTACTCATGTTAACATTACATAAGAGGTTGGGGTTTTTTAAATTAGAAAAAGCAGGGAGCAATTCATACCGCAGTTACGACGTGGGTGTATTATTACCAGTGGTTAAGTGTATAAAAGAATACAACATACGTGTTTTAAAACTCGTATGAACTGAACACAGATGTCATATTATACTTATGACGCAAACGTATTTACACATTCAGAACATGCAGGTTTTCAATGAATCGGTATATTTGTATTTTGTTATATATAATAGTGTATGTAATTATTGACTGACGTCTGTTTGCCAAACGATTTCATAACATAGCAAAGTGGGTTTTTGAATATATTGTTTTCCTTTATACAAAGCAAAATCGTGTTTACGTGTCTACATGCGTGTCTGCTCCATGGAACTGAGTATCACGTATGCACACAGCAGTCACGGCCGACCGTTGACGGATGAATTACAGGTCGGTGTAAATATTTGGTGTCAATCATTTTCCGCTAGCTTTCCTATATCCTTCTAAATCAACGAGTGCCAATTGGCAAGGGGCGGATCTAGAAAAGTGGTGCATAAACACCCTTCTCGAGAAAACATTTTGACTCATTATCTTTCAGCAACATACATTACAAATTCGAATGAGGAACGTAATATTTATTTTATCAAAATTTAACTAAATAATACTAAGTGAAGTACTCTTTTGGAAGGAGGGGCGGGATTTAGTTCAGTCGGTAGAGCTTGGTGCTTGGGCCCATTCTTTGAATGTTTTTCCCGTCCAAAACAGTGTTCCACGACTGGTATATCAAAGGCCGTGGTATGTGCTGTCCTTAGTGGGGAACGTGCATATAAAAATATGTGAAAATGCAACGGGTTTCTTCTGAAGACTATGTCTGAATTACCAAATGTTTGACATCAATTAGCCGATGATTAATAAATCAATGTGCTCTACTGTTGTCGTTAAACAAAACAAGCTTTAACTGTTGGAAACACATTTTTAAAATCGACCTTTGTAAAAAGTTCCGCTGGATACTAGACACGGATCAGCCCCTGTCTCAATTCGCATTGCCATAGACATTATTATGACTGAAAATGAACATATTGCATTGGATGAGAAAAGCTGGCATGAGTCATCAACTGACGAGGCATGTGAAAAACACATTTATTCACTAGTAATTTAGGGGTGGAGCTAGGAAATTGTCCACCAAGCAATATCAATACGCATGCTACCGTTGTGCAAACTGAACGCATTAAGAGCAATAGAGAAACACAATTAAGGTGACAGAGAAGACCATTGAAAGCATGGTACAAAGCTGTGTCTTGCGCGTCGAGGACCGGCCGGTGTTTTGTGTTTAGTGTGCTTTACATTGTCGGCCTCAAGTTTTAACTGTTAAAGGTGGCTTCTTGTTATTGGCGTTTTCTTGTTGAAAATAGTTTTAAATCAGTTAATTTCATTATGCACAGGTTTTTGTTATTGTGTGCGACTATCTGCGTGCTGTATTTCTCTGAAATAAATCCTGTCCTTGGCAAATCTCCCAAACAAGAGTTGAAGACAGTTGAGCAGCTAGAAAATGCAAGTCTGTATCATTCCAGTTTAAACAGTACAAATGACAAGACAACAGAAAAACCAGAAGAAACAGAAAAACTTTTGAATAATACAAAATCATCAACAGTGTCAAAGACAACGTCGACACCGTTACTAAAAACAAATAGAACAACTTCATCGACAACGTTGGTGACGACGACTACGACTATTCCAACAACATCGGTGTCAGTTTTCTTTACAAAATTAAAGCCTAAAAAGAGAAAAAAGATAACAATTGCTGAATTGGAACTCAATCGACCGTATAAGAAAATCGACAAATTTCTGGCCAAAAGTGAATTCTATAAACGAAAATATGATAAAAAGTACAAAATAAAAACGAAAACGAGAACTAAAACTGAATACATTAAAAATATCAGACGACCCATCGTTGCAGACGTGGACAAAAACAGACCAATTATAAAAGACAGAGACGAGCTGGAAGACTGTCCGAAATGTCGCCAACTGGAGATGGCCATGGTGCAGATGCAGATAAACAGACGCAGTTCTCTGAAACGGCAGCTGCTGCACAAGTTACGACTGGAGGACGCTCCAAAGCTGAGAGAACCGCCTGCAAAGCTTCCCAAGAAACTTCTTCAGAGATTTTTCCAAGACGACGAATCGGAGACTGAAGAGGATAACTTCTACGCAAAAACAGTGGAGGCGTTTATTGTGGGTTATGATGGTACGTTTAAATAAATATAATTCCAGTTCAATCTGCATATAACGCGTCGTCTCCGGTAAAACTTAATTCGCAACAGTAAAACTATCACTGATGTCCGCAAATGGTCAAATACAACATAACTATCCCCTAATTTAGAATATAATTATGTTTATTATTATTATTATTATTCGCGTGCATAATGTAATCGTTATCATGTATTCAACTCTTTTATGTATTTGATAGTGAGAAATACACAAAATGTTGTGTATTTGATACCTCGGTCACAGGCCGCGTCAGATGTTGGGCCCAGGGTGGACGTGCCTGGATCTTTTGAGGACAGGGGCATGTTAGATTACCCGTACCCTAGTAGCCCTTCTCGGGACTATGGAGCGGGTGGACGTATCTGAACCTTGAATGGATAGGGCTACGTAAATACTGTTTAGACTTTGGACTTTGGACCTTGTAGCCGGTGTATTTTACGTGATGGAGTGTCTTTAAATATTCATTCATTTTCGGGTGTTTTTTTTAGGTACTTCCGTTGTGTATTTCCCACTATTAAAGCCCATTCAGCTAATACTGTAAATAAATTCGTCCATCCGATGAAGATATACGGGTATATTAATATTTATTTTGCTTTGTAGTGTCTTGAATTAGTTGTCTCCTTTACAATAGTATTGTATTATAACATGGCGACCTTTTTCCTGATGTATTGTTCACATTATTTTATAGTTAACTGGCTGAATAAGAGAATCATTTGTTAATTTTGTGCCTCTGAACAAAACCAACACACACACAGACGAACAGACACTACACTAATGAACTATGTACAGTGAGTTATTACCGAGTGAACTTGGCAACTTTTAACACCTTCAGTCACATGTGTGAAGCGTGCTAAAGGTAACTGGTGCAGAAGTCCTCTCGTGGATTTGACCCGTCACTAATCGCCTTGCAAACCGACTTCTTTGGAAAATATTGTCCCACTATTATTATCGCTGCCATAATCCTTGTATTATTGTGGTAGGTGCATTTGGACAATATGGTATGTTGGTCTGTATTCTGCTGACTTATGCATGAGGATGCTTGGAGGTTCTAGTCCCCAGCCAAATATCATTTACGCTCCATCCCACGTAATGTTTAAAAACCAAAGGAAAACAATATATAGAATAATATTAGTAGCATGCATATAAAGTTTGTTTCATTTAAAAGTAAATCTTGTAAACAAGTATATCTGTTTGCGATATTTTTCTATAGGATATTAATTTTATACTAATATTTAGTCCACGAAACAAAAATATCACATTATCATCTCTTTTTTTTTAATTTTGAAAAATTCTGTTATTTTCTTATACATAGTGTATATAAATTTTAGTATACTACATGTCAGTTATGTACGAGTGGCTATAAGGTTTATTCAATAAATGTTCACCCCATGTAAGGAGAATTACCTGCAATACAAAACACGACAATGTTCACACTCATAGGCCCATACATTTCTATACGTTTTGAAAAACATGAAGCACTTGAACGGCTTTTTGCTGAAAGAAGTTAAATGGTTTGATCTAAATGTGTATAGGTCAAACAGGAAGGTTGGATTGCATCAGCCTGTTGCCATTGTTAAATGCAAACATGTTGACGTGAAAATCAAACGATGTCACCAAGCGTGAACACCAATGAATACAGTCGAATCTTGTTATTTCTGTATCAAAATACAGAGATACTTGTTTATAAACTTTTATAACTCGATGTACCTACAGTAACCTTTGCATACTGGTGACATTCAACAGTATCGTGGCCAAGATTTAAAAAATAATAATGATTTAATTTACAAGTTTAATTTTAGTTTACACACAGACATACATTGTTTGTTTGTTTGTTGTTTTTCGTTGGTTTTGTTTGTTGTTGTTGTTGTTGTTTGGTTTTGTTTGTTTGTTCATGATCAGCAACATAGGCGCCTTTTTAAGGGACGATGTAGAAATGATGACAGCAGGATAAAATTGTTCAGTGTTTTGTTCAGTATATATATATATATTATTGATATAATGACAATATATATATATATGTATATATATATATATATATATATATATATATATATATATATATATATATATATATATATATATATATATATTCAAAGGCAGTGTAAAATACTTTCCGATATTACAAGGGTTTTTTTCATTGATAGATTACACATTACTTAAGACGTCATGCTTTAAGTTATTAATTTTAATTATTCAATGTGTTTCTGGTCGTCCAGCTGGTGTTTGTATTAGCACTAAATGTATGCATGCTATGGGAAATAGAAAAGACAGATATGCATGGGGAACTAGGTTCATTGACTTTACAAGAGAGTATCCTGTGTTTGCTTCTAATGTTGCAACATGTTACCGACTAACAATCTTTTTAACAACTACAATTACATATTAAATACATTTTCATTTTAAGAATATCGGTAGCTAAAATCGCAATATATGTATATATTATTTTCGTATGTACGATTAGGAGGCAAAATCCAATTTGGGATATTACAAACATTAGGATAAGCAGCACCACATTAAATACTAGAAACAAAAGAATGTATTTAAAATGTAATTTTAATTCTTGAAAAGGCTACGTTAGTCGAAAGCCTCTGTAGCCTAAACCAAATTACCTTCCAATAATGTTGTACGTAGGCCTACCGCACTAAAAACAAAAATTACGATGTAAAAAAAAAAAAAAAAAAGACTGCTATAAACAGGACCGCAAATACATTGAATATAAAGACACTGATATTCGAAACAAGAAAAATGTATTTAATATTTAATTGTTGTCGCTAAAGTCTCGGTTAGTTCGGAAACATCTTACAATGGCTGCAAACTCAAGAGTCTACCTCTTTAATGTACTTTTCGTGTTTTAGTAACTCGTACGTGTGCTCATCGCAAGTCTACGGGGTGCTTCAAATTTGACTACAAAAACAAGATCGAGGGCAAAATCACGTCAGCCGAACTCCTTGTGTACAAGTTCAGAGATGGCAACGACGGGCAGCAGACAATACTTGTGTCCGAGCTGGAAAAATCGGGTCGACGCAAACTCCGACCACTGAACATGGTGACGAGGATAGAGACTGATCTCAAGGAAGGCTGGATGTCATTTCCACTGGAGAAGACGGTCACTCGATGGATGGCCCAGCCAGACGTCTGGAGTGGAGCCTTGTCGATAAAGTGCAAGAGCTGCGTTCAGACGAAACACAGGGACATCTTCGGTTCCAAAGGCGTGTACAGACCCGTTCTTATAATCCGCGTGCAGCCAGTGTCGAAGAAGCGGCCAAAGAGGGGTCTGGATTGCAGCGTGGGGACAGATATGTGTTGCAAGAAGGATTACTATATCACCTTCCACGATCTGGAGATGTATAGAATTCTCCAACCTAGAGGAATATGGGCCAACTACTGCACAGGCTCTTGCAATGGTGAGTATTTGTCAAGGAACTTTCTTAAGTAATGCAAAAGAACGGTCAAATGAGATAATCATGAAAGCTTCATGCCACCAAACAGTCATTTGTATCAAGCACCAAATGCATTTAAATATATTGTAGTTGTAGCTGCATGCATTTAATAACACTGAAATAAGGTGTTGATGTAAACAATAATGTCTCCCGATGATAAAGTATTCTGGCTCAATGTAATTTCATTGCTGCTGAAATACTGGGTCAAATTTATTTGTTCAATTCGGACACTAAAGTTTAGGATTAGGGTTAGTTTTAGACTAGGAATAAACATTATGGAGAACCTAATTTTCTTGGATATAATACGTGGTAGAAGATATTACCTGAAGGCATATTTCATATACAAGCACTATGAATTACAAGGCTCGATATTCATTTAGTGAATTTGCTTTTTAAAGTTAATTTGGAAGCAAATGTTAGAAACTAAGAAGCATTTCTAGAAAGTAGTTTGGAAATTAGACAACTTATTAGACTTATAGTGTGACATTTTTCAACAGTAATGCGGTAAACTTAAGACAAACGAGGATAAAGTATTATGATTTATATTATCATTTATGGAAATTAGGAATTTTAATACCGTCAAAAATTAGCTGAAAGCGTCAGCTGCATGTGAAACGGATTATCAGAAAGCATAGTTTGCAGTATGCGCGGCATTTACTTCATGCAACCTGTACATTTCGAGCCTAGCATTAGATTGATGGATTCAGGATTCTAACATGAGTCTTCAACAGTTATTTTAACAAACGTGTTCCATGGTGAATCTGTATATGTTCCTTCAATAACGTAACCAGCTAAACATAAACGCTTTTATTTTATTTTGTTATTCAAGTGCTTTTTGTTGTAGTTGTCATTTGTTTTTCTATTTGTTGTATTTCACTACATCTTAACATACACCGTTTGTTTTTCTTGCCAGTGGCAATGCCTGGTTACTACAACCACACGCGCTTGATTCAGGGAGTGCGCTGGCGAGACGACCACGTGGACGAAGATCTCCGCGCCGCCCTCCAGCCGTGCTGTGGTCCCGTCGTGCTGAAGACTCTTTCAGTCCTGTACGTGGACGGGCAAGGCGACATCAGGAGAAGTCACGTACCCAACCTTGCTATCGAAGAATGCGGCTGTTTATGAATACACACACACACCACCACCACCATCCCCTATCCCCGCATTTTGTAACAGCGAGAACCTTGTATTCACATTTGTTTCATTCGTTATATACACGTCGATGCGTTTTTGCTATTGTAGTTAATTTTTGTTTTTAGTATTTGGATTAAATGAAGCAATCAAGACATAGTATGTTAAACAGAGCTAAAAATGGGTATAACATATACACGATATTACACCTAGTCATATGCATATCACGATGCAATAGGATTACTTTTAGTTTTCCTTTTTAAAATGGGTTTGTTCTACAAAAACAAACCTCAGTCAAGAACTGGGTCCGTGCTTATAAAACGTTTAGAGTCTAGACTCAATCTCGGGCAAAAGAAAACCGGCTCCGAGTACACATTTGCATTGCACCTTGAGGGAACTGGACAAAAGAATACCGGCTAACTCTACCCAACCCCAAAAATTCCTTGTTGCTGGCGGAGGCACCAAGGGCACAAGAACGGGAGAGGACAACATACGGATCATTAGGCAGTTGACAGGAGACGGAACCTAAGGGAAAGAACCGGACTCGCCGACCTTACCTCCCAGTCATACACAATTGCATTATACATGCACAATTGCGTCGAGTCTCCCCTGGGTTGTCATGCCACGATCGGAAAAGATCAGACCCTTTCTAAGGGTCCTACGGGCAACCTAGGGTGACATCCGCTAGTCCTAATTAACGAGCTACTCTCGGCCTACTAAAATCCAAACCTATACGTAGCTCCCTACCTTTTATTCTTTAGAACGACCATCAAAATTGCGCCAAATTTCCTTCATCAAAATACGCACACATTTCCCTTTGGCTTAATCCTACGGGACATTCCAAATTACGTAGCACCATACCACCCTCCGCCTGTTGCCGGCTACGGTCGGACTGCTGGTGCTCCCTTACACCTGCCAGTGCAGGCGGTCCCTCCTCCACCCACCCCAACCCTTTCCTGTCCTGGACGGAAGAACCGGTTGTGGCCGGTACTTGTGCCCAGGACAGGCGTGCGCTACAACAGCTTGCTCTGAATGTGCACGTTAAACAATTTTCCATTCCATTCCATACTCAATCTCAAATGACGTCAAACGCATACAATTTGTTACCATGACATTAGTGTCTCGGACTCTTTTATTAAGTCTCGAGTCTAGACACTAAAAGTTTAATAAGACCAGGTCAGGTTGTGTTTCCATGGAATAATCTGTTCTATAAAGATACAAATACATGTTGATCACCTCAGGGTGTTTGACAATGGGTGAGGTTATGAAAAACATGCACGGTCTTGTTCACGTATTTGCAACCAAAAAAAGAATTATAAAACACAAATACTGTTATTAATTAAACGTTACAAATGAACATCAGGCACAGTGGAGGCAAGTAAACATGGGACTGGGGGGGGGGGGGGGGGGGGGGCTGACTGAGATAGAGGGCGCCAAGCAAAGTTTGTAGGGGGTTTTGGGGTATGTTCCTCCATAACATAAAAACTAGATGCCCTGAAATGCAATTACCTGCATTCTACAAGTAAAATTCAATTCTGCTTTAATATTTACTTCTAATATTTTTATTCAAAATTATCCCCCCAACCTGCTTTGCTAAAAATATTTTCTACACTCATGTTTTTTTTTTTTTTAACCACCATATTGAAATGACAGAGTTGACATTTATTAAAATAAAAATATATATTATTTTGATTACTTCCTGACATGACTGCAATAGATTTTATTGATAAAATGTAAATTATAAACCATACCCTAACCCAGCAGGATTTCACAAATAGTTTGTAGGCGCTATATTTATATATATGCAATTAACTTGTACATTAGTAATTTGCTTTGCAAAGAGAGAAGTATTAGTAGTGTAAAACATGCTTTTAGTGAACTATAAATTATTAAAATTATTATTTTGTTACAACAGAATTTCACTGTATTTCATATTAATATTTCCTTATTCGGGGAAAAACAATCAAACACTTCATGCAAACTTTTAATAGTTTATAATTGTATTGTTCAATATTAATATTTAGTTTCTTTAAAAAATTTAAGATGTCAATTATAATTTCATATACATGTGTATACTGATTATTTTAATTAACAATGAATATCATGAACTATCGATTAGTAGAGTGTGTATAAACATTTTTATTTGGATTTGATAGTCGAACTACTGTTCCTTTCATTCATTATTTATGTGTACGGTACATGTATTTTATTGTTCTTTTATAAGGGACATGCCTGATCAATGCAAAAACCAAACAAGGGTATAATCAAGCAATACTGTGTTTAACGCTGAAATTTTCATAAGTGTTCTAAAAAACCTGATTTGTATTTAATATACAGTTAACACAGTGTTGTTAAATATACCCTTAAAAATACAATGCAAATGACCATATTATTGTTCACAACTGTTGTCCATTCCACCTTATAACATGGTGTCCCGTGTTTTTATTTGTAACATTTTAAAAATATTTTTATTCATATTTGGCAGTATTTTGTGTGTTCTGCTTTGTAATGTTATTTACTGTGCATTTTGTTTGCAATAAATAAATCTATTGAGCACAAGTATTTATTTTACAATGCTTAAAAACCTGCATTTAAGAAAAACGGGCTTAGTAAATTAGGCCCATATATTTATCAGATTGGTACCTTGAAGTCAATGATAATGTGGTGACCAAAACTACCCCTACCTTCCCCCCAAAAATCTTCACCTGGACTTCAAACTACTTTGGGGGGCGGGTGTAGCCCAGTAGTAAAGCATTCGCTTGATCCGCGGTCGGTCTAGGATCGATCCCCGTCAGTGGACCCATTGGGCTATTTCTCATTCCAGCCAGTGCTCCACAACTGACGTAACAAAGGCTGTGGTATGTACTAACCTGTCTGTGGGATGGTGCATATAAAAGATCCCTTGCTGCTAATCGAAAAGAATAGCCCATGAAGTGGTGACAGCGGGTTTCCTCTCTCAATATCTGTGTAGTCCTTCACCATATGTCCGACTCCATATAACCGTAAATAAAATGTGTTGAGTGCATCGTTAAATAAAACATGTCTTTCTTTCTTTCTGAAAGGGAATTTCTGATAGAAGACTTAACACTTGCATAAAGCTGGAAGGGAGGCAGGTAGGGTGTGGACTGCAATACAATACATTATGTTTGCAATAAAATTTAAAAGGTTAAGAATCGTCATGGGGATAGAGAGATAAGGAGGTTAACAATTACATAAAGCTGGAAGGGAGGAAGGTAGGGTATGGAATGCAATAAAATTTAATAAAAGGTTAATAATCATCATGGGGGTAGGGATGTTAGGTGATTAAATAATATTCAATTTCTGTCCTGGGTAAAAGCCTCAGTACCTGGATGTCTGTCCAGCACAGTGGGTTAGTCAGAGAGAAGTAGTCTGTGTACATTTATTCACCAAGTCTTGAAAACTAGCTTTGGGCAACAGCTTCAATTCCAATGGCCTGATCACAAAACCATTAAGACAGGCTGCCCCATAGAAATTTAAACTTTATACTAAAGCTAAACTGCAGCCCCATCATTACATGATAACTTATAGATGTTTATATATTCCATTTTGTTTCTCAAAAACAGACCAGAAATTTACAACAAATGCTGAAACATACTAGAGCACAGATGGAAATCTGAAGCACAAATAATGCGGTTCTGTGCTTGGTCCCATCTAACTTAGTAACCAAACACCCCTCTCCCAAACACTCTACTGCTCACCAGAATCTCCAAGAGTACTCGGGCACAGACCAAGTCTAGAAATACTGGAGTCCATTCACAGGACTCTAATACCAATGCAAGAGAACTCTCATTTTTAATTTTTACATCATTTTGCCATACACTTGCCACTGGTTACACTATAGGGCTATGAGACATGGAGTAAAAAACAAAAGTTGAATGTGTGGAATGCAATACAATGTCATGATTTAACATCCATGTTCAGCGCTGGAATTAATATTTCTTGGTCTCATTAATATCTAGTATGGCAGGTACTCAGAACTGGGTCGAGTTGGGACTCGTGGAGGACCTACTGCTCACAGTACACCGAGTAAACTTTTTGATAACACTAAATACCATTATTTTCTTATGTTATTTATTGAATAGTAAAAAAGATTTAAACAAAACAATGTAACACAAGAACATGCCCCAGTATCATATTAGAATTATAAAAATATATTAATAAAAATATTAAATGTAGTTATATAAATAAAAGCAATGGACGGACATCTTGTTGATATTATAAAAATATAAATGCTGATCAACAGCAACCAAACCCACGAATATATTAAGATACTGAACTGCAGCAGTTGTTGTGGTACGTATTATCAATTTACCTAAACAACAACCTTGTGCACTCCACATGAACCTTTAAAATTAAACAATACATATGTCACCAGTAACTGTTAATCACAATATAAATTACATAATAAACATGATTTTTGTTTGTTTGCTTTTGAAACATTACCTGTTAATACAAAATAACTCAAATGGGTATTATCAATTTACCTAATCAATAACCTTGTGTACTCCACACAAACTGTTAAAATTAAACAATACACGTCACCAGTAACTGTTAATCACAACATAAATTACATAATAAACATGATTTTTGTTCGTTTGTTTTTTAAACATTAGCCTACCTGTTAATACGAAATAACCCAAATATTTGTCTGATAAATTAAAGCATCAAACATATCACAGATATTAACACGTCTCCATGACAAATAAAAACATCACCAAATGGAGCAAATATGTAGTAACAAATGTCTATAAGTCATCTATTTACATTTACCATAGAGCTCAGACTAACAAAGTACAGTGAAACGTCTCAAAACTGGAATTCCCTCAAACTGGACGTTTTACAGAGTCCCTTATAAAAATCAGTACAGAACCTAACCTCTCAAAACAGGATACCTCTTGAAACCGGACATTTTACTTGTTCCAAGGGTGTCCGGTTTAGGGGTTTCACTGCATTATATTTCTAAAGAAGAATGATCTGTCATTAATAACACAGGTACAAATAATTATATACAAGTAGAGAAAACCCCCTCAAAACCAGATCCTCTGTAAACCTGAATTCTTTCAATACCGGACATTTTTCATGGTCCCATGTTAAAATATCAGTATGGAACAAAATCTAAACGGGATAGTCCTTAAAACCTTACTTTTTACTTGGTCCCATGTGTGTCTGGTTTAGAGGTGTTTCACTGTATAATATATAAACTGACAAGAGTAATAGTTGATAAAAAAAACCCAAAGCAATACCGGACATTTTTCATGGTCCCTTGTTAAATATTAGTACGGAACCTATCTAAACAGGATATTCCTTAAAACCTGACATTTTACTTGGTCCCATGATTGTCTGGTTTAGACGGGTTTCACCGTATAATATATAAACTGACAAGAGTGACAACTGATTAAAAAAAAACTATATCGCCATCACTGATAGCTATAATATTTAGTCATCAGTCAGCCACACAAACTGCATACTGCACTGTAACTGTGATTCATTAAAGTCTCAAAAAGTACTGGATCTAGCTTTCTTAAAGCTTTCTAATGCTTTAACAATGGTTCTGGAATGAGTATGATGTACAGAAAAACTATTTCTTATTGAAGTTACAGTAAAATAAAATGCTAAAAATTTTGTAAATCAGCAAAACAATTTCATGTCTGTATAGATTTTGGTGGTAATATATGAAATGTATTTTTTTTTTTTTTTTCTGAAGACATTCATCATATGAACCAAACCACTTGCAGTTATTTAGTCTGAAGGTCAATGGCTTCTTCGATCATGGTTGTTGCCTGTCAAAAACAAATTTAAAATAAAAATTAGTGGAGTACGATTATACATTATTTTACTATGTTTACAACAGACAAAAATCATGTTTATGAATACACAATATTTAGTTGCAACTATTTTGAATTAGGTCTAACAATAAACAAAATCTCTAAAAAGCACTAATGATGGTGTTAGATGTTTTAACAATGGCTGAGGTGATGTTTCCAAAGCTAGTGTAAATCTCAAATTTAGTTAATTTTTTGGAATTTCATATTGTATGTAGTAAATTAAATTTTACTTAAAATTGTTTTACATCACTGATTTATTAATCATTGACTACTGAATGCCAAACATTTGATAATTTTGACATAGTCTTACATTTTTCCATCAGAAGCAAGAGATCTTTTTACGCACTTTCCAACAGACAGGTCAGCACATACCACAGTCTTTCATGTCCCAGTCGTGGGGTACTGGTCGGGACATAAAAAAACCTAATCAGGGAATGTGTCCACCAAGTTGATTCAATCCTATGACCCAAGCACCTAAGGCGAGCACTCTACCGACTGAGCTTTTTTTTTTTATTAACGACTCCACTAGAGCACATTGATTTATTGGATGTCAAACATTTGGTAATTTTGACATATAGTCACTATATTTTTCCATTAGTAGCAAGAGATCTTTTATAGTCACCATCCCACAGACAGGACAGCACATACCACTGCCTTTGATATACCAGTCGTGGTGCACTGGCTGGAATGAGAAATAGCCCAATGGGTCCACCAAAAGGAATCGATCACAGACTGACTGCAGATCAAGCGAGTGCTTTACCAGTGGGCTACATCCCGCCCCGACTAAGCCAATTTCCACCCTCATTTTTCAGTGATAACAGTAAATACTATGACTCACCCAAACATAAAAGGTGGCTGCTCCGGCCGACACATCCCGCACCTCGTCCAGGTCATACTTTGCCAGCAGCGTCTTGGCTCGCTTCGCTGCGGCTAATGGAATCTTGTCAGCTTCACACTGGATGCAGCATCGCTTCAAACTCTCTTTACCAGTCTTACCAACAAGAGCCTGGACAGCTTTCCAATCCTAAACACAAAACAATTAACAAGAAAGTGAAATAAAGATGTGATTTAGTTTTTTTTATTAAATTATTATTATTTTTATTAGCAATCACCTTTCTTGGGAACAAATATTTAGCAAATATATGAAAACTGACTGGAACATATCGTAGCTTAAAATACTTTGTATTAATTACAGTAACAGACCTCACCATGAAAAAAAAAATGAGGGAAGTATATCTAACTTAGGAGTCATTTAAAATATTACCATATTAAGCACTGATATTTAATCCTTTTGTAATTCTTGTTTTTCTTCTTTTAATTCACAATCTAAGGGGAGCTAAACATTACTCCCCTTGAAGTTATCTCAGGGGAGTGATGGGGAGCCAGTGTCACAGATCCCCTTAAACAATGAGGTCTGATCACACTGCATTAATATTTAATAATTAATTACAGGTCAATCCATTGGTTACCTTAGTTTCTTTCTCTTTATGTCCCAACAAGAGAAAGGTGACTGTCATGACAGTATGGACAATAACTGGTGGATTCTGGTAGCTGCGAATCTCGGCCACGGTCGACTGCTTCAGCTCCAGGATCTCGTGGCGGATACGCTCGAGTCGTTTCAGTCGCACCAGCATCTGGTTCGCCTCCATCACTTCACTCGCCAGCTGTGCCTCAAAGCCATGCTTCTTGACGAACGACAGCGCCTTTTCCAGATCCTGTATCTCTCTCTTAGTCATTGCCTTGTGCAGATCTGCAACATTCAGTACACAAAAAATAAGATCACGAAGTAAATTCAGAGCTAGCTCAGGCACTCGCCAAATTCACCAATTGCGATTTTTGAAAACAATTCGAGAATTTTATTTTAATTTGGAGAAATATTTTCATGTAATTATTGTTATTTTGTTAGGAAATAACTGGGGTTTTACCATTTTTAAAGTAAAATAAATAATTTGGCAAAATGTTCTGCATGCCTATTTTGTTAGTGCTTTACTAAATGACGGATAACAATTTTCAATACCGAAATTCTGGTATTTTGAAATTTGCTTAGTATGGTAAATCGGTATTGACATGATACCGATACCAAACGGTATATACAGTATACCTCTAAACAAAACTGTAAACATGTCTTTTAGTTATCAACTTATGTATATCTGTAATATTTAGTCAACATATCAATTCAGAAGTTAAACTAGCTGTACCTTTGTCTTGTTCGTTCTCTTATGCAATCATGTGACATTTAATAAACAACATATAAGCTCAGAAATTAAATTATGTAACTTGTATAATTCCCTTGAATATTACGATATCCAAATCTGTCACATAGTTAACAAAAAATAACCTAAAAAATTAAACTGTAGTTTGCAAATGAGATCCAGATAGTAATCATGATACAGAACTCTTGGGCCAACGTTTTATAATCTTAAAGTGATTGCTATTCATAACTTATGCATTAACTAATAATATAGGGTTTTGTTTAACAACTTCCTAGAAAAATAAAATAACAAGTTTACAAAACAAAGAAAAGAAAGTCCAAAATCCTAGCACAGCACAATTTGATTTGTAAATAAATGACCAGTTTGTTTTCAGTAACACACCATCACGGGCAGAGAACTCTTTGAGGAGTCGTTCAGCCTTCTCCAAGTCCATGTCCTCATCTCGGATATCAGCCTTCTTGAACTCGGTGATGGAGTACTCCAGCTGGTAGCGGTCACGTGACTTGATAGCTACCTTCAGCTGGTAGCGGATTCGCTGGTTTCTGTACTCTTTAGAAAAAACAAGATATGATATGAATGTAATGAAAATTGTTATTAATTTTCATAATTTTATTCATGCAAACAATAGTCTATTTTGCCTTGACTGCCAATTTTATATAAAATTTTATTAATGTGCATTAAAGAGAGTGGTACAAAAGGATTTCTTTGGAACACTTAAGACTAAAACTCATAACTTTTTTTCTCCCCAAAATATTATTTAGCTGTGAATGGATTATAAAAAAAGACTGTTTGGATGCAAAATTTAAAATTGTACAATTTAAGTTAATGCAAAATTTAAAACAATACCTGTTAATATCTTTTTAACTTTCGATTCCTCCATTTCAATTTCTTGTTTCCTGTATCTGTCTTTCTCAACTTCCTTGCTTTTCTTCAGTCGATCTAAGTGATCCCGCGCCTCTTTCTCTTTCCTTTCAGCTTCCTGTACAAAAACAGACAAGCAATACCATTAACTAGATCTGTACCACACTTGTCTGCAATAAATCAGTACAACTGCACACTATTTAAACTCCACCTTTCATCGAGCAAAACTTTCTATCTCGTCATGCAACATCACTCACTGTCAGTTACTGCATACTTGTAATATGCATGGTCATTGCACAATTTCAATGTTTTTATTAACAGCCAATAGTTGCTTCTGTTGTTGAACTTACGACTATCTGCTGACAATAAAAACATCAAAAGTTTGCAATAACATGCATACCACTCATAGTTAATGCAGTAACTGTAACACAACTAGATATAATCTTGTACCTTAAAATGTAATATCCAGTATGACTTTTTGTAATTGGCAAGGGATTTGGAGGAATGGTAACTATATCACCTGCCAGCTGTAATTTACATTAACACTATTAAAACATAAGTATAAAAAAAACTGAAGAGTTAATTACCTCCTTGATGTTCTCTACATCTTTATATTTTTCTTCATCTTCTTTTCTTTTTCTTTCTTCTTCCTCCTGTAGTTTTCTCAGTCGTTCTTTTTCCTTTAAAAAACCCACAATACACATGTGACACCAAGCATAAATCTGTCATCCATTAGTGTTTTCCCTAGCTTGTTTTAGTATGGTGCAGCACCATGCCTCAATAGTCTAGCACCATCTTGCCTCAAACAACGCCATGCTGCCCTGAGATTAAACAAGCCTTTTTCAGTAATTCATTCTAAAATTGCCTTTATAAAACACCCTAAAAGGTATTATTAATTAATAAAATATGGCTTTTATATCTTTTGCCATTCATTTATTAAAGCAAGCACATAAATTACATTAATGTTTATTTTAATTTTAAAAAAATTGTATTTTAATTAAAACAAGTGCCCCAAAAATGGTGAAAATGCCTCAAAAGTGTTTGGTCTACCATGCCTTGCCTAATTTCTAGGGAAATCACTATCCATGATGAGTAAAACAAAGCTGTAGTAATCCAGGCAGTTATTTTGAAAACATACTATCCATGATGAGTAAAACAAAGCTGTAGTAATCCAGGCAGTTATTTTGAAAACATACTATGCTGATTAATGAGATTTAGCTCTGGAATACCAAGTTTACACTATCCTTTAAGATTTATCTATGTCAACAACAAGAATTTACAATGGTTTAATATACAGCTGGTCTATGTTATAACCACCACATAAAACATTACAAATATAACCGAATCACAAAGTTAATATTGAGTAAAATGGTCCTCAACTTATTTGCAAACATGCACATGATCTCAAAAAGGGGGATATTTTGTTACAAATTCATTTGAATGTAAAACTTTGTATAACAACAAAGATATGATGGAAAAAAATGACCATGTTAATGACAGCTCAGTATATTGTTTATTCAGCAGTTATTAGATCTGTAACATATGGCAACCAGTTACAGAATGTGAGAACTGAAAGAAATTCAACATAAACTTTGTGTATTAAATGTCTGACACATTTTAATGTCAACACTTGGTCCAAAGCGTGAAAGAAGAGGCCTGCTGCCGCCTTAGTCTATTTTTACCAATTGGTGGTAACCAATCTGTTTTAACATTAAGATGTTCATTTTGCTCAACATCACAATAGCACACCATCGGCTATTGGATGTAAAACACTTAGTAATTATGACACACAGTCTTCAGAGCAAACCCAATAAATTTTTTCCATCAGCTGCAAAGAATATTTTATATGCACTTTCTGACAGACAGGACAGCAGCCTTTGATATACCAGTTGTGGGCACTAGCTGGGATTGGGAAAACATCCAATGGATCCACTGAGGTAGTTCAATCCTCTGACCAAGCAGCTCAGGTGAACACCCCACTGATTGAGCTACATCTCACCCCTTTTATAAACACTATATCAGAGACATGGCGGTACATACCACTGATTGAGACTACATCTCACCCCTTTTATAAACACTATATCAGAGACATGGCGGTACACACCACAGATTGAGACTACATCTCACCCCTTTTATAACCACTATATCAGAGACATGGCGGTACACACCACTGATTGAGCTACATCTCACCCCTTTTATAAACACTATATCAGAGACATGATGGTACATCTCACTGATTGTGCTACATCTCACCCCTTTTATAAGCACTATATCAGAGACATGGCGGTACATACCACTGATTGAGCTACATCTCACCCCTTTTATAAGCACTATATCAGAGACATGGCGGTACACACCACTGATTGAGCTACATCTCACCCCTTTTATAAGCACTATATCAGAGACATGACGGTACACACCACAGACTGAACTACATCTCACCCCTTTTATAAGCACTATATCAGAGACATGACGGTACACACCACAGACTGAACTACATCTCACCCCTTTTATAAGCACTACATCAGAGACATGACGGTACACACCACTGATTGAGCTACATCTCACCCCTTTTATAAGCACTATATCAGAGACATGGCGGTACACACCACTGATTAACTACATCTCACCCCTTTTATAAGCACTATATCAGAGACATGGCGGTACATACTACTGATTGAACTACATCTCACCCCTTTTATAAGCACTATATCAGAGACATGACGGTACACGCCAGTCTTTTAAATACCAGTTATGAAGCATTGGTTGGAAATGTAAAACAATCCAGTTGATCAACTAAAGGAGCCACATAAAAGGCAAACACTTTAACACTGAAATACAACATACTACTGGACCAAAACATTAAAGTTTGTTTTGTTTAATGTCACCACTAGAGCACATTGATTAATTAATCATCGGCCATTGGATGTTAAACATTTGGTAATTTTGACATGTAGTCATCAGAACCCTCCTACATTTTTCCATTAGCAGCAAGGGACCCAGACAGGAAAGCACATACCACAGCCTTTAACCAGTTGTGGTACATTGGTTGGAATGAGAAAAACCCATTGCCATCAGTTGAATGGATTGACCGAGGTGGTTCGATCCTGCCACTCAAGCATCCCAGGGAAGCACTCAACCGACTAAACTAAATCCCGTCCTGATACCGGACCAAGGTCTGATATTATAATTATATTTATCCCACAAACCTCTTCCTCTTCCCGTCTGCGTCTTTCTTCTTCCTCTCGCCTCTTCCTCTCTGTAAACAAATTATGTACAACAATCAGTCAAGTGGCTCACAACTGTTTTTATACAAATGTACATTATGCACCCAAAAGAACAAATAATATTATAAACACACAATTTTAATTAATAAAATCAGCTTGAAAATGTTTTGAAATTACTTGGATGCAAAGGAAATTTAAAAAATAGAAAAAACCCTAGATATTGGACCAATATGACATTATAACCGACTACTCCAGACTTCAGTAATGCTTTTATATATGTTATATTTCATATCTGAAAGTTAATTGGCAGGATTCAAATTTATTGCACTGATTTACATGGCATTTGACAAACCATGGACTTGGCCACTGGGACATGGACCTTTCTGACACATTAGAATGTTTATTACCCTATTCAGTTCATACTAGACCGTACAAACAAACTCCTCCTGAAATAGTTAATACTATTTTTCTTACGTTGCTGTCTTTGAATTTCACCCAAAAAACATTTATCCTATAAAAATAAAAGTTATTATTATCAGAATTAATAACTGTTTTACCTTCCTCTTCCAACTCCTTTCTTTTTCTGTCATCATCACTTTTCTTCTTTTCCTTAAATAATAAAATTTATTATGTACATGACAATGAAATATGTAGATCTACGGAAACCATAAAAGTGATATCCGGTGAAAAGTCATATTTTCACTGTATTTTAAAATACAGTGAAAATATAGAAATCATATTTACTTTTTTGTAAAAGTTCATAATTAAATTATCTCCCTTTGTCTCGTTTCTTCGTATTTAAGTTTGATGATTACCAATGTACCTATAAAAAAGGGATATGTAGTGCAATTACGATAAAACATCTAAATCGAATTGAAAACGAAGTTAAATAATGATGACACAATGTACTGTCATTGAGTGTATGTGTAAGAATTTAACAAAGTTTGATTTGTTTTGTTTTTGTGTGGGTTTTTTGAGGATTGCTTTGTCAGGTATGTTTGCACAGCAGTATTATTAAATAAATGTTAATTTAATAATTAAATAAAGATAATTTTTATTCAAATTTCTTTTAAAATGTCTATGGTCAAGTAAATATTTTGGAAAAGTTCCACTGGAAGAAATATATCGTGGCGTGTTTTTGATAGGATAAGCTAAAGATATTGTCAAAAATTAGGAAAGATGTATATAATAAATAGACTATTTCATGGTGGTTTTTTAAATACGATTTTACTCGTGATGTGTGAAAACCATATTTTCACTCATTGTTTTACAATTCGTGAAAATACGGTTTTTACACATCACTCGTTGACATGAAAATCTTATTAAAAAACCCACATGAAACAGCATCTATAAACCATTAACTAAGCCATTGAAGTTTCAAGTAATATGAACTTTACATTACCAAAACCACCTACAATTAAAATCTACAGATTCGTATTTAACATGGTTACATTAATTACTATTTACTATTTTAACAATTTATTTATCAATCTGAATGTATGCACAAAGAATAAAAAGTTGTTAATATATCTTTTAGAATCATCTGCAACCTGATTTAAGAGTTATAAATGCTCATTAGGGGTGGGATGTAATCTAGTGGTAAAGCGCTCACTTGGTGTGCGATTGTTCTGTGATCGATCCCCATCGGTGGGCCCTGCCAATGCCAGACAACTGGTATATAAAGCTGTGGTATGTGCTATCCTCTCTGTGGGATGGTGCACATAAAAAATCCCTTGCTACTAATGGAAAAATGTAGCATGTTTCTTCTCTATGATTATATGTAAAAATTACCAAATGTTTGACATCCAATAGCCGATGATTAATAAATCAATGTTTTCTAGAAGTGTCATTAAACAAACAAACTTTAAATGCTCATTAAATTAATAATATTGGCCTTAATTAATACTACTAGTCAGGCTTCATCAAGTAAATACCACAATAGATTCCATGGTCTTTAATACACCAGAACTTCCACAACGAAGATGGAATAAATCTTAAGAAATGTACCTGTTCTCTCCGCATTTTATCTTCTTCACGCTCTCGTTTTAGTCTTTCTCTCTCTTTCTCAGCTGCTTCCTCCAACTCTCTCTGTCTTCGAAGTCTTTCTGTTGGGAAATCATTTAAACATTTATGTGATAATAAAGTCTGAAGACAAAAAATATATGTATGAATTTAATTTAATAATTATAAATTTAGTAAAAAATGCTTCCAAGAAACATAAAAGATGGCTAGAAGACAGGTTATTTGAAAAATGACAAATCATGAATTTTTTACACAATTTCAAGCACCAGCTACATTCATGATTATGAAAACATTTAATTAAAAAAAAAATGTATAAATTGTATTATCTGATTTAATAAATCCTTTTATAATAATAAAATATGATTTTTTAAAATAATGATTACCATCTAAAATATTGTGACTAGTTTAGTCATATAACAACCAAAATATTTTTGCATAAAACACTAAGGACCAAATTTAAAATAAATTCAAGACCGACAATTCAAATCATACCATCCTTCTCTCTCTCCTCATCCTGTCTTTCCTGCTGAATTGTCATTCTGTCTGGAATATTACAGAGCATCACTTCTATCTCCTGGAATGACACCCGGCCACCAGGAACTGGTCGACTGCGCAGAAACTCCTCCCACTTTCTCTTGGAGAAGTATTTCCCATGTACAGCTTGCGCCAGCCATCTGCAATCAAGGACTAGCATGTTAGACAAGGTTCAACAAATCCACTAGCCCTCCGTCCCAGCTAGTGAAAATTATCAACTGAATTACTTTAATACAGACAAGGTTTTTGCGAGGGCTAGTGACTTTCTCAAACATTTGTCGAACACTGTGTTCATGGAAACGAATCCATAGATACACTGATGTTTCTACATGCATTTTTTCCTCTGGAACTTTTGACATTCCTGAATAAATATGTCCCTTTGCAAACACTGAATAATTTATGTCGTCTGTCAGATTCACCGACGCTTTGACTTTCCTCTTTCCCACCTCATGTTATTATATTGCTAAACTTCTGCCAATATACCCACTTAGCAGTCTTTGTATTAGTTATTTTCACTGAAAGTTATGGTTTGTTTTAATAAACCAGTAAAAATTAGAACAGAGATAACCCTACCCCATTTCTGACTTGCTGACATCGCCAATAAAACTACATTTGTGACAGTAAAACCTCAGATACACGACAGAAAACTAGAAACCAGTACGGTTACCTGTCTAAATAATCACAGGTATTCAAGTTTTATAGTTTAATACTCAATGTAAATCAAACTGGATTTCTGTGACATCTCTAAAAACAGATCAACTGCATTCTAAACATTTATCCTGAAATATACTAAAAAAACCCACATAGTTACTTTAATAGTAAAAAAAAAAGAAGATATATATATATTTAATATAAATTTTAACACTGTAATCACATAAATATTAAAACATTTTTTAATAATATCAACATAATGGGAAAATATTGACATCTTCAGGAGAAGAAATAAAAATGTATTTCCTAAGCAATAACCTGGCCTGTTCCTCTGTAATGGTGTCTTTCTGTTCTCTGTCCAACATGGAGAACTCCCAGCATAGGTTCTGTAGAAGAAAATAACGTCTATCCATTTCCTGAAGCAAATCACACAATTCACTTTCAACACAGGATGACCCTGAATTGCATGTGTAGTTGATGGACGCAAAAACCTGGAAGAAAAGATTTAAACAGCTATAATACACCATCAAAAATAGGGAAGATTTGAAATAAAAATGTCTATATTCATGAGTAATTTTTAAAATTATTTTAGGTAGCCAGTTAACTAAAATAAATAAGCTGTAGTTATTACGTAGCCTGTGCTAGATTGATAAATGTAATGTATATATGATTTTAACTTAAAAGCTGAAGGGCTATCGACAACACTCTAAGGTCATGTGTGTATGTGGTCAAAAAACAAAGTGTAAGTATTATACATGCATACACATTAGCATGTTTTCTCAGAACTAAAACAAGATACATGAAGTGGCTAAATTTAAAGTTAAATGCCCACATAGAAGTAATCCTCCTTTACATGAAAGTAAAATATTAGAGATTATTATATAACCTGCGGAAGGCTGATTCCTCCCATTCTTATATCAGCGTGTAATATCTGTACTTGAATTGGAGAAAGTTCCCCAATTCCTTTTCTGTCATACTGATGAAACACATGGCTCAAGACCTGATGCTTTTCAGTGCCAAGCTCTCCCATGTTTCTGTAATAGAGAAACAAAACATGACATATATATACTGACACACAATGAAAACGCAAAACAGATATTTTTCAATATTTTGTTGTGATTAATGAAAAATATATTTATTGGACTTAAAATAACAATTTATGAGAGGGAGCCATTGATTGGTACTTTTGTCTGGGTTTTAATCCTGGTTTTGTTCTCGTTACACATACAATAGCAGAAACACACAGAATGGTGTGAAATGCATTTACTAAATGCTCAATCATGCTGCATGCAATGCACGTGAAATGCCAGTATGTGGACACATAAAAGTCACATAACGGTGTCATATTCCTCGTCACATTAAGAATGCCACGACTCAGAGAAGAACAAAGGCAGCGAGCGTTGGGCATGGTTCAAGGGGAGACTTCACAAAGCCAAGTTGCTAGGACATTCAGAGTCCATCCATCAACTATTGGATGACTTACTGAATGTCATCAACAGACTGGGAGTGTCCGTGATCGACCTCGACCTGGTCAACGTCCTGTTATGACCCCACGCCAAGATCAGCAGATTTGACGACACCACCTCCGTGATCGGTTCAGAACTGCGACAATGACAGCAAGCAACATGATAGGACGTCATGGAAGGCCTATCCATCCGATGACGGTCATCCGTCGACTCAGAACGGCTGGACTCAGATGCAGACGCCCGTACAATGGTAACATCATGACATCGTGCTGCGAGACTACAGTTTGCTCTCCAGAATGGTAATCATCCACCATATCCTCTCATAAATTGTTTTTTTAAGTCCAATAAATATATTTTTCATTAATCACAACAAAATATTGAAAAATAATCTGTTTTGCGTTTTCATTGTGTGTCAGTATACATGTAGGTACAGAATTTGAAATAGTCATTTTCAGGTTCTCAGTTCAAAACAAAGAATCAATGTGAATAAATATGGAGTTATTATTGACTGGGGATTGTTTTTAAAATATCCTTCAGTGTATTAGCAACGAAACTTCATGCCAGGTACCAATCTGAGAAATTAAAGACCAAAATTATCATATGATCAAGCAATGTTTTTAGTAGCTATACTTTTTTTTACCAGAAAACATATTTGATTGGAAGGAATGAAGGAAATGTTTTGTTTAATGACGCACTCAACACATTTTATTTACGGTTATATGGTGTCAGACATATGGTTAAGGACCATACAGATATATAGAGAGGAAACCCACTGTTGCCACTTCATGGGCTACTCTTTTTGATTAGCAGCAAGGGATCTTTTATATGCACCATCCAACAGATAGGATAGTACATACCACAGCCTTTGTTACACCAGTCATGGAGCACTGGCTGAAACGAGAAATAGCCCAATGGGGCCACCGACAGGGATCAATCCTAAATCAACTGTGCATCAGGCGAGCGTTTTACCACTGGGCTACATCCCGTCCCCCCCACCCCCCCCCCATATTTGACTGTGTCAAAAAGACAATAATATTTAATACTGAAAATGCTTGGTAACCAGATAATTATGATGTTTAATGGCATCCTATTTTAAAATATACTGTATATGAAAACATATTATTTTATTGACCCGTTTATAAGTCAACCCATGAAAAACTTATAAATATTGAAGTATGTCTTATTTTCAGCACATGAGAACAATAGTGTACGATATTTGAACAAAAGAAAATAATTTTTGGGTGAAAAAAATTGACTTATAGGCAAAGATATACAGTACATTGGTTATCAAACATAAAGATTGGGAGAGAGAAGGATTATCAAACTCTATATATATATTTTTAATTCCAGTAATATTAAGTAGGTAAGACCTAAAAGTCACTAAACTTGGCCAAAGTTTTAAAATAAAATAAATAAAAGATATTCTACCAATATGTAAGGTAATGGGAACTTGCAGGTATGTGGTGTAATAGACAAATGTTGATAAGTACTGGAATGTTGAGGTGGAAACAAATGTAATTGACCTCAAAAGACAAGAAAGGAGGAAGGGATAAATAATATTAAATAATATAATTAATAAAATAAAATAAATTAATATTTTTATTATTCTTTTTACATATTTTTATATAAAAAAAATTTTGTATTTAATATTATTTTTAACAAGTTCCGACATGTTTTGAGATTTGGGCCCATTTGTATAAACTTTTTAAAGTTGAGACTCAAGTCTGGAACAATGAATGCCTTGAGATTTCAACATCATGGTATTTACAGTTTGACACCCAATAGCAGATGTATTTTTCGTGCTGGGGTGTCGTTAAACATTCATTCCTTCATTCATGGCATTTACACTGCATACAAATTGCATGCAATGCCATTAAAGATTTGAATCTCAGCTGTATACTAAGATTTTGTAAACATGGACCCCAATAAAAGAAAAACAGATACCAAATTAGCTCAGAAATAATAATAATAATAATTTAATAGTGAAATTTTAAAGGTGAAATAACCTAACCATATTGAGTCCCATATGTAAGGAATGGAACATTTTGTCGAAATGTTGTAATGGAAGTGAAATCATGTTAAAAAAACAAAAAATGGAGTAAATGGGTAAAGATGATTGCAGAAAAAGGCTAATTAATCATATTTTCGTAAATACCGTATGATCGGGATTGTGTTTTTAGAAAATACATTCGATACATTACCGTGCAAAACAAGAATGCATTGGTTTTTTAAAATAAGATTTTTATCAGAAAAAACATGGTGAATTCGCATATGCATTGAGACAAAAAAAATTATATATAAATCTAATCAGTTGATTCATAAATACATGAACAGTATAAATGTGCTTTGTTATGTATTTAATTTTACACAAGGAATCTGACAATATTTTTATCTCATCGACCGACTTCCATTTTCGTAAGTACTTAATATTTTAAAATACAATATTTACACCTCGGACATACAATTATAACATTACATTCAGGTCCATCCCGTGTCCTAAATGAAGGCCGGCGATTCTGCAGAAATAATCAAAGACCATACATGTGCTAGAATATCTGGAAGTAAGATTAAATAATCATCGCCGTATAGTTACTTTGTCAATTACTAAAATTAATACAATGAACAATGTTTATACTTATAGTCCATCCTTTCCTCCTACCATAATTTCTTTTGTAAATGGGCCTGATTTCAGTTTGGTTTCACGTTAAGAAAAAAGTAAACAAAACAAACTATTTTTATGTGCAATTTAGAAATCAATCGGCTCAGAAATAATTAACTTTTAGTAAATTCCTAGTATGAAAACAAAAGCATTCCCTGTGGGAAGGGCTATGTATATAAACTGTAGAGTCTTGTTATTTTTGTCAGATGCACATTGCAAATTACATAGCGATTCCAGACTATTTTTCACTGTTATAATACACTGTAACACTAATAATGAAGGTGTGTCCACTACAAAATAATATTATATACAGGTATACAGCACCGTTCAACAATTATGTAATGCTTTAAAGTCGATCTGAACCACATTGTTAACAATTACAACAAATTATTCTTCTATTTTTAATTATCAATATATTTTCCTCACATTTTGCCAAGACAGAAATCGTAGAAAAACCCTCACAATGTATCAACTTCACCGAGATTTTCTAGGACAAAAAGCATGTAATTGTTTATAATGGAATATTCTTCAAGAGGGGTGGAGCCTCTCCAGTAGGTGACGTAATTAATGTGACATCATCACTATTGCATTATATCATAATCAATACATGTCATGACGCCCCCCCTTCCATCCCGCCATTCAATAATTACGTAACGCTCTAAAGTCCAAATCACATTGTTAACAATGATAAATTACTCACTTACCTTTAATTACTGTTAGATGTCACCCACATTTTTCCCAGACATAAGAGGGGTGGAAGCCTCTGATCAACGTGACATAAGTAATATGTTGTCACGACAATTGCTTTAATTCGATGAAACTAGTCATGTGCGTATGTTATAACTGTCGTATATTGACTATAGTATATACAACAATACAGCGTACACGGATGACTTGTTCCATCAAGTAGTATTAACTAATCACCCTTATACCAGGAATCAAATGCCCATGGGCATACACACACATATTTATACAGTGACTTGTGCTCGGTTTTAGGTTTCACCTAGTTAATATTAATTATAAAAAGAATTTAAAACTAAATTATTTAATTTAAAAGGAACAGGGGAGAAAGGAAGGAAGGAAATGGTTTATTTAACGACACACTCAACACATTTTATTTACAGTTATATGGCATCAGACATATGGTTAAGGACCACACAGATATTGAGGGAGGAAACCAGCCGTCGCCACTTCATGAGCTACTCTTTTCGATTAGCAGCAAAGGATCTTTTATATGCACCATACCACAGACAGGATAGCACATAACATGGCCTTTGATATACCAGTCGTATGGGCCCACTGACGGGGATCGATCCCAAATCGACCGTGCATCAAGTGAGCGCTTTACAACTGGGCTATGTCCCGCCCCCGAAAAGAGGAGAAAAGCATAAATATTAATATTACTTGAAGTATGATAAATGACATAATAAATCTCCGAGTCTCTTGTCATGGGGTTTGTTTGGGGAATTTTAGTGTTGTTTTATAAAAAAGGGAATTATGAAATATTCAATTTTTTATGAGTGAGTTAAGTTCAATTTTGCTTTCTTTGCTTGTTTAACCTAATTTTTACAAAAATTTCTATGAATGTGACAGATATTTGCTTCACTTTACCAGGCCAATAGTCAACAATGTCAGAAATCTTCAAATGTACATACTTTTGCCCATAATCAACACAACCACCAAAACAGGTCCCTCACCGAAACAAGGCAGTGGACGATAATTGCTCAATTTCACATACATTGTCATTGACTATTTTGAGGGGACTAGGGATGAAACAATATACTCAAATATTCAGTCCACCGAACAGCGATCTGTATTGTAGTTGCATTCGTATTCGTCACTAGCTAAACCGAATACACAAATAAATATATGTAATGCTAACTGTACAATTTATGTTTCTAATTCACACTAACCAAAACATAATACCGATTTGATTGTTTTGATAATGTCTGGTCCGATTTTGTAGTAGATCAAGCACATAGACCAATCCTTTTTTTTTTATTCAACCCACTGGACTTGTACCCTACCAGGGCTCGAACTTAACGACGGCACAAACGGTAAATTGCCATTGTTGAGATATAAATTGCTGTAGGCAGGAAGCATCACCAATGGCACTTTTGTGCCATTGGTAAAGCTCCTCATCAATGGCAAAATGTATACACTAGGAACCTAATTCACTACTCTCTCGCAACATTGTAGTGCAATGCAAAAAGACTTGCAAAGAGGATGCTTTGTTGTGTAGCAGAACCTAAGATAGCTTTGTGAATTATGCCCCTGGTGTACATTATCTGTCAGTATTTAATATTTGCACATTTGAAATGTCTTCATACAGCAAAATAACATTTCAGTCAAGTTTATTTGCTGCAGAAGTCACTTTAAAAAAAGAATTACCATAGGCAAGATTAAAATTGTGGTATTTTTGACCATGGCAATTCTTTTTCAAATTCTTATGTTCAAGCCCTGCCCTACAACACCTTTTCCTTTTAAAAAATATTGTTCTTCCTTTCTGCAAAACCATTTCACTTTTGTATTCATCACCTCATATTCGTGATATGTATCGTATTCCTTACCATGATAGGTATGTGGGAATCGGCCCCAGGCATCGCATATATGCTTAGGTCAAATACCTGGTTTCTGGGTTAATCGCAGTGCAGCGGGCAGTGGAAATGCTGTACTTTCAAGTGTGTTTTTTGGGCGCAAGGTTGAAAATCTACACTTATACTGATGACGTAGTTTACATTTTCAGCAGTTGCCTCGTCTTCGATTTATTTCCATAGGATTCCTAGAAGTTTCACAAATCATCTGTTAAAATTTCGGTATACATAACCAATAAAAAATGCCTCCGATTTACCGAAAGGCGAGTAAAAGTAAAGTTTGTTTTATTTAACGACGCCACTAGAGCACATTGATTTTTTATCTTATCATCGGCTATTGGACGTCAAACATATGGTCATTTTGACACTGTTTGGAAGAGGAAACCCGCTGTCGCCACATAGGCTACTCTTTTTTCGACAGGCAGCAAGGGATCTTTTATTTGCGCTTCCCACAGGCAGGATAGCACAAACCATGGCCTTTGTTGAACCAGTTATGGATCACTGGTCGGTGCAAGTGGTTTACACCTACCCATTGAGCCTTGCGGAGCACTCACTCAGGGTTTGGAGTCGGTATCTGGATTAAAAATCCCATGCCTCGACTGGGATCCGAACCCAGTACCTACCAGCCTGTAGACCGATGGCCTGCCACGACGCCACCGAGGCCGGTCGAAAGGCGAATAAAGACTCTTTTCAAACTTATATAGACCTGTAGTATGTGTTCTTTTCTACCTTTATGTGGATTTTCAAGACAATCCTACATACAGCCACTGATTTATACCAGCAGCAGGATCCGGTGTCCAAGCCGTTGATGGGCTGTTTTGTCAACAAAACTTCGATAATCAACCTAAAATAATGATGGTTAATCTCATTGGAATTCTTCAAATTGTAATCAGAATAGTTTATTAACAAGCAAAGATGACTTTGATATGCATTTCATTGAAATTTGGGATTTAATAATACTGATGGTTAATGATTTTGTCTGGCATGTTTTGTTCTAAAAGTGTGCACGCGACTGGAAATTAGGTCACGTGACCCAAATGCTGCCACATGATTGGTCCAGACTGTTGTTTACATTGAAATTAGCCATGTGCTCGGTGTTTATTTTCATCAGTTTTGATGTTCATTTTAATATGTTTTGAATGTGATTATTCAAGTAAGAATAGACCAATCTGATAGAACTTTTTGATTGCCGTCTGCTGGTGCAGGTTTTGTTGAAATATTCCAAATATTAAGGAAGTTTTGGGCATTTTTCAGAATGGGACTATCGCTAATTACCGGGTAATTAGGTAGGTAATTAATTAATTATTAGTGAATTAAAATGACTAATAAGATGATTTTAAGAGGCAATAACCCATCTCTTAGTGGTGGGATTCTTTCTTACCAATGATACAGATGAAGGGTTGTATGGCATTTTGAAGCACATTTTTAAAGAAAATGGTCACAGTGTTTCTTTTGTTTTAAATGTAAATCCATTGACGAAAACCACCCTAAATTAGGCGACTTCAAAATACCATAGCAGTATTACTATTAGCACCCTCAATATTTATCCTATCATCACAATTCAAAGACCATTTTAAATGTCTTTTCTAGCTCTTTCCAATGATACCAATATGAATTTGAAGCATTAAACATCTTTTTGAATGATGAGAGTGAATGTATTTTTCGGGGGGGGGGGGGGGGGTAGTGTAAGAGTACAAATCAACATAAAGACGGTATTTGAATACTAAAAGACTTAGAATTCATAAACTAATGACGTAAATTACTTTTTAATTTCAATTTTATAATCCTAGTGAAATGTTCCTACTTATATTGGTTGGTGTAATGTTAAAAAAACAGTGAAAAATCCACTTTGGAATACTAGAGTAGCCATCTTTCAACAAACTGTCCCAAAGTTACTTACAAAAGTGTCTGTAATTGGTTGGTATTATTAATAATTATTGTATACATACACCTGATTGGTGGAAAGTGCTGTCAGAAGAAAGTATTACATATACAAAAAGTTACATTACATATTACAAACTTGAAAACTATTTCTTCTTTTTTATTATTTTCTTTACCGTCTTCTGAACAATTTGTTAATCGTGTCACATATACATGTTTGTGCTTTTGATACACACCAGGCTATGTGAACTAATTGTTTAGAAAGTAATAAGCGGAAGTTGATTATTATTACAGGAAGCGGAAGTAAAACGAAAGTATCTTCGCCCACATCTGTGGAGTTGTCTGCTCTGTGTTTTATTTTTGGGTTTAAGATATGCACATGAAATGAGTAAAGGGAGCTTGTGGGAAACTATTAACTAATGCCATCGTTATGAATGCAGACCTAGAAACTCACGTTCGTCAAAACCATGCTTGGTCTAAATTGCCAGGAAATGTGAAACAGGTGACACTGTTTATTTATATGGTAAAATCGAGAGTATCATAAGTTCTCGACTCGGCAATTTCCGTGAATTCCATGTTTTTGCTATTAATAAAATGATACTTAAAGGGTTTTTTTTTTATATATATATATATATAAACAAGTAACATAGAAATAATGTAATTTAAACATGTAAATCCAGAACATATTGTTTATGTAGTTTTAATTTGGTTTAGGGTACACAAATTGGATATTGTGTAACCCATTAATGGTCTGTGTTAGTATGTAAATTATTTTGATGTATCATGTGATAATTTTTCTCTCTCCATCACCTATTTTTAAAATAACATAAAACACTACATAATTTAATGCAAAAAATGTACATAATAAAATAAAATCTATCTTTTTTTTAAATAATTTAATTCATAAAATTATTATCTATAAATTAATTTGTTTTCCTGTCTTGTTTTTAATTACTAGTATGACCAAATTTTTTATTATTTAGCACTGTACAAATTTTGCATGAATGAATATAGCTTAAAACAGTTCCACATGACCTGCACACGAGCAAAACAATGGTTCGCACCATCTGTGCATCCCTGTTTATAAATACCTCTTTTTCATTAATCTCAATTATCACTCCAAAAAGCAAAACCCAATCTTATTGGATTGGATTGGTTGAAAATGGACATATTTCGGTCATGCAACATAAAGTGAAGGATTGTTTTAAAGCCACACCAAAATTAAATGGGTAGTAACAGAGATTGCCCCACCCTCCCCTACATGTATGCATGTGCTTTGTGGCCAAAAATAAACAAATAATTTTTTTTTTTTAAATTGTCGTCTTCTTTTTTATTTTATTAAGCATCAACATCAAATGTGCATTCAGCTGTAAATGTCATTTATTAACTATAATAGACTATGTCTATCAAATTGTCCCCATCATACTTGGTAACCCCCCTTCTGCCGTCCGTACATTTACTTAGTCCTTGAACAAAATATACAGTAAATAACTAATGCAAAAACAATTATAGTGGATGAATTGTCCAAGAACAATTTTTAGTTGAGAACGAATCGTCTCGAGTTCAACAGTGGACAAATTTTTAGTGGACGAAACATCCAGAGGACGAATCATTTGCATCCCCTGTTGATATGGTTGCATTCAATTCCATAGGGCCATATCCAAAACATTATTTCCATCAGAAACACTGAATGGTTTATATGAATTTATTTTGCGTAACCGAGAAATGGTTTACTACGCAAATATTCAATTCTCAGAGGCCTGAATAAGCATTGAACAATGAATTGCAATTAGGTTCAGGTTCTCAAAATAGTGCATTTTGTGATACTAGTCCTGCCTACTGTGAGTAAGAGTAAGACTAACAGTCAAGAAATTTAACAGTACCTTGTTCAGTGCTGGTTTTCAGCATTGCCCCAGTTCATACATTTTAATAGTTTACAATATTTCATTATTCAATGTTTGACTATTTTTAAAGTTATTTGTTTAATGTTCACCAGGTGGCAGAAAACACTTAAATTCCAGGAGGGGGGGGGGGGGGGGGGTTTGGCAAGAAAACTAAATATTTACTGTTAAGTGGCAGTTATTTGGTGCTTGGGTCGTCGGATCCAACCCCCTTGGTGGACCCATTCTCTGATTATCTGTGTTAATTTGGATCAAGTGAGACCTTACAGCCTCAAAATACTCTATGGCAGTTTGATTGACATATTGGTAAAATAGTTTTGAATAACAAGTATGCTGCTGTCTGGTGTAATGGCTTACCTTAGCACAGCCCTCTACATTGTGACCGAATATGAGACCATTTTTTTTCATCTATATAACATTTTTTATTTCATACTATCTAGGTAAAAAATAGTAGTAGATGCCATCAGGCTCTTAGATGGAAAAGTTAACGTAGAGGGCTGTTAGCATTCAAAGATCATTTTCATTGTGAATACTGAAATATGTAATACAATTTGTTTGTCATCAAATAAGGAGGGTATAATTTGAAGTGCACTTGTTACCATTTTTTGTATGTTTGTAGTAAATTTTAAACGGTTTAAAACTGCATCAGTGTAGTCGCTCCCATGCATCCAAACTTTTTTTCTGATGATTTGAGACAGTTCTAGATCTGGCCTGGTCACCATGTTATTTATAGTCTACCATTGACCTTACTTTGGTAGCCCAATAACAATGTAAACTGGTCTGACTATACAGGCCTCAGAAAATTGTGAGAATGGTAGTTTCGTTTGCATGTTGCACATGTACAAAATAGTTTTGCATTTATAACTCAATTTTCATTCATACATTAATATTAGGACATCATTTACATGGTATTGATTAAATTAACTTGTTTTTACAAACCGAAAAATAGTTATGTATTTTATAAAAATTATTTTAGAATCGCATGGCCTGACTTTATAGTTTAATTATATTATTGCTTACAGACGTTACACCAGTTTAATAGTTGATTCAATTGTTTCTTTCAGAGTTTTGGGAATTCACAGCGTGAATATGAGAAAGCAGTGGTGGCATTCAGTGTGAAGAATCAGTTGCGTCACAAGGGAAGCCTTGGTAAATATGTCAATTTTTATATTTATATCTCAATCATTTGAAAGTCATTCCATTTGTCATTGGATTTAATTTTTTTGCCAAAAACACAAACTTTGATTATGTTATAAACATATCGTTATTGAACAGAAGGATTTAGTGGCCAACACTGCAGCCTGAAATAAGAAAAAAACATTTAATATAATTATTATATATCTAGTAATAATGATAAATGATGTAGAATATAAATGTATTCTTAAAAAGAAAATTTGTTATCTAATAACCAGAATCTAGACAACATGACGTACATATTGTGGTAATTGAGACTATTGGACATTTGGTATTGTACATATATATATATTTTTTAAGAATTCTTTTGGTGGACACTAAACAGTCATAAAATCTAAAACTACCATTGACTTTTAACATTCTGAATTCATTAACATTACTCCAGCCAGTGCACCATGGTATGTGCTATCCTGTCTATGGGATGGTGCATATAAAAGACCCCTTGCAACTAATCGAAAAGAGTAGCCCATGAATATCTGTGTGGTCCTTGACCATATGTCCGACGCCATATAACCGTAAATAAAATTGGTTGAGTGCGTCATTAAATAAAACATTTCCTTCCTTCTTTCATTAAAATTAAACTAAAATAAAGAATTAAACTAAGATGGAAAGTTGAACTAATTTAGACATGATAAACTAATATAATCTTTTGACAAAAATTATGATTCGTTTACAATTTATTCCATTAAATATTACATTACACTATTTCTACAAATATTTATAATATATTTACAAGATTTCCATCTTATACTGAATTCATGTATTTAATTTGTGTTTGTATTTTGGTATTTTTCCACAAGTGCGCACAATTCGTAAAGATGAGCGTCGGTACTATGAAGATCTAATGCAGTATAGTCGAGAACACCTGATGCTGTATCCATACCATCTGTCTGATGTGATTGTTAAGGGTTTGCGTATCACGCCCTTTATCTACTACATCAACATGATGCAGGACATTATGACCCAGGAGAAGAGCTATGATTCACTTCCCAACTTCACTGCAGCAGACTGTAAGCTTCCAATAATGGAATTCTTTTGTGAACTCGTTTTTATTTTTGCCAAGGTTATCTTTCCTTTTACCTTCTATTGTGTTTTCTACTTTTATATTTAATTTTACAACTTTCAGTTATAATATTGGATCAGTTATGTACACAATTCTTTTACGTGAACTCAACATAATTGATATATTTAAAATTTGAAAGTATTTTTAAATAATAATTGGCATCAGCTCATCTGGGGTGGGATTCGGGCTGGTGGCTTTTTTATTTAAAAAATTTTCAGTTTAGCCTAAATATTTTTGATAATATTCACTGGTCAAGTAATTCATTAAAAGCAATATTCGTTGACTAATATTTTTAAATATTTCACTGAACATTATTCACACACTTTTTTACTTAATTAAAAAAAAAAATCCGATATTACTTCAGATACTTGTATTTTATATGTATTTTGATAACAGAATTAATTTACTAATTATAGCATTTTAAAACTGCTATGCATTTTGCAGGTCTTCGACTTTTGGGCATTGGCAGAAACCAGTATATTGATATTATGAATCAGTGTCGTTCATCCAAGGTCAGTCATATTCTTCAGAATACAGCAAATCATTTCTGTTAGGATGTGATATTTACCTGAAAGTCCGTTTCAGTTCAGATAATGCTTTTTATTGTAGGCATCCAATAATGCAAATTTATAGCAACATCATGTTCAGGAAGAAAAAAAAAGTCTCACAATATTTTTATAATCACTTTAGAAAACCATTCTGATTTTAGCATTCAAAATATTTGAAATCGATTAAAATGTTCTAGCAAGATTTATTTAACAGAGATCTCATAGGTTTTTTTTAAATATTCAAGTATCTGAATTCAATAATGGAATTAAAGGGAGTGTAATATAGAAACCCCAATTATCTCTATGGGAAGACATATAATGTAGATTAGAATGTTGAAAAATATAAATCTGTTGTATAAAACACTAGTTTGAATGATACGTAAGCATTTATATAGTTTGCTATTGCATTATTCAGCTGTACAATTATACTGAGATATTATTCTTTTTACCTAGAAATTCTTCCGCAAAAGACCTGTGCGTGAGGTTCTACCCAGCCAGCCGGTAGAGAGTGCATGCATTGAGCCCTGGTGGATCGTTAATATAGGTTACATCACTGAAGATGACATTAAGGTTTGTACTCCAGTTTTAACTTTACATAATGGTTTTTTGTTCATAAATATGTTTCATAAACTATGTTGGGTGATAAACTGAAAATAAATATATATTGTAAAATATAATTATGGTAAGAATTTTGAATGTGTTTGTTTTTCAGATGTGTATGAGAGTGGAGAAAAATGTTATTGATACAATAATAGACGGTGGTCCTCAAACTGCGGGTGACATGGACAAGACTGTTTTATATAGTAAGTTCCAACTGATCCGTCAAAATGATATATACTGCTTCAAATAACTGAGAGAACATTGTAATTACAAAATGTACATTGAATTGGTCTATTTTATTTTTACATATTAAAATAATTCCTAAAAATATATTAATTGTGACAAAAAAACAACAACATGCATTTTATAATAATGTAGAATTTTAGAAATTACATATTTTACAATAATTTGTAAAATGTTCCTAAGTTACAAGTAATTGTTTCCATTATTACCTTAATATTGTTTGATTTCTTTACCACTTTTGAGTCTGAACAAACAGGCCTTGTATGTATTCTGTGAGTACCATATCAGAAAATATGCTGGCTAGACCATTCTTATTGTATTTAAATGTTTCACGAAGTCTCGGAAAGCAAAGGTATAATCATCTTTTTATACTGGTATGGCCTGTTTCAATGAATCATACAGTTTGACACATTTTTCTTTTTTCTTTTGTGTCAGTTGTCCCATAAATCTAAAGAAATTAAAGACAGTGTATATTAATTGGTTTCAGGTTTATACAGAAAAGGGCTTATTTATCTTGACGTTCCAATAGGTGATGAAGAATGCATTATTGGTGAGCACCAGTTTACAGGTTTCATAATAATTGGTGTTGGTAGTATTGGATATGAGCTACATGTACTTGTTTACTACTGATATAATTTATTCCTGGAACTATTAAAGAAATATATTTTCTTATAAGATTTAGTTAAACTTATTTCTTTCTTACATTAGTTTTAATGTGCATTTCCAGAACATTCAAACAAAATACTACAAAACAAAAGTACTAAATTAAAATATTAAAACAATAAGCTGTATAAACACAAGCATTAATTAAAATAGATAAGGCGTAAGTTTTTCACAAGTATTGAAATTTTAAATTTTTCAGTGCCTCCACTGGAAGGGTTTGTGATGAACCGAGTTCTTGGAGATTACTTTGAAACTCTTCTCTACAAGATCTTTGTGTCGATTGATGAACACACCACAGTGATTGAAGTACGGAAAATTTATTGAAATTTTCTCTCTCTTTTGTTCAGGGTGCGAGGTTTTTAGTGTATTACCTGATTCAATTTCTGTATCATCAGTGTCCATCTACAGTGTATCATATAAAATACTTTTAAACTGTCCTTGTTAATTGTCTGGCATACTGTTTTATAATGTTTGTGGCAGCAATTTAAAGATTAGCTGCATGTTAATTTTTAAATATTACATACTTTTGTATGTACTTAGTTGATTTTATGATTTAGAATTGATTGCTAGCATTTGAAAAATAAAAAAACCCACATATTCTTTTTGTATTAATCTTTATCTGTTTGCTGCAACCAAAATCTTCAGTTTTTTAGAAAGGACTTTATTTTTGTAGGTTAAATGTGGTTAGATATACAATCAAACCCGCTTATTTGCATACCCTCCGTGCAGCTCGATCATATGCAATTAACCTGGTTAGTTGATTAACAGATAGTACCGATTTTCACTTTGTAACAGCCATCCAACTACAAAAAAAGCATGGGAGACAGTCTAGCACAGTGCGGTTCTTCATACCGGAACTATTATATACTTTTTAAAAAAAGTAGGGGAATCTGAAATATGAATATTAATATCAACTATTAGACCTAACATACGTTTTGACAACAGACATCCTAGTAAAGAACGTTCAGGTCAGTTTATCAACACACCAAAACACATTCCATAGTTTGTACATGCATCACGCAGTTGCCCCGTACACATGCGTGGGGTGTCATTCTCGATTTTGACAAATTCCAGGAAGGTCCATTAATCACTGGAACATTATTTCTGTCAAATCTTTTTCATTCTGTTGATCATACAGTTGTTATTGTTTTGTTTTTAGTAATTTTTATTGTTTTAATTTGCGATTTACTGACAAAAAACCCATCAGCTTTCAAATTTCACTTCTGGCCCCAATCGTCCTTCAAGATCTTTGGTGGTCATAAAACCTACTGTAATACTGAACTACCAGTTGTAATGTTTGCCCAATTAATTCACTATTATCAAATAACCATTCCCCACAGCTAATATACCTTACAATTTTGGCAATTGTAAATTCTTATTGGAGTTCCCCTACGTTTTTTTTAAGAGTATAGTTCACACATGCATGTAAAAAAAAAAGTTAAACAAAATATATATATATATATATCGTCGTGTGAGAGCCAGAAGGACGTAAGTGCATCAAAATTATTTTTAAAAAGCCGAGATAATGAAGGAAAACTGTTTTTCTTGATCAGTAGTTAAGATGTCGAATTTGTTTTAATGACAATGAAAGAAGAACATATTTATGATTTCTTTGTATATTTGCGTTATTTATAGCATATTAGGTGTTTTAGTTATTTGCTTAAATAGTTGTATTTACGACAGTTATTCATGATTAAATTAAATGTGTCATTTACGACCAACAGTATATCAAGTAAATTTAAATATTTATTCTGAAAGAACCATCACTTCTAAAACATTTCAGTTTTGCAAATCACATATTTATTTTTAAAAAGGAGAAAGCTTGTAAATAGAAAATATTTAAAAGCAAACATTCAAAAAGGAATACAAGTACATATTAAAGGGACACTCCCTAGTTACGGCTAGTTGTTAACCATTACAGCGTTGTTTTTTCGCTATTAAACCCATTTTTTCACAAATAAAATTGCACTTTACTTACCGTTTATTATTTAGAATATACATTTCCATTCACCTGAAGTGTTTTTTGGTAATCCTGGTAATCCTGGTGTTTGTAATACCACAAAATGCATTTTTCGTATTTCTGAAAAACGGACGCACGTTTGAGAAAAAAACGTTGAGCAGACAAGGTCTAATCTATTTTTAGACGGGATATTTCCATTTCAATGTCACAGACGTTGGTATACCATGTGACCATTATCATTTTGGTTCGGTTTGTTTTCTCGTGCACGGTTCGCGCAATCAACATCCGATTTGTTGTTGTTCATTTGTGAGATTTTTCTTCACAGTTCGTGAACATTTTCAGTAACAATAAAGTTCAGACAAGTAAGTATCTCAATACAAAACGTTACAAACCCTTAAAACCAATAATTTTGCTAAGTCCTACGATATCTGGAGAGGGGATACAACCAGGACAGAACAGTTGGAACATGTCCAGGAGAGGTGAAAAGAACGCACCCCAAGTCTGTGAAATTTGTCGTGACGTAGGCATTGTTGTGCTTCGAGCGACATCTACCGGTGACATCAGAATACAAACTTTCAAAATTATTTCAAGCAATTGGGACATGGGGATTTCATGGTATTTATCGATATAAAACCTGCTTTTTCACTCCATTTGATAAAAACGTGATCCAAGTGTGTTACATGTTTGTAGATTAACCAAATTATAATTTATTTTCGCTGGATGGAACTAGGGTGTGCGGCTTTAATAAAATCACTGCTTAAGCAATATTACATGAAAAAAGTTATTTTACTTTTGTTAATAATAATACGATAAATAAAATCACCAATTGAACAAAATAATAATGTGAAAAAACTACTCCGACTCGTGAAATCCTTGTTTTCTTTGACCCACCCCTGAATTTGTGTGACCTTATCTGGTGCAGGGTTTCTGCCAGAGGGTTAAATGGGTATGGTACCATATCCAAATATTTTTGCAGAATTGTTTTTTTTAAGTTAACTTTTTGACAAAATTAATTACTCTTATCATTACTGTGTGATTTTCTTAATCCTAACTCTAAACTTAACCCATTTTCTTTCTGAGGGAGGACCCCCCCATATCTCTGGTGGCTGTGGTTGCATTCAATTCTATAGAGCCATACCAAAAAATTTCTATCTGGCAGAAACACTGTGGTAGTAGTGCTTCATGTTTGTTGTTTGATGATGGTGCATCAGAATCAGACGACTTGTCCATACAAAACCTCTTTTTCTAGGCAAGTAGTCGTTCCTGATGAGTCATCAGAAAAGCTGATGTCATGTTGAGTGCAGTGTTCTTTCCGTGTTCTCTGCACCATGGGAGTCCTTTTGCAGATAGTTCCTGGTTCTGCTGCCACTAGTTTCAAGAATACCTGGTTTATCAGCTAGTGCAACAGACAAACCAGAATAGTTAAGCAAACTGAAACTGGTATCCTTTAATGAAGAAACTATGTTTAGCAGCTTATTGATTTGGGATACACCGGCTTCAAGTGAAGCTCATTCAAAGGATATAGGGTTTACTGAATATCAAATCCAGAAGTAGTGAACACTATACCATGTCCACCTATTGAGTATGCAGGATTCTCTCCAGGTTATATTGAGTGAACAGTAAACTCTACAGCTTCTGCTGTGTGTTAGGTGTACTCTCCGGGTTCTGTTGTGTGTTCAATGCACACTCCTGGTTTTGGTGTGTATTTGGTGATTTCTCCGGGTTATATTGTGTGTTCAGTGATCTCTCCAGGTTCCGTTGTGTGTCCGGTGATCTCTCCAAGTTCTATTGTGTGTTCAGTGATCTCTCCAGGTTCTGTTGTGTGTCCAGTGATATCTCCAGGTTCTGTTGTGTGTCCAGTGATATCTCCAGGTTCTATTGTGTGTTCAAGTTCTCTTGTGTATGCTATGTCATGATCATGGTATGTTGTATGTGTGTGCTATGTCATGTTCAGGTTTTGTTGTGAGTTCTCTGTTATATGTTCAGGTTCTGTTGTGAGTGCTATATCATGTTCAGGTTCTGTTGCAAGTGACTGGATAAAGGCTGTGGTATGTGCTGTCCTGTCTATGGGGAAGTGCATATAAAAGATACCTTGCTGCATTAGAAAAAATGTAGCGGGTTTCCTCTGATGACTGAGTCATAATTACCAAATGTTTGACATCCAATAGCTGATGATTAATTAATCAATGTGCTCTAGTGGTGGTGTTAAACAAAACAAACAAATAAACTGTTGCAAGTGCTATGTCACATTCATTTTCTATGGTGATTATTTTCTCATGTTCAGCTTTTTGCTATGATATGTTCATGTGTGAGCTATGTTATGTTCATGTCCTGTTGTGTGTGCTATGTCATGTAACATGTTCAGCTTATGTTGTGTGTGCTATGTCATGTTCAGCTTCTGTTGTGCATGCTATGTTGTGCTAATGTTTTGGTGTGTGTGTTGTGTCATGTTCACGTTAACATTCTGTTGCTTAGCTTAGCTTAGTAACTGGTTTAACGTGTCCATAGTCCGTATACCACTAGGGTTTCGAACACGCCTATCCCAAGTCCGGCCTCCGATAGGATCGGGGGTCGGACTCACGACAGAGATATTCTGTTACAAATATTTGTTAACTGTAACGTTAATCAAAGTTCATAGATCTTGCTATCGTTTATGTTGAGGCCACATTCACTTTATTCGCCTTTTAACCTTAAGTCTGATTTCACTGTCTTTTGTTACTGGACTTTGTCCTGGATAACTTACAATGACATTTGTATGTGTAATATTGTTAATCCATAGGGCGATCCTGTAGATCTTCAAAGGCAGCTGAAAGGCTGAACTTGATCACCGTAACATATAATTAAATACATGTACATCCAAAATCAGTGTGATTATGCTTGCACTTTGGTCGTATATGCCACATACAATTTTAATTCAAAAATTGTATCTACAGATAAAAATCACATGTTGGAAACTTTGCTTCAATTAAAAACATTTCAAAATAGATATTTGTTTTTCAAGAAAATTTACCAAAACATGTTTATTATTATAATTATGGTGTACATAAAATAGCAAACCATACAAACATTAATGTTACTGCAATTCTAATTTATATATACAGACACCATTGTTGTCTGTTGCCAAATGGTTCCTTGCATGCAGTACCAGATGTTTTTCTTAAATAGACCAGGCTGTTACAACGACAAAAGTCATATTATTTTTAGGATTTAAGCACATAAAAATATTGACATAATGTATGCTCTATTGTACTTTGCATTTGCAATTTCTATCACAGACCAATAACGAAGAATACATATGTCATATTTGGCACATACGACCTATGTCAGACATAATTATATAACAAACTGTATTTGAAAAGGGTGTATCTACCACACACGACCAGTCGTGTTCACATAATGGACAGCAAGCAAATCGGAGGAAAGTCGTGTGTGTTAGTTAAAACCAAAAAAAACCCCTGACCATCCAGTATTGTAAACAAAGTGTATTAGACTGACCTTCATGGTGTGGTCTGACTGATTGGTATCTAGCAATATAGCAGAGACTTGGGAACGATCGATAAATAAGGGTGTTTGTTTTTGACAACCTCTTCCCCCCCACCTCACCCACCCACCCTAGCCGATGTTGTTTCACACAAATCCTCTAACTGGTACAACCTGTCAAAGTCCTCACACCCGTTCTCTTCTAAACACTCTGCCTAGTATGATCTTCACCTCACCGTTGGTGACGGGCAGTAGGTAGTCGTGATCACCATTGTCGCTGTCATCTGATTCGTTTACTGTTGTTGATGTTGAATCCTGTTGTGTGAACACTGCACAGATTTCTTCGTCAGTCTGTGGTTGATGGCAGTCCAGTGTGTCGTGTGAGACTAATTGTTGAAATTCCTTGTCCTCATTAGTTAATCCAGTCAGTACCGCGAAGTTGGTGTCATCAGAGTTGTCATCGCTGAAATCCTCTAACCACTGGTTGAAGATAGCCGATGTCATCCAGGCATTCTGGCTATTATTGTCATTCACTGGAAGACTTTTTCCCCTCTGAAAAACCTCAGCTGTTTGCTCTTTCCAATGACCAGACATTTACGCTTGTCAGTTCCTGACATGTTGCAGGCTATCATCGCTGTCACCAAGTCCATCGCCTTTTTGCTCCCACTCACTGTCTCCGATTTTATAGTTAACATTCTGTCAGGTGGTGCTTGGTAGTACAGTCCAGTTTCGTCAGCGTTGTAGATGTCGTCTGCATCATAGGTTTTCATTATTTCAGAGAGAACGGACTTGTCTGCTGCCACCAGGTCTGCGTTGTTCTTTTCTCCATGCATTCGTTTGTAGATGATGTTATGTCTTTCAATCCATCTACTAAGCAATCCGTTGGTGGGGTTAAAATCTTCTTTGTGGAGATGTTTCGCAAAATCCTTTGCCTTTTCCGCGAGAAAATGGGACCGGACACAGGAATATCTCTGGAACTGGCACTATTGAACCATTCTGACATGGCACCCTCCACATCCTCTTTGCCAGATTGTAGCTGTTTTCGTTCTCAATATCATGTAATTAATATAGAACAATGATTGCTCTGAACACGTGAATCGAAAACGGCCTCAATAGTTGAGCACATACAAGTGCACAAGTGGTACTTCTAAAAATAATAGTCGGAGAGTGAAATAAACTTGTGATAGACACAGATTAACTTACCTGTTACTGAGATGGTCTCTGATTAACAGCAGTTTATTGCAAACAAAACATTAGGTGTTAGGTTTATTCAACTTAATTATGTAATTCTTAAATCTTGTAGTAGGGCTTTTTGATTGACACAGCACATCGACTCTGTAACTGGTGATTACAGTCAGCTTACCACACAGTGAGCACAAACAAAATTGATTAATCAGCAATTTTGATAGACTTTCTCAGTAATTTGTGACATTAATTTAGCAAAAAAAGAGAGAAAAGTTCTTAGTTATTTTTATGTGCAAATAACCGATGTAGTCTGTGCAATTAACCGGATGTTCTGTAGTGTTATAAGGGCAAATGGTTCCATGTCGACTGAAAATAGTTGATTAACTGAATTATGCCATAAACCGATATGCAAATAAGTGGAGATGACTATATCTGAATATTTTTCTTTTTAATTTTCTTTCCAGCTTTCCAATGTGCTTCAGATTGACCTGCAACTGGTTAAGGTTGGTGTTAAATCTTAGAATAATAACATAATATGCAATTTATAACATACTACTCCGTATAATTAAATGTATATCAAAGACCCTGACAATACCAGATTTGTTTCTGAGGTTAACCTTTTTGTAACATGATTGTGCACTAATTAAACAACATCATGGACATGACGTAACTGTATGCTGAAAGTTTGTCATTGCTTTTAAGATGTAGAATTGGTCTTTGCTAGGGCAGGACATAGCCCAGTAGTAAGGCACTCGCCTGATGCATGATCAATCTAGGATTAATCCTCGTCAGTGCACCCATTGGGCTATTTCTTGTTCCAGCAGTGCTCCACAATTGGTTTAACAAGAGCTGTGGTATGTACTATTCTGTATATATCATGCATATAAAATATTCCTTGCTGCTAAATGAAAAAAGAGTAGCCTATGGAAGGGTGGCAACATGTTACCTATCTCATTATTTGTGTAGTCCTTAAGCATATATCCGATGTTATATAACCATAAATAAAATCTGCTGTGTGTGTCATTAAATAAAGCATTTATCTTTTTCTTTCATTGCTGAATGGTTGATTTCCATTTCAGAATGCTGTGTCTTTGTACTGTCGTCTGGGATTTGCCAAGAAGAAGGGGTCGGACTTGAATACCTGTGAGGTTCATCCATCATGGACAGACCAGCTACACCAAACACCACGATCTCAGGATGTCAGAAAGTAAAACGTTTTGTTATATTTTTGGTCTAAAATAGTTATCATAAAGTAGACTGTATTTGATTTGATATGGGGGAGGGGAGAGATCTAGCTCGGTCGGTAGAGTTTGTCTGAGGTGCTTGCATCTTAGGATCGAATCACCTGGACCCATTCTCTGATGGGGTTTTCTTTTCATCCTAACCAATTCCTATGACTTGTATATCAACGGTCATGGTATGTGCTGTCCTGTCTGAAAACAATCCCTTGCTGCAATTGAATTTTTTTTTAGCTGGTTTTCACTAAGTCTAATAGCCGTTGATTAATAAATCAGTGTGCTCTAGTGGTGTCATTAAACATTGTTAAAACTTACCTTAAGTATTGTATAAAGATTTTAGCTTTTTTAAGATCAGTTCATCTTGTACTTTTGAATGGATAGTACATCTGTAGAAAATATCTTTGATTGGTATGACAGTAGATACATCAGTCTCATAATGTTATATATGTTGTTTATGGCTGAATCCCCTTTGTGCTTGGCTATCATTAAACATTGATTACTTTTATTCATATTAATTAGTTTGCTAACATGTACAGTAGTTTGTGTGGAATTTTGGGATTTTTTATTGTGGGGGGGGGGGGGGGGTGCATGACATTGCTTTATTTGTAATATTTAAGTGACAATTCATTCAGAATTTTGTAGCTGGAAGTTTTTAATTTAATTTTAATGTAAATTTTGCAGGTCTATTCACGAGTCTCCCCTGATTGATCTCAGCAGTGGTACGAATGTCGACCTCTTGCCTAACGAGCAGCTGGACCTGGATACTCTCAGTATGAACAGCATGACGACCAGCACCGACACTCCACTCGAATCAATAGGTACACAGGTTATTTACCATTCTCTTAGAGTGTATTATAATAGAACCTGGTAAAATGGGCAGGTGGGAGGGGTAAGTGTTTTTACATAAGCACTGATCCAGTACATGGGGAGGGACATTGACTCATTGGTAAAGTGCTCACTTGATATGCAGTCAGTTTGTGAGTGATCCTGTCTGTGGACTATTGGGCTGTTTCTCGTTTCAGCCAGTGCACTACGACAGGTATATTAAAGGCCATGGTATGTGCTGTCCTGTGTGGGATGATGCATATAAAAGATCCATGTAGTGGGTTTCCTCTTTAAGACTGGATGTCAAAATTACCAAATGCTTGACATCCAATAGCCGATGATTAATAAATCAATGTGCTCTAGTGGTGTCATTAAACAAAACAAACTGATCATATTAGGGGGTTGGGTTGGTGGGTGGTGAAGGAAACAAATTGTTTTTTTATATATCCACCACACACAAATTTTTATTTTTATTTTAATGCTATATGTAAGAAGGGAAAAATTACTAACCAGGTGTAAAATAATTACAGTGGCTCCCCTCTTCCCCCCTCTATGTGATAGTTCCCAGGCCTCTGAAAAGTGTGAGAACAATAGGATCGCTTGTGCAAGCCTTATTTTCCATAGCTCATTTTTCATTCATGCATTAAATTTAAGACATTGTTTACATAGTCATGATGGGTTATGCAAACACAAAATGGAATATCTCCATAAATGGGAACAGTTTTAATTTTCAGATGCCTGAGTTAGGAACGGCCCTTAGACCAGACACATTCTATTGGTGTCTCCAGTTGGGATTGGAGTGGGACGTAGTTCTAGTGAGATGTGATTAGCTTAAGATGGACACAATTAGAAATATAATAATCAATGGTTATACATTGCTGGGTTTGACTTTATAAATATGCTTATTTCAGTAGATCAGTTTTGTTAATAATATTATATTTAATCTATCTTAACAATTTTTTTTTATTGTTGTATGAAATAACAGGGCTAGCCCTGGATGATCAAACCATTTCACCAAATCATCTTTAAAAATGCCAATTAGTACATTAAATTTGTTCGCCAAATCAAAATAAAAAGTAAAAGTAAAGTTTGTTTTATTTAACGACGCCACTAGAGCACATTGATTTTTTATCTTATCATCGGCTATTGGACGTCAACCATATGGTCATTCTGACAGTTTTTAGAGGAAACCCGCTGTCGCCACATAGGCTACTCTTTTTACGACAGGCAGCAAGGGATCTTTTATTTGCACTTCCCACAGGCAGGATAGCACAAACCATGGCCTTTGTTGAACCAGTTATGGATCACTGGTCGGTGCAAGTGGTTTACACCTACCCATTGAGCCTTGCGGAGCACTCACTCAGGGTTTGGAGTCGGTATCTGGATTAAAAATCCCATGCCTCGACTGGGATCCGAACCCAGTACCTACCAGCCTGTAGACCGATGGCCTGCCACCGAGGCCGGTCCAAATCAAAATAAAATTCGCCAATTGTTCCTAAATTTTGCAATTGGTGAATTTGGCAAGTGGCAGAGCTAGCCCTGAATAATTAATTTTATTCAACCTAGACTAGATACAAATGTTCATAGTTATATATATTACTCTGTTTACTTTTAGACTCTGGCAGTCAAACACCCGGCATGACAAAGAGAATAGCTTTCTTGTTTGACTCAACGTTGACTGCATTTCTGATGATGGGCAACTTGTCTCCTGTGAGTGATATACTTAACATCTCTTGTTGATCACCATGTGCTGTACATAACAAATTATCTCTTTTTTTAATGGATGGTAACTCTGAGAACATTATGTTTTCTTTCAAAACAACATGCAGTCAAATTATGTAAAATATTGACATGTATATTGCAGTCCTTTGTGTTTTAAAATAATGTTTTATGTATTAGTAATGGAAGTTTGTAATTAATATATAACTTGGTAACTGAATCATAATTTAAGCTTTAAAGATAACTCTTTTGCAGTGCCATTTTTAGTTTTCGTGCTAATCTATATATCCATGTCATTATGAAAGTATTTTTTACTTTGTATTTTTTAGGGTCTAAAAAGTCATGCAGTGACGATGTTCGAAGTAGGAAAACTGAGTGATGAATCCATGGACAGTTTCTTACAAGAACTTGAGAAGGTAATGGATATTGTTTTTTGTCCAAAAACAATGTTGGTAAAACACAGTAATAAGCTTGCAACAAGACTGCAACTTATCTCAAGCATTACAATCTTTTATTTATGTTTGATAAAAATTATGACTTTCTCTAAACTTCAAAGAAATTCTCGAAATTTGTCAGTATATCACAAGAAGACATACATTTCACACCCAATAGCTAGTGTATTTCATGCTGGGGTGTCATTCATTCATTCATTCAGCCCAGTGGTAAAGTGTTCGCTTGATGCGTAGTCGGGTTAGGGTTGATCCCCGTCAATGGATCCATTGGGCTATTTCTTGTTCCAGCCAGTGCTCCACAACTGGTGTAACCAAGGCTATGGTATGTACTATCCTGTCGGTGGGATAGTGCATATAAAAGATACTTTACTGCTAATTGAAAAGAGTAGCCTATGAAGTGGCGACAGCGTGTTTCGTCTCAATATCTGTGTCGTCCTTAACCATATGTCTGATGCCATTTAACTGTAAATAAAATGTGTTGTGTGCCTCATTAAATAAAACATTTCCCTCCCTCCATCTTTCATTCATTCATTCAGTAGCCACTGATTACAATCCTGTGCTGTAAACTTGTTTAACAAGTATTCCTTCGTGTTTGTGTTCAGGTTGGTTCCGATGCGGAGGGCGAAGCTCGTCGGTACTTCGACCACGCGTTGACTCTACGTGACACGATCCGATTCCTGCGTCACAACAAGAACCTGTTTGATGAACTCGACAACACTGGACTCGGAATCGATCTCCTCCGCTGTGAAAGCCTTCTCAGTCTCGAACCGGCCACCAGGTCACGGGTGCTGAACAAAAATTACAGGTATTTTGGCTTTTCATTATTGTAGTCAATATTTTCCATTGTATATAATGATATTAGTGGGGCTTTAGTTGTTCAAAGGTGTTTTTTGTTTGTTTTTTGGGGTGTGGTGGGTGTGGGGAGTGGTAAATATAATGAAACTAATCTGCAGTCAAACATTCCTGTAAATGCCACTCAAATTTCACAAACTGGCTGTCGCGAATATATTGGTGGTTAAAAGCCTGTACATATTTAAACAAGTGATTGTTGCATAATTTATTTTTATATTGGAGGTTTAATTGTCTGTAGTTTGAAGAACAAACACACACACACGTGCGCACACGCATGCATGTAAGTATGTTACCATAATGTAACATTGATAAAGAGTAGTATGGTTTTATGCATAATGTTTGAAACATTACTGACATTGGATAATAGTTTAGTGATTGATTGTATTCTCCTGTACAGTACAGTTAGCTGTCAAATTAATAGATGAGCTTCATAATGTAATATTTTAGTCCGTTGTCATAATTGTATCTTCCAAGTGAATGCATATTGGTTTAAAAATAAAATATAGAATATGATAGAAAATGGATATGAATGTGTTTTGTATTTCAGTTTACTGGTGTCTATGGCTCCCTTAAGTAATGAGATTAGACCAGTCAGCAGTTGTGTGCCTCAACACATGGGACCTGCTGTTCCAGAGGTAATAGTCTGATATAGGCAGGGTGGATCCAGGGGGTACTTGTTTTAATAGTCAGATATAGGAAGGGTGGATCCAGGGGATACTTGTTTTAATAGTCTGATAATAGGCAGGGTGGATCCAGGAGGTACTTGTTTTAATAGTCTGATATATAGGCAGGGTGGATTCAGGGATTACTTGTTTTAATAGTCTGATATAGGCAGGGTGGATCCAGGGGGTACTTGTTTTAATAGTCAGATATAGGCAGGGTGGATCCAGGGGATACTTGTTTTAATAGTCTGATAATAGGCAGGGTGGATCCAGGAGGTACTTGTTTTAATAGTCTGATATATAGGCAGGGTGGATTCAGGGTGTATTTGTTTTAATAGTCTGATACAGGCATGGTGGATTCTGGGGGTACTTGTTTTAATAGTCTGATATAGACAGGGTGGATCCTGGAGGTACTTGTTTTAATAGTCTGATATAGACAGGGTGGATCCAGGGATTACTTGTTTTAATAGTCTAATATAGGCAGGGTGGATCCAGGAGGTACTTGTGTTAATAGTCTGATATATAGGGAGGGTGGATTCAGGGGGTACTTGTTTTAATAGTCTGATACAGGCATGGTGGATCCTGGGGGTACTTGTTTTAATAGTCTGATATAGACAGGGTGGATCCTGGAGGTACTTGTTTTAATAGTCTGATATAGACAAGGTGGATCCTGGAGGTACTTGTTTTAATAGTCTGATATAGACAGGGTGGATCCAGGGATTACTTGTTTTATTAGTCTGATACAGGCAGTTTGGATTCTGGGGGTACTTGTTTTAATAGTCTGATATAGACAGGGTGGATCCTGGAGGTACTTGTTTTAATAGTCTGATATAGACAGGGTGGATTCAGGGATTACTTGTTTTAATAGTCTGATATAGGCAGGGTGGATCCTGGGGTTTTTTGTTTAATAGTCAGATATAGGCAGGGTAGATCCTGGGGGTACTTGTTTAATAGTCAGATATAGGCAGGGTGGATCCTGGGGGTACTTGTTTTAATAGTCTGATATAGGCAGGGTGGATCCTGGGGGTACTTGTTTTAATATAATAGTCTGATATAGGCAGGGTGGATCCTGGGGGTACTTGTTTTAATATAATAGTCTGATATAGGCACGATGGATCCTGGGGGTACTTGTTTTAATAGTCTGATATAGGCAGGGTGGATCCTGGGGGTACTTGTTTTAATAGTCAGATATAGGCAGGGTGGATCCTGGGGGTACTTGTTTTAATAGTCTGATATAGGCAGGGTGGATCCTGGGGGTACTTGTTTTAATATAATAGTCTGATTAAGGCACGATGGATCCTGGGGGTACTTGTTTTAATAGTCTGATATAGGCAGGGTTGATTCATGTTTTAATACTTGTTTTAATTTACAATGCATGGTGGGAAGTGTTGGAGAGAAGTTTGATAGGATATTTGTGATGCATGATAATGTGATATTGATTTTATGCCGAGTTCCTATATCTATATCTATATATTTTTTTTTTTTGCCTCTTACTGAATGCATTCCTCAAGCCTTTTCAAATTAAACAGGAGCAGAAGAAAAGACATCCAAATGATAATACTGAAGTAGAAAGAAGCATAGGCATTGGAACTGGGGGGGGGGGGGGGGGGGGGGGGGTCAAAGGGGGTCAAGTGGAACATGCATTGCACCCTCCCCAGTTGTTATCTTCCAATATCTATGAGAAGGAAATCAAATGATTAGAAACAGGATACTCATGACACTGTGGAACATTCTTGCCCATATTCTATACATAAATACATATAAATGATCCCATGCTGTTGATGGAAAAAATGTAGTGGTTTTTTCTCTAAAGACCAAGTGTCAGAATTATCAAATGCCGATGATTAATTAATCACTGTGCTCTTAGTGTTGTTAAACATACATTGTCGTGACAGAACAGAACTTTATTACATGGAATAACAATATTTTGCGCTGACAAGATGGGCTTTACAGGTGATAATAAGATACTCTAGAATAATATAATTATAATGATAATATGCTATACTGAGCAACAGAAGAGAAAAACACAAATGTTGACTTATTAATTTCCACCACATGCTTCCCAATTTTTTTGCAAGATTACATTTTGATTTATTGTTTTGCAGGTCAGCTCAGTTTGGTTTAAGCTGTATATCTACCACTTAACTGGGTGTGGACCACCGACTTTGCTGTTAGTGAAGGGCACACGACTCTGTCGACTTCCAAAAATCTTTCAGGTAGTTAAATCGGACAAGTCATTACATGCAGAGGTGTAAAATAATTCTAATATTATATCTAGTTAATCCATACTTATTGAATGACTACACAGTAAATTAATTGATAGGTTTTTAGAGTTTCCACTCTTGGTTCGTGTATTTTAGACACCAAATAGCCATTTTTTTTAATGTACAGAGGTGTTGTGAAACAAACATTACTTTCCTTTCCAGTGTTGTTTCAGATAGCCTAACTCGCACACGTAGTATAATTTATTAGGTAGTACTATGAGATAGGCTTGCATAATTAAGAAAGAAATAGTAACAGCTGTATTATTTCAAATGCTGTATTATTAGTGAAGGTTTTGGGTATGTAACTTGTGGATGTTACTTTGATTTCAGCAATATGATCGGTTACTGGTGACGACGTGGGGTCATGACCCAGGAGTAATAACCACATCTAACATTCTCATGACACTCAATGATGCATTGTCTCACTCAGCCATTTGTGTTCAGGTAATAGTCGTTATCACTGAATTTGTATATTACACAATATTGGTTAAACCCACTACAGTATTAGCTTATCTTAAGCAATGATATCTTAATCAAAGTGATATGCAAGTTTAATTAATAATAAAATTATGATTATTGTAATAATTATTATTATTTAACTAACCTGAAAAATAATGTACAACCTTAATAATAGTTTTATCTATAAGTCTTTACTTTAAAATGGAATTGTTAACGCTTACGTTACAACTTATATATATATATATTATATCAAAATTTGTTATAACGATCGTGAAGAATTAGCTCCCTTAGTTTGGCAAGTAATTGTTAATTGAATATGTTGTATTATATTTATTAAAGTACTGACACAGAAATGAAACAAAACACAAAATTTATATTTTTTATATAAAATGTACATAACAATACTGTTTGCTTCCACAACAAACTGAATATTACATACTGTAACATAATGTAGCAAAATGTCTACCTCTTTCCCCATTCTTTGCTGAAATGGCTAACAATTTTGTCATGTGGGTCTTTGAAATTGGTTACTTCTCATTTTTCACTTAACAAAATTTGTGTACGATGTTGATTTGCCAGTGGCTGTGACATTTCCCACTAATAAGTTGTAAATGAATGAAAAAGAGTCGGAATTTGTATATTCCACTGAACCCAAACTGTCAGTTAACAAGAATTGAAAAGAGTAACTCAACTCAAACAACATAATGCGAGATGTGTTTATTACTTTGCCACCCTGGTCCCAAGACACTAGTGTTAAACATTAGACATTGTAATCACTACGCTGCACTTGACAGGCATGCACGATCAACTGCAGCTAATTCGGTGTGTGCAAGTCGTCTATGGCCAGAACTGGCAGCACTCAAAAACAGTGTTCAGAGTTGCAGTTATTTAACAAAACAATTTTGCTAATTACAGAAGTGCATCTGTTGTCATACTTCAATTATTGTTCATTGTAAGATTTTCATGTTCTCATGACTTTTTTAAATACATGATATGGTTGGTCAAATTATGCTGGGATGACATTAAACATTCATATCTTTTCCATGTTTTGGTGAGCATAAAGAGTATACTGACAGTACTTGAGTTTTGAAAATTGATGTTGAGTAATAAACTGCTCTTCTGGAATGATGTAGGAGAGCTACAGTTTAAAATTGCTCTCATTGTCAAATTGCTCACAGTGTCAAATTGTTCTCATTGTCAAATTGTTCTCAGTGTCAAATTGCTCACAGTGTCTAATTGCTCTCAGTGTCAAATTGCTCTCAGTGTCAAATTCACAGTAATTTTGAGTAAAATAAATTAGCAATATCAGCATGTGTTGAGGCAAACATTTTTCACTACTTGGAAATGATTTTTTGCAAGCATACAAGATCGTGAGTAATTGCTTATGTTATACCATAAGGACTGTACTGGTACTGATATATGAAGAACATCACTAGGTGTACACTCCTGTCAAAATCTCGGTTAACTCACAGTGATGCACAATACTATATTGTAACTGTTAATATCAACATTTTTAATGTTTCCAGGCTCATGGGTACCACAGTGATGGTTGTACCGTGCATATACCCTTTCCTTTCAAGAAAGAAGCATCTGGTATGTGTAATAATAAGTGTTGTATTAATGTCAGTTTATGTATTAAAATCATTTAATGGATTACATATCAAGTAGTGTGAATTACAATCAGTGATCCCTCAACGTTAGCATACATGTTAATATTATCTATGTTGTGCTGCAGACAGTTTGGATTACATGTCCCTTACTTTGGATTTGAAAAATGTAACATCTATAAAGGAATTTAGATTGATTATCAACTGTTAACAAACATTCAGCTTAGCCTATTGTCATTGATTTACCTAATTCATATTAATTTTTGAGGACAGTGCTAATCATGAAATATAAACAAAATTGGTTTAAACAATATTTATTTCTTTTTTTATATTAACAGATGGGATTGGTAAAACCCCCAGACATAAATCTTAATTAATAACAAATTATATTTATTTTAAGATATGTGTAAATATTGCATTTGTTATATTATTGTTAAATTATATTTATTTTTCTTGCAATCATTGTTTTTATTAACCAGTTATTTCGATTGTTTAAAGCGAAGTGATAACTGCAGTAATTACGTGTAAGGAGCTGTATTTGTTGTAATAATATTATTATCACACGGTTCGACAAATCCACTAGCCCTTGGTCCTGGCTAGTGCATTTTCAGTCTAGGCTAGTGGAAACTATCAACTTTTTTTTATTATAATACATTGGGTACAAGCCAAAGCTTCTTTGAGGGCTAGTGACTTTCTCAAACATTTGACGAGCACTGGAATAGTATTATATTTCTTATTCTAAATTTGCCTTAAATTATCAACATTTTTTATTATAATACATTGGGTACTAGCCAAAGCTTCTTTGAGGGCTGTAATATTATATTTCTGATTCTAAATTTGTCAGAGTCTTTCAAAAGTGGTCATTACCCGAGTCATGCTGCGATCACGAAGCTGTGTGAGGAGATTGACTTGGTCCACGCGTGCGGCTTCGTGACGCTGCTCAACCTGAACAAGCCGAGCATGGACCAGGGCGACAGCGACGTCTTCCTCATGGACAAGTCGTGCTCCTCCTCTGACATCTCCTCCACCAGTGACCTCGGACACAGACCCACAAACGGGGTTACGGATCTCATGTCCGCACAGGTGCTTGCCTCGGAGATAGATTTGTTAGAAGACAGTGCAGCAGACTCACAGAATAAATTAACCAAAGAGAAATTGACTCTCAATTTGAACGGACCACAGACATGTGATATGTTGACGGAAAGTGAGTGGATGTTGTTGGACTGCCATTTTGGGATTCCTCTCTTCAATACGGACCTCAACCGGGAGGTGTGTGAGAGGATATCTTCTTTGGGACTTTTTAAACACGAAAGGTAAGAGCATCCAGTAAAATAGCAGCTAATTTTAAACATGAAAGATAAGAGCATCCAACAAAATAGCACTATTGGGCTATTTCTCGTTCCAGCCAGTGTTCCACAACTAGTGTAACAAAGGCCATGGTATGTACTATCCTGTCTGTGGGATGATGCATATAAAAGATCCCTTACTGCTAATCGAAAAGAATAGTCCATGAAGTGGCGACAGCAGGTTTTCTCTCTCTATATCTGTGTGGTCCTTAACCATATGTCTGACACCATATAACCGTAAATAAAATGTGTTGAGTGAGTCGTTAAATAAAACATTTACTTCCTTCCAATAAAATAGCAGTTAATTTTAACGTGTGACATTTTAAACATGAAAGGTGTGAGAATGCAATAAAATAGTAGTTAATTTTAACATAGTTTAAACAATATTTATTGCCGTCAAAATGCGGTTTGGGATTGGCCAACAGGCAAGAGCCTATATTAAGGCCTCTCCCTACATTTATAAATACAAGTTTGATACATCAAGATGACAGAAATAGTATAATAATTTAAATAAATTCAAATTAGCTAAGATGAGAAGAATGGAAGAGAGAGAGAAGAAAGGAAAAATAAAAATAGATAGTTGATATGATATTATTTAGTCACAGTTGGGAAGGGAGAAGGAGGAATAATGAATGGTTAGTTATCGAAACGTTTGCTATTAATTATAAAGTCTTGAACAGATTTAAATATAACACTATTTTCGTGGGTACTAAAATTTGGGTTACCAAATAATAAAGTCTTGCAATTAAGATTGTGATATTTTGACATTTTAACATGATTGTATACAAACAAAAAAGAGAAATAGTTCAAGGAAATTTTGTATTTTAATATAGTTAGTCAAACATATTTATAAAAGCCAAGGGACTCTGCAACATGTGTGTATGTGGCAGTTACAACAGTTTTAAAAGACATGAAATGGTAAACGTCTGAAATTTCCTTTATATATAATGCTGATTATAGCAGTGCTTTATAATAAACAAGACTATTTCACACACAAAATAAGTGAAAGTGTTTAAAAAGCCCATTGATTCATATTACTTTATACCAATGGCAGTTTGTAAGTTGATTTGATTTTTCTCATATATATGTCTTGGGTAGTCCGTTCTAGATAGAATTTCTATCATTTAACAAGGTTTCCAAAAATATTTTAAGTTTAAGATTTAAATTACGTTGCATTGTAATTACGTAGGTTCACTGATGTCTTTAATATTATGGACTGATAAAAACCTGTTTTATTTTCAGTTTAAAGGGTCTGTTACATTCTAGTAGATTGCTCTCTTTGAAATTCCTTGATTTTATCACAAACTGGCAGGTAAGAACTTTTTACTTCTCTTCTTTTTTGTTTCTTTTTTATGGGGTGGGGTTGTCATTCCTTATATATTGCATTGGTTTTCACAAGTGTTTTAAAACAAAGGTACAAACACAATTTAAAACAATTTAATTTGCATGATTCAGGTAGAAATAATTCTACTCCAAACAGATGTTCCAGATGTTTCAGTTTTATTTTTTTATAGAATTTTGTTTTGATGATAAAAAAAAAAATGCATTCAAAGCAGATATTTAAGATGGTTTCATTCTGATTTGTTCCACAAGAACTCTTTAATAATAAAAAGAGAAACATGTTCCAAGCAGATGTCTAAAATTGATCAGTTTGATCCTTTTCTAGAACCCAAGTGTGATGACAGAAATAGAAAGTTCCGGTATTCCACAAGACAAGGAAGAACATTCAGCCATATACCCTACACAAAACCTGATATTCCAAGATGGCGTTCTACAAAAGTGGGAAGGACACTAGACAGAGAAATAATGATTTTTGTGAAAATTAATTTTTTGTTACATTGACTGTGTTTTATGGAACATGGGGGCCAATTTGTACATGACGTACATAATGTAGTTATGGGAAATGATTATCACTGTAATGATTATCACTGTATACTGTGAGGGTTAGCTCAATGGTTGAGCGTTGGTCTGGGGCTGATTTCACAAAACATTTGGCATCAATTCAAGAAACAAATTACATTATTACAGAAAATGGAGCATTTTAAGAACAACATAAAATGTGTAATTTACCTATATTTGTTGTACTATAATACTAATAATAATTGTGGTTTAGTCGAAGATTTACGTTTATGTGAAAACTAGGCTTACAGTGTTTTGTGAAATTGGGCCCTGAAGTGTGAGAGGTTTTAGGTCAGTAATCCATTGGGTTGTTATCATTCTGACCAGTGCTTCACAACTGGCATATGAAAGGCTGTGGTATGTTTTGTGCTGTCTGTGGGATTGTACATATAAAATATCTCTTGCACAATTTGTATGTAGGGTACTCAGGGTTTCTTCTTTAACACCAGGTCATATGAAATACGAGTTGTATGTTTGACATGTGATAGCTGCTAATTTAACAAAACACTGTGGGGGGTTTTCCATGTGTAAGACAAGATGATCTCATAACACTGTCAAAATATTTGCTACACTAAACTTTTGAGAACATTTATTCCTGTTTAATCCACTATACTACAAACCCTGCAACTAAGAAAATATCCACGGCAAAAAAAGATGCCATTGAAAAAAACCCTGAATATAGTTCAAGGCAAAAAAAGTGCCATGGAGAAATAAAAAACTCCATGGCTATTTCCATGACAAAAAAGTATGTATATTTGTAAGTATTTGAAATACTCTACTTTTATTGGCTACGGTTAATCTTTGTGGTCATCAAAGTTGTTCTTGATAATGAATATAACCTTTTTTAACTATGCACCTAGAGTAAAAAATATGTATAAAAAAAACAAAAACAAAAACATGCTCTCTGTGACTTGTGGCTGTTTGGTTCAGTTTGGATTAGGTAGAAGAACTGAAGGTGGCTGTTCCAAACAGGTCGCTATGTTATGCTAGATTTCAACCTAAATTGTGGTAATTTTATTTATTCTTGTTTTTTTGTCAGTGTAAAGTTGTGAATATGTCTGAATGTGGTATCACCAGCTAAAGTAACTGTGTTTCCTTTCTGAGGATTTTAGACCATATTATAATGTAACTTGAGCATGATATTCAGTATGTTAATGTAACTTGAGCATGATATTCTGTATTATAATGTCACTTCAGCATTATATTGAGGATTCAGCCCAGAGTGTTTGGCACTGTATGAGCTCAACTGGCTCTTTCAAGTCCTGGCCAGTACTGTTACTGTTGATCATTCTGCTGATTACCACTTACAATACCATAGCAGTGTAATGTTTCTTATCTAGAGTGGCTGTTAACTGACCGCATTGTGTGTGCCAGCTACAGCTTCATTGATCCGCTATGGCACCAAACCATACCTGTAGCACCTCTGATGTACATAACAAGAATTACTTTGTTTATAAAAAGATTTATTAAAATATTACTGATTACATTATAGTCTGCTCAGCTTTGTAATCGTGTGTCCATCTCGGTTCTCTATGGGTGAGGATCCTCATAGGGAGAACTTCGATGGAGCGGCAACCTACTGTCTCCAGGTGTGTTAAGCAAAGGGCTGGCTCGAAGCTGCCTTGGTGTATGTAGTGACGGCTTATATGCTGAAGTTTTTATGGTCGGTGGTTCATCCATCTTCGTCCACATGTCTATCTGTTTTGTACATGACGATGCTTATTAAGATTTATATGGCAGTTTATCTTATCTTGTGTTGGTGACACTATTAATATATTATAGTGTCATATTAATTCTGGTTATTGAAGGGTCATAGTGTTACTGTAATAAGGTCATAGATTTCTAGTAAATACCTTACATACCACAACATCTAAGTGTTAAATAAGACACTTTGCACAGTAGAACACTTGTTGTTCACTGACACATGACAGATGTGTTTGCAAGAAAGTATAATATTTTGTATTACCATTGTTTAAACAGGAATGTTTGTAACACGTTGAGAATGAACTTGGCATTAACATAACCTGTAACAGTATCTGTTAAAACTGAAAGGTAATTGAAATAGAACTTAATTTATTCTTTCTATTCTTATACTAGAGATTTTATGACTATTCCAAATGTTAAATAATTATGGTTTTTAACTTGTTTTATAGATTTATTATTTATTATTTTTTAGTCTTTTAGGATAATATATATTTTTCTTATAATATTTGATTCAGAGTTAGTAGTTAAGTGTGGAGTAAGGCACCCATGCATGTAAAAGCCAACTTTACCCCCCCCCCCCCTAAAAAAAAACAATTAAAAAAATTGTTTATTGTAATCATAAGCATTCAGAGCTTATATATTTGATAGGCTTTGCCAGTGGGGCGTGGGGATCAGATATGAGTTTGCTTACCAACCACTGAAATGACTACATGCTACAGCAAACTTAAAAAAACAAAATAACATACATGTAATCCTCTAAAAACATCATATTATTTATGTTTTTTACACACCAATTGGTGAGAACATTTTCATTATTGCCTGTAAATCTAGAAAGTGTTGCGAGCTACAAAGTACTGTGAGTGACTGCCAAGCTCAGTACTTTCTCTACACAATAGTATAATTATATTTGTTGAGTAATCAAAGACAAAAATGTTGTTGACTACTCGCATTTTACTTTCATAATGCACTACATACTAGTAGTATATTTACAGTATGATATCAAATGATAAGGTGAGGACCTGACCACCACAGCCATACCATCTACTGAAATAAGCAGCACCAAAATTGATTGCTCTGTGATGTATTTATGTTAACAAGAAGCACAAGCTTTTAATTTCTTTTCAGCCTCACTTTTGGAGGATGTATTAGAAACAGAATACTACGCTAAGTGTCTGTTAGATACCATTTATCTCACAACTTGCAGTTTTTAAACATATCCAACTCACTTTCACTTGTTAGACAAGTTTTGAAACAACTCTTAAGATAATGGTATCTAACAACCACTCATATACAGCGCCGTATCAAAAGTTTGCGCGATAATCCAAAATGGCCAGTGTAAACACGGGTCAGTATGTAAATTTTAAAAACAAAATTCAGCTAGTAGAATTAATAACCATACCTCAATATTTGGTTAAGTTTGCCCTTGTTACGAATGTAAGCCATAATGTGACGTGGAAGTGAAAAATATAAACTTTAAATGTATTCCACATTCAAATTTTCCCATATGTCTCCCATATGTCAAGAACTGCAGCGAACAACTCTTCAGACATTTTTATGGTTAGGGCCTTGTTTTGCAGTATTTTTTTCATTCTTAACCAAATATTTTCTATTATGTTCAAGTCTGGTGACTGAGCAGGCCATGTCATACCACGAATATTATTTTCACGTTTATATGCCTCGATTAATCAAGCCCTATGACAAGGTGCATTGTCATCCTGAAAACGATATGGTTTATCGATAAAATGTCGTGCTAAAACAGGCCAGAGATGATTGTTGAGTATTTCACGATACTTTTCAGCATGAATGTTTCCATTAACCATACATAAAGTTCCGACACCATGCCATGTAATGCAGCCCCAGATCATAATCGACACCCTTCGTTGACTTGGAACAGACATGCATTCGGGACAGTATGCTTCATGTGCAGCTCGCCAAACAAAAACACGGTGGTTTTTGCCAATTACTATCTGAGATTCATCACTAAATATCACTTGACTCCACTGGTTATTAACATCCCACCATCTCCTGTCCAGTCGCTTTTTTTTGTTCACTTCACAGATACTCATTATTTTTCGAATAACTCGCTTAAAAATTGTAATTTTGTGTAAAATTCTTTGAATTGTCACAGGATGAACTTTCACTCTCCTACCTTGATTAAAATCAGCAGTTATATCTCTAAGAACTTTCCCGCGATTTTTTTTGACACTCCGAAGTAAACATAATTCTCCTCCAATTGTGATCTTTCGTGGTCGACCAGTTCTTTTGGCGTTCTCAACACATCCGCTTATACAATATTTTTTCCACACTGATCGAATGGTAGACTCTGGCACCATCAATAATTTGACAATTTCCGAGTTTCTGTGGCCATACGATTTTAAGTCAACAATCAGTTGTTTTTTCTCGGTAGTGAGATCTGTGGATTTGCGACCCATTTTGCAAAACACCGTCTGCTTCAAGATCAAGGGAGCAGACGACTAATTCATGATGTCACCAGTGTAGCTATGTAAAAAATATATAAATAGGGATTGTATCAAAAGGTTTGGTTTTACGTAACTTGGGGAAAAACATGCATTTTGCAGAAGGTAGAAAAGCGCTTCCGTGTTACTGACGTCATTTTCGTGAACACTTTTGATACGGCGCTGTAGCATTCTTTATTCACGAGTTGTCGGTAACTGTTTCTTTTAACATTTGAGATAATTTCTGGTGCTATATAACCATGAGTATTGTGTTTATGTAAATTCTACTCTCTAATAGGCACTTAAAACAAATGTTCTTTTGTGTTAATAATGCACGTTTTAATTATATAACTATACCTGTAAATAAAATGCAGTTGACTGGCTAGTCAGTAAGAAATATATTTTTCAGTGTAACTTGTATGATTCTTTTTGTATAGTAAAGTAGTGTTAGTGCAACATTTAATGATTTTCTTTTTTTTAAAGTTAATTTATTTCATTGAATATAATTGTCATAAATTGTTTTAAAAATGTATCCAGTACGCCACAATTGCCAGAGGTTGTGTCCAGGATGGAAGTACCTGAACCTTATGTAGATAGGAGCACAGAGAGATCCTGCTCCTCATCTGCCAGGACTAAAAAGGGGCGGTATGCTTTCTGCCAGAAAATAGTTTGGGTGTACGTAATACAAATAAAACTGACCATAAATGCCCCTATTAGGTGGTGGTTAAGGATTTGGAGTGTCTTGAAATTGGACTCTGCATTCCAAGCAATCTGGTGCCATATAACTGTAAATAAAATGTGTTGAGTGCATCGCTAAATAAAACATTTCCTTCTTCCAAGCAATTTGACAAATTTTAAACAGCATTTGTCTTACTATAATGTGTCAAAAATTTCTAAAACTATATTGATTAAATTCCAAGATTTTAGGGTACATAATATTAATTTGCCTTTGTGGCAGAAACCCTGAGGGTGGAATCTAGCTCAGTCGGTAGAGCACTCAATAAGGTCGAAGGACCAAATGCTATCACAGAGCTCAAATTTAATGACGACACTCCGGTCTGTGGGAAAGTGTATATGAAAGATCCTTCGCTGCATACGGGAAAAAGTAGCGGCTTTCCTCTGATGACTACATGTCAAACTATCAAATGTTTGACATCCAATAGCCGATGATTAATTAATCAATGTGCTCCAGTGGTGTCATTAAACAAAACAATATTTTTTTTATTGAGGACACTGACAGCAATTACCATTGTTGAGATATAAATTACCATAGGTTGAGTGTGTCACCAACAGCATTTTGGAGCTGTAGGATAAAAATTATTGCCATCAGTTAAGTTCAATGACACCAAAATGTAAACACGGTTTTGTACATTTGAAATAAGACTATACAGCAAAATAACCTTTTGGTTTTGTTTATTTTCTGCAAAAAAATTATTTAAAAAAAATATTGCCAAAGACAAGCTCAAAATTGTGGTCGCTGGACCGTTTCCCACAAGGCAATTTAACATAAACTTGCTGTGGATGACAAATTCTTAAGTTAAGAGTTCTGCAATTAAGGAAGCTATTTTCTGATTGAGTTTTCTCCAATCGCATCTAGTGACCTATAACTGGCATATCAAAGATCATGGTATGTGCTGTGCTGTCTGTGGGAAAGTGCATATAAAAGATTTCTAGCTACTAGCAATTAATAAATCAGTGTGCTCTAGTAATATTGTTAAACAAATCAACCTTTTAATTGATTAAAAATACTAGATGACAGTAAAACAAATTTACAGAGCAAATGCTTTTCTATTGCACTTTATTTTCTATACAGACATGCAAAAGAAATGTAGTCCCATTTTCAGACAATACTGTCTAGAATATGTCAGACAATACTGTCTAGAATATGTCAGACAATACTGTCTAGAATATGTCCGACAATACTGTCTAGAATATGTCGGACCCGTGGAACCCACATTAACTTGCATTGTGACCTTTATTAGTTTCATGCATTTACAAGTCATTTCCAAAGTGCTTTTTTTGTGTACAGATGTTCTTCTTTATGTACAGATGTTCTTTACAACAGGTGGGGCTGTAGTGTAAAATTATTTGTCCAGTAATATCCGATTTCTATGAAATCATATTTAAGAGAGAAGAAATCATGCTTTGTATAAAATTTTATTCAGATAAATACATAAAGAAGTTGTATGAAAATGGTGTTATCATAATTTTTGTAGAAGATTGATTTGAAAATATTAATATATGATTGCTTGTGTGATTTATTCTGTTTTAACTTATTTAAGCAAATTTAAAAAATGATATGCAAGATATCACAGAATCAAGAATAGTTATTATTTCCTTTCAAGTTTTAATGTACGATTCTAGGGAGATAACATGATGTATAAAATTTTAAAATGTAATACAGTAACCAATAATTATTGCCACTTCATAACTGTACAGTGCACCACAACTATTTATATTTTTAATTTGAATTAATTTTCTTAATATTGGAGACAAATTGAAAGATGAGATGGTTTTTTAATATTTTTGTAATTGGCTGCACCCAAATAATTTTTAATCACCTAGTAATACTTTTATTTTATTTGCTTTTCATCTTGCCTCTAAATTAATGTTATTGGTTCAACATATTTTATCAAGTAATACTACAGAAATTAGATTGTTGATCGGTTAGTTCATGTATATAATAGTGTAGTGACATGCCTTTGTATTCAACTGATCACTGTCGTTGTAATATATGACATTTGGGTCACAGACAGAATTAAAATATCATGGAAAGATGTCTGTAGACTGGTATGTTATAATGTTAAAACTAGATATTGGACTCCAATGGATGCCTTGTATTAAAAATTAAAATTCTGGGCTTACTAATACATGACTGTGCAGTTGAATGTTACAAAGCAACTTGTAGTTGTACAATAATTATCTTTATTAAAAAAAAGCTAATCACATTCTGTGCTGTACAAATCAGCTACTTAGTCTCAGTCTCATTTTTTAGTCAGTGAATTAATATAAACAGACTTATATTTGCCTAATAATATTGCATACGTGTACTTATTCATAAAGTGGTATCATCACGTGAATACTTGTGGCTTAAATAGACAATAACTTACGAGTTACAAGGAATTACGGATTATCGGTCCCGAGTGAAATTAATGTTGTCAGTTACGAGCTTTAGCGAGTGACTGACAACATTATTTCATGAGGGACAGATAATCTGTAATTCAGAGTATCGAGTGGGTTATTGTATTTATTATTATCTTGCAATCAAAGTCCTTAATCAGGCACAAATTGATTTTACTAAAACAAGTTAAAAGTGAGTAATAGTTTTTGTCACTAGACAGCATAAATACGTCTTGACACTTTATAAAGATGGACTTCTAAATAAAGGCAATGTTTACAAAATCCTTGTGGAAGTCCTTTCTAATAATAAAGACAAATATTGAGGCAAATATAACCCTGTTTTATCTGCTATTCTGTCAAGTGTTTTTTGTTTTTTTTATTTATCACTGAACATGGGGTGTGCTGTCCTGTATTGGAAATTCCAGTCTGTTCTGGACACAATTCATGTAGGAGATGTATAATTAATTTATGACAGATTGGTGCTTCACTGATCATGTATGTTTTTGTGACCTTTGTGAAAAATCTGTTGAATATAATGTATTAATTAAATTTAAAATATGTATAAAGAGATCACAGTTTGTTTGATTTTTCAAAGTAATGAATGTCATGCAAGAAGAGTACTCTCATTGCATTTTTTAAAAATTTAACATCATTTGCCATATGATTGCCACCATTTACATTATATAATGAGGCCACGAGACCTACAAAAGTTGAATGTGTGGAATGCAATACAATGGTATGATTTGGCATCCATGTTCAGAGATGGAATTAAGATGCATAATGTTATTTTACTTTATTCCTTCTAAGTCTCATTATGATCTAAAGTAAGTGTCGGGTATTCGAGTCTGGGTCGAGTTTGACTCTCGGGTACAATAATCTGGACTCACGAAGGCCCTAGTGGCAATACTTGTAAAGATAATTTTGTTGGATACTGATGTCAGAGGTAAAAAATTAAAAATATTTTCATTGGCCTGGAAGACTAGTAGCCTAGAAATATTACTAATTCCCATAAAAACAAAGTTAATCTCCCCAACCCCAATTATCTGTTGGAAATATGTGGCCGACAAATATATACAAAACCCTACCTTAGTACAACTGTACAACTGCATAACATTAGAACGTATTTAACAGGCCTGGGTTACAAGTGTCATTTAAATTGTACTCTACTATAGCAATTTCTACTTGCTTGTGGTGTGGCGACGAGTGTTAATTAATACCCCAATTATTATATATCACAAGCCAATCATTATTCCTAAAACCATCAAGGAATCATCGAGAGATGCATTGGTCCCCAACTATCTTGTCTAAGAGAAAAAAATACAGACGAGCTGTTCAAAATTGTACCACCACACTGATACATACTCTTATCAAGTTCCCTGTCTAGTTTTCTCATGACCACCCCTTCATGAATCCTGCCAATGACCCAACTGCAGTCTGTTGGTCTTTACATTTCAAATATTGGGCACATGAAGTAGCTGGGGTTTGAGCTAAATGGTATAATAGTATTAATGTTGAAAAAAAGAAGAAAACAAAATGTGTCATTTCAGGGGTCTAGTAATCAAACTTGAAAAGACTTGCTCAAATAAAATTACAATATCATGGTAAATTATTCTAATTTTGTTTTAAATATCACCATTATATGATGCTGTATGAATTATATTTTGGTCTGATGCACCAAAATAATTTCCTTCCACCACTTGCCTGTCAAGTCTGCAAAATGTATACCAAACATTCTTTTCCTAAAGGTATTCAAATTTTATTAGTTTATAATTGCATATACTGTGCAATATAATTTTTATGTCACATAAAAATCTTTTAGTAAAATATTCTTTGGCCATTAAAATATAAGTTACTTTTCATATATGTATATAGTATGTATACCAATGGAAATAAATAAAGGAACATATGGAAATACCAACCAAATTTAATTTGGAACTAGTATAGTAATGTTTTCATACACAGTTATAATGTGGTATTGAATGTCACAAGTATAGAATTGACTTTCAGTAACAGTCACGTCCTCACACTGGATTGGTGGTTTTCGTGGCAGTCAACATTAGCTGTTACAATTTGTGTGATTCCTTATAATTATGAGTATATTTCAAATATTTGTGTCGGTATACATACAAACAATAACATGCTAACTAGAGATGTTCTGTATAACCAGTATACCGCAATATAAATTGTGAACAATACATATTGCGATATTTTTCTAGCGTACCGGTATATTGCACTTATATATTTTGCATGTGTGTTAATGCACACTTATTATATTTTCAAATATAAACTACCAATTTAAGAAGAAGAAAAATTAGCTTCACTTGTTCGGAACGAATCATGGTTGACTGGTGTATCATTTTATAAAGTTAAACTGAATATACATAAAATTAGAGCACTTTATAAATTCTAATAATTCACAATACAAAAAATTTGGCAACGCCCATCTCTAATGCTAATGGAACATAAAAACTTGAATCATCTTTTCACAATAACAACACTATGAAAATATAGAAAATATAGAAAATAAAACAATTTATTTTTTATTTAATGAACAAATATTAAAATATAAGCTGTATTATACAAAAACTATTCTAGAGTAAATAAACAACTTAACATGGTTAAAATATGACACAAAATTATAATAATTATTTTGCAGTAGCATAATACTGATAAAATATAAACAAATCAATGTACTCTCTAGGCTCTAACAAACAACAAGACCTACTATTTTGCAAGCATTAATACATTTGTGTACTTATGGTAAGAAATTATGTAAATGGGGGTTTTAATTTACAAACTGGGTACACAGTTGGGGTTAGGGAAACGTTTGAGGAAAGGCAAGTAAAATATAATCATCATGATTGCAGGAATGAGATGCCATTTAAAACTAAAAGCTGGAACGACCTTTAAAAAGCTGAAAGCTCAATACTGCCATATACTGGACTGTGTCCCCAAGACTGCATGCTTGAATCTTAATTGGAAAAAACACTGTTAAAAAGCTCATAAACAACATTCCTGCGTATGATTTTAAATATTTTGGTGAACATTTTGTTAAACATAAATGTTATGTTTTACAAGGACAATGTTATAGAGGTTTTACAAAAATTTATTATCACAAATGTGTTTTAAAAAATATTTTTAATTTACTCTTGATTTAACGCCAAATTTAGCTAATCCAATCCATCAGCGGCAGTAAAACAAGCATGAACCTGTCAGAAATTTGGGGGTATTCCCCAAGAGTCTATTTACATATTCATATGCAACTACTCGCTCTTTACTTACTTTTAAAATACCAATGTTTAATCTTTTTCTGAAACAAAATATGTGCTCCTCTAACTTTTATGACGTAAATGCTGTTTATAAATGTTTGTGTAACATCATGTGTGCGACACTGACAGGAGTGCAGAAGTAAGTAATGGTAGCTACGCCGAATTATGAATCTTTGTTATCGAGCACCAGTTGTGATGAATATTTGGAATTAGTAAAATCGGTAATAATGGTTGGTATAGTTGTATAAAACAATACAAAAACCATATTAGGAGCAGCAATTGTATTACATGTAAAACCATATATTATTAAACTGCTTGTGCTATAATTATTTTATAAGGCGGATGACTTGAAACACAATAGTAATGGACCAGGTTTTTGTTAATGTTGTCTTCATTCATTGTATTGTTAATGCTGGTTTTGCCAGTAAAACTCAATTTGCGACTGTAAAACCAGCATGAACATCCACAAATGGTCAAATACAACACAGTTATCCCCTAATTTTACCACTGGATTTGAACATGAATGTGGTTGTATCCCATGTCCCAATCAGCAAATAACTTTTTAAAGGGACATTCCTGAGTTTGATGCAATTTTTAAGATGTTATCGACTAACAGACTTTTTAACGAGTGTAATTACATATCAACTATATTTTTCTGCATAAAATATTAGTAGCTGTATATTAAACGTGTTTCTGATCTTCTAATATTTGTACTAGGTTAAATTTATTATTTTTTCTTCCAAAAATATAGTTTTTTCGTACGTACAAAATTATTTGAAGACAAAATCCAGTTTGGGCTTCTTACAAATATTAAGACGACCAGAAATACATTGAATATACAGACACTGATATTCTAAACAAGAAAATATATTTAATATGTAAGTTTAATTGTAGAAATATTTTATTAGTCGGAAACATCTTACAATGCAACAAACTCAGGAATGTCCCTTTAATACCTTCCTCAAGCAATATAATATTATGTACATCTCAGTAAATTAAACTGGCTACAATTTCAAATTTATGTATCAAATCAAACACAAACAAGTTTCATATGTCAAATCAAAATGATTTCTCTTGGGGCCATATAAACTGCATATAAAATGGAGGCTCCTTTAGTATCCTATAATTATGTCTCATTACTGCCAACAGAATAAAAAAAATATATCCAATATAATAGTATATGTAGCTAGGTTTTAACAAATAATGAACAGGTAAAAATGTATCATAAATGTTCAAAAAGAATCAATACAAATTTAAAGTGGATGTATCATGTAGGTGGCAACAAACAAGATGTACACAATCAAAGACTATTCAAATACGGTTTGGTGGGGAAGACCGATCTAGAAAGGAGGAACACACACTTTTTAATACTGTAAGTTGGTATGTAATGACTAAGGATGCATCTGCATTACACATTTTAAATTTACATTCGCAACAAACCCACAAAAAATATATCTTTTAATTCTACACAAACCCAGAAATGCATTTATCTTTTAATTTTGCACACACCGAGAAATGACTCTTCTTTCTTTTTTTCATTTCTGTACAGTAATAAATTTAAATCTATAACAAACCCATAAATGTACATCTCATTTCTGTACAGTAATAAAATCAAATATTTAAATCTGCAACAAACCCAGAAATTTACATTTGCTGTGCGGAAATGTACAAATCTCAAAATATAATTTGTAACAAAATCCAGAAATGTACATAAAAACTCAGAAATTTACATAAACAAAAAAAAAGAGGAGGGGGGATGAAAATAAAGCACAGATAATACATGCATTATCATCATAGTACATAATAATCAATATAGATTAAAAATATGTGGTATGAAAAATAAAATTGTACAATATCATCCGGTATATGTATATATAAAAAGTAATTTTATTACAAAGTACTACACTATAATTACATACAAGTAACAATGGATGACAAGTGACAAATTCACCTAGTTAACAGTGATAGATATTATTTTGGCGATGGTCATGAGATGCTACATGTATAACACCATATATTTTTTAAAACATGTTAAGTGGTTGCAACAGTTAATATTCTGTTAACATACATTTGTTATAGCAGTAATATGCCAGAAAAGATACTTTCTTCTTTCCAAATTTTGTTAGTTCATGGCATTATTAAAAAAGAAATTAATTTTCCTTAAACCTCACTTTCCATTGTACCAATGGAACAATTGGCATACACTGCATCTATTCAAATATTTATTTTTAATGTAATAATATAAAAAAAAATAATAATAATAATTTGAAATTATAAACATAAAAAAGTGATTTAGGGTGATATACATGTACATGTATATCAGTCAGGTTACACAGCAACCACTTAGTTTTTTTCATGGATGGCCTTATAATATAAATGCTAAAGAATTTATGCAGCAATGGTACAAAAGGACAAGTGACAGAGTTAGCTGACTTAACTAGATAAATAAACACTGTCTAAAATAATTACACCAAGATATTCCAGAGGCGGCACAGTGTGAAAAAAAATTGTGGTATGGCTCTCGGTTGCCAGACTCTCCTTTCAAATTCACCTGTGAAGTACATTTTCACAGATACAACAAATATAATCCACAAAAAAAAAAAGTGGTGCAGCCATGGTCTACACTGCCCCTGTATTCAGTTACAAATTGGGGATTTTGTGGTTTTAATTTAGACTCTTTACACAGAATTCTCACTACCAATAGATTTATGTATAAAATCAATAAATCTGATAGTGATAGATGCACTTTTTGTTGATCATCATCCAAAACTTTGTGTCATCTATTTTGGGACTGCACCATTGTGAGAATTGCTTGGTCACAATTTTTAAAATGGATCAAAACAAACAGTCTTCATGTTGAGAATCTCAAATTAAATGCAGAATTTATATTATTTGGAGTACAAAAATCTGTTAGGATTGAAATTTTTCATCTTATTTTCTATATTCTATCTCTATAAATGTTAAACTGAAAAATATTTTGCTGAATATTGAACATCTAAGATACCAAATTGTTCTAAATGTAGAAAAGAGGATTTTAATTTTAAAAATGGTAAAAATATGCAACACTTTAAAAGAAAATAGGATGAAAAATTACACATTTTTCAGAACTTTCTATTGTGTACACAGTACAACAAATTCACACGGTATTTTTAAGCATGAGTGGAAATAGCTAATTGTATGAATGAATGCTTGTTTGTAAAATGTGTATTTAAAAAAAAATTAAAAAATATTAAAATAGACAAGTGTTTTTCCTCATATACATGTAGATAAAGTAAAAGATGAAAACATGTAAGTGATGAATCACGGCTCCCCAACACTGACATCACCTATGTTTCTGGGGATAATAAATATAGTAAAAAAGTTAAAAAAAAGAAATTGTTATAAATTGGGGGTTTTGATGTTTTTTTCTCTCCATAAAAAACCCCCAAAACACATAATATAATGAGTCATATTTTAAGTACAAAATATTTAAAACAAATCTTCATCTAATTGTAATGCTAAAATAGCAATTAGAATTTCATGGAGGATAAAGAGTATAGTACAGGTGAACTGATTCAGTAGCACTTTAATTTGAATTACCAAGTAAAACAGCACTGATGTGAATATTTATTATAATTCAGTTTTAAAAGTTACTGTAGTGTAAATCATAAAATATTAGGGATCTTAAAATTTAGTGAAGTCCATAGAAGTAACATAGTAGCAACATAAAACTTTAGCGAGATAATCTTATCAGGTACTAAATGTTTTTAGCTTAATAATATATCATTTATTATATAATATCGGTAATAGGGAATAAAGTAATAGGGAATAATACTTTTGATATATTTTGATATTAGGCAGCTTACAGACGATTTGAATTTCGTAGAAAATTGAAGTAATGTGCTTGCTAACTAACAATTATTATTTGCTATTCTTTGGTTTAATCAATAGCATGAAACTATTTTTGTGTCTTCAATTTAAGCACCAACAGAAGTTTTATGTAACAGTCTATTTAATTCAGTGTCATAAAATATTAGCATCTTGTATGGCTTTACTAAATTTGCTAAATTTTTATGCTTGGTAACATTTCCTGACTTACAGCAACTGTATATCAAATTTGCTAAAGATGTTACCTGTTACAGTTGTCATCATACAAATGCCACATTATTCTGGTCCCTATAGTCAGACCTGTCAACCTTTAGTCAAGAGAAAGCAGGAGGTGTGTGTTGAAAAAGCAGGAGATTTTTTAAATTCACACAATTTTACCCAAAATCGCAAGATTTAAAAAAAACATTATTACAATAAGTTATATGAATATTTTATAATGTCATATATACTTCTTAACCTTAGATCTTGGCATTAAAAAAAATATATATATATATATTTTTTTTTTTTTTTTTTTTTTTTTTTTAAAGTTTAAATATTATTATGATTTAATACATATTAAAAAATATATATATATTTTATCCAAAAATGTTAAGAACATGAACAAGAAATAAAAAATTTAATTAGTACATTTACGGTATTACACTTATACCTTACAGGTTGCGTTACAGGCTGCGTTACATTATCATTTGTGGTTAGTGTACCTAAGTACCAAAGACAAATTTATATAAATCTTATAAATTAATTTTCAGTTTTTACTATAATGAGGAACGGTGGCGTGGTACTTATTTAAAATCATTATAATGATGCAATAAACATTGTATCTTCATTAATCATAAGTAAAACCTCATTACGGATGTCGTGTGAAATATACCGGAATTATACCCATTTCCGTGAGTAACTTTATGTCAATGTCAAACACAACATTTTTTAATTGTACAAAACTAATTTCTTGAAGTGTACCCTTATAACCAACATTTTACCACACAAACATACAAAATTAACTGACACAAGTATGTTTATAAACTTTATACAGCTAATTGGTCTTTTCGTTGTCTTGCTGTGACATGTGATTTTAACATGCATCGTGTGTATCGCTGTTAACTCGGAGTCTGGCAGTTCAGATTTGTCATAGTTGCATTGTGTAATCCAGTGGGAAGACATTTTACAATTCAGAGGTGTTATTAGAACTAAATTGGATAGTTTTGTTTTTTCATATGGCAACATTGAATGTCAATACACAGCCTGTTGAATTAGCGGCAACACGCTTCGTAGCCATTACGATGAACAAACATTATAATAACACGTCATTTTATAAACTCCATGTGGCATGTGCTTTTTTAACAATATAAATAGGCTATCCCACAATTCTCACTTCGGCAAAGGTTAAACAGTCGGGACAATTCGGCCTGTTACATTCTCAGAAACCGAAAGTAGTCGACATTTTCCGAATGAGAAAAAAAAGGCAGTTACTTCCCTTCTGTTATTTTGACAAAAGAGGATAGATTTTTTTTTTATGCTTACAAAAATGTCATTTAACAGGAGAAACTGTCTCCCGCACAGGTGAAAGGAGATTTGATCAAATACCGGGAGACTCCCGCTGAATCCGGGAGGGTTGACAGGTCTGCCTATAGTACCAAATCTGTATTAATGAATTAAGCAACCACCTGTTTTACAAAGACACTTGAGTGACTGATTAAATCTGGTTAATATATGAAGAGTTTAGGCGCAAAACGCGATATATCCATTTCTCATTTTCAGTAAAACTGATTTTTTAAATTGGCGTATATCGCGTTTCGATAAAAAAAAACCCGGGATTTACCAAATACAATTTCATAACGATCAATCACATTTTGCAGCAAATCATCGGGCCTATGATTAGCCCTTACTGATATACAATAATGGCTTTACCTAAAAACTAGATAGAAAATGGTTTATATCGTGTTTTGTGCCTGAACTCTTTATATATAAATATATTAACCAGATTTAAACATAGATGTAGTAGATTGTAACTGATCATATAATATTTGTATACAGACATAATCAACTTAAACTGACTATAAGCACATAAATTTATTATGGTTTGGGGAAATAGGAAGGATGGTTCAATCTGCAATATAAACACATTAAAATAATTTCATGAAAATTTAAGGTAAAATTCATCTTTAAAAATATTATCACTTCATTAAAAGAAGCTTGACATTCTTTATAAAACTCTTGAACACTTTCAACATACAGTTTCAGAACACAATGCCTAAAATGTACCAAAAACACAATCACAAAAATTAGCTGCCTATAAATCTTGCATATGTATAAAATAAAGATGGACAAGCAGTGAACAATTGATACAAGGTAATATTCAGAAAATGTAGACTTGATGTTAAACACATTCTGGATCAATCTACACCACTGATCGGTTTTCGTGAACTTGCTGGTTTCAGGGTTGGGAATGAATGAATGAACATAGGTTTAATGACACCCCAGCATGTCAGGGGTGGGAGAAACATTACACCACCACCGTGGGCATCTCACTGAACACAAAGCAGCTAAACATCAAGATTCTGCTGATATTATTAAATATATATTTAATACACTTAACACTCACTATATCAAAACTGCCTGAGAAACTACAGATTTGGAACTTATTAATGTTAGTGTGTGAAACTCTTTTGAATATAGGCACTTTAAAAAAGTAACAGTAACAGTAATGTTAGAATACAATATTAAAAAATATGTATTTGTTTAAAACCTAAAGTGGACTTCTAAAGTTGATGACTAACAAATGCACAACATAATAATATGCTATAATCATTTAGAACTTTGAAACATTTATGAAAGTATTTTAGTGTTGTTTACTATCTATGACCATTTTAACCTAGTGTTGAGAGACTGCAGTCATATTCACATATATTTAATATGTAATACTGTAATTATAGCATTTAAAAGGCAAACTGGATAAAAATTGTTTTTTATTTATTAATTTCTGTTTTTTATCTATTCAGTAAATGTCCCAAGTTTAGAATATTTTTTTAAAATGATATTATATTTAAGGACATGTTCTCAAAACAGCAGAATGGAAAAACTATTAGTTTGTAAAAACCTTTTCAGTTTATTTAATTGCCATAGTTTGAACCACACTTTTAAAAATCATTAAATGATAAAACAAAATTTTAAAATATAACTATATATTTCTTGTATATCAAATAAATGTACTAACTGTATCATAATTTTATAAGATTAACTTTAAACAGACAAGTTCCTTGATACCCAACCAGACAGCTCTTACAGTGGAGCTATGGTTACAATTCTAGACAAGCTGCTACATGTTTAAAGCAATTCCTGCTCGGCAATCACTATTTGCCGCTTTCTCGACACATGATAAAACACAATGTGAGGCCGATTTAAGCAAAGTTGGAGTACAGGGAATAGCTTTCAAAATACTCCTGCACAGCTTTGTAGCAGAACTCAAACTGTGTCTGAAAAAAACCCAAGGAGAAAGATATAAAATTATATAATTTTGAATTATGAACATAATACATGACTATAACAGCTTTAATAACCTAGGCCTGTACTTAAAAGACCTTAATGTGTAGAATCAAATTTGTATAGCATTGCCATGACATTAAAGTCTCAGACTCTTACTAGAATCTTGTGTCTAGTCTCTAAACATTTTATACCCTGGTATAAAGTCTTACTTTGTTAATTTACTTACATAACTTCTGATCAGCTGATTTCTGCATGCTCTCATTTGGTTGATGGTCTGTACAATGCTAACATCTTGTTCTATCTTTAGTCGGTCAATAATCGCTGTCAGAACACAGTACAGGCCAGATCTTTCAACACCATCACTGCAACAAAAAAAAAGAGAGCAAAAATACTTACATTCAACATGAAACCCATGGATTTAATTTATTCAAAGTTTAACATCATCATTAAGGCAAATACATGAGTCTTTTTTTAGCTAGTCAGTTCCCTGTATAGTCCACATACAAATTTTTATATAATTACAGAATTCAACTGTAATGTAATGAATTTTATTAATAGTCACAGAATTCAACACTCACATGCAGTGAACTGTAACTGGTCCACCTTGATGCACTGTTTGAACATTTTCCATTATGGTAAACAATGGAACAGCTGACCGTGGAACAATCTGACCATGTGGCCAAAACACACACTGGAACAACTTTATTTCTCTCTTCTTATGGCTCTGCAAAGAACAGAAAAAAAATAAAGAAAAAATAAAGAAAAACCAATATACCATATTTCTGCACAAAGCAGAGTAGAATGGGCATTTGGCAAAACAGTAGATGATTCCATGGATCTCTAACTAGGAGAACAGCCACTCCCGAGGAAATCATTTGCTGGGAATTTCACCCCCTTGTATCACCACAAAGTTTATTCCATCCCTCTTGCATCACCACAAAGAGGACTGCCACTCCCAGACTAGTTTACTAAAGTACGTGCAGTTCTACATTTAGTCTGTTTCTACTGCATTATCTTTTACCCTGTACTGAAAAGGAGATTTAATGTTTAATTTAATGGTACTATGTAAAGAAACGTTTATTTATAATGGATTTCTTTTTCAATTTGTTTGTTTTTATTTGAGTTGATATGGGTTTAAAACTTAACATGTTTTTATATCAAGATTTACTTTATTCATTATGATGTTAAACATAAATTCATAATTTTTCTTTAACGCAGACAGTTATTATTCAACAAAAAACACTCTAGTTTTAATTTTAGCTTTGAAGTTAAATTCCAATGTGATAATTGGAGGGCCAGTTGAATTTGAGAAGAGTCAGTAAGATTTTTCTTCAACTGGCCCTGCTGGCGACCTTGGTTTTCATGTTAATTTTCAACCCTGAACTAAAATAATACAGATAAAATATACCTGATTTTATTTCGATTACTAAAGCCATATCGTAATTTAACTATATAACAGTGAAACCCCTCTAAACCGGACAACCCTGTGATTAAATAAAAGTCTGGTTTTAAAGGGCATCCTGTTTAGAGTGGTTATGTTGTGTACTGATATTTAAAAAAGAACCATGAAAACTATCCTTGTTTGAGGGAATTCTCATTGATAAAGTGCCCGGTTATACAGTGAAACCTGTCTAAACCGGATATGCTGGGGACCTAATATTTATCCGGTTTTGACAGGATCCGGTGTTTAGAGGAATGTGTTTTAGAATACAGAGTTATTTCCCTTGATATCAAATTCGTAACTGAACAAACATGTCTGATAATTGCTGAATTAATGTATCTGTCGGAGCAACAAGGACTAATAAGAACGTTGCTAAATCCCAATTTTGATATGTATCTTTCTTAGTTATGAACTGACATTAAAACATAAATAAACAGCTATTCCACAACCGCCTACCACTGGCCTGTGATGGCCGAAACATGTTCGATCTTTCTTAGCAATATTCAGCGTGCGTATTATCTCGTTTCTATCGCAGAAAAGACCAAAAAAATTGTATTTTGTGTATAAAGTAAAAATTAAGGCATGTGTGTATATTTCACTCTAATTTTAGTTGTTTGTAGTATTTTACTCTCAGTGTGTCAGTATTTCATTCTCAAAGTGCATTGACCTAAAATCAAAGGTGGAAACCCTAATGTGAGATTTGTCTGAAGCTGAAAAGAATTTGCATTGCATCACAGTACAGTTGAAAACAATCGAGCATTAATTACTCTGACGTCTGCTAAGTTGGGCTGAGACAGCAGAAATTGGTGATCTGGGAAATAAAACCGTATGCATGGTTTTCTGGATTCATTGTTTTTCTGGAAGTCATGTTTTCATTAACGCTTTATTCATTTACACTAGGGGCGGGATGGTACAGTGGTACAGCGCTTGCTCGATACGCAGTCGGTGTGGGATCAATCCCCGTCGGTGGGCCCATTGGGATATTTCTCATTCCAGCCAGTGCATCATGACTGGTATATCAAAGGCCGTGGTATGTGATACCCACTCTGTGGGATGGTGCATATAAAAGATCCCTTGCTGCTTATCGAAAAGAGTAGCCCATGAAGTGGCGATAGCATGTTTTCTCTCTCAATATCTGTGTGGTCCTTAGCCATATGTCTGATGCCATATAACCATAAATAAAATGTGTTGAGTGCGTCCTTCATTTACACTACATCGGTTTGGTCAGGTTAATTAATTAAGGATTTTACATTTCTGAGCAAAAAATCAATCAAGTTTTCGAAATTGACAGGTTTCTGTTTTATCAGTTTTTAATACATGGTTTAAATAAGAAAAAAAAGGCCTTCGGATTTCAAATTTTATGTGAAACACTTTTTCAGTTCCGTGCCTTGTAATCATGGGAACCCATAGTAAACTGTTTTTAGGTTCAGTGAAAACAAGTCATAAGAACCCATTTTTAATATCACTGATTTAAATTATTATCGCAAAATTCTGTGCAAAGAGACATGTTTTCAAACTCAATATAAAGTTAATCTCTGACACACCCTCTCATGATACGCATGCTCTTGTGATTTTGACAACTAAATAAAAATAATAGTTTAGGCTGAAGTCATTTCCTCCCATAATGCCACTTTCAGTACTCAAGCACATGCGTGATGTCTACTTCTGTTGACCTCAGTGATAGTAGTCAGAAGGTTAAATATTTTCTATAAAATTATATTTTATTGACCCCTATATTTAAAAGATATACAACAAATAATTAGTGCCAGTAATTGTGGTCCAAATGTGTAACGCGTTTGATTGAGCACATGTTCAAACTCTGATTCGGGTTTACCTGAACCGGAACATTGAAAAGTTCAGTTAACACAACAATCCGAATCAGGTCTTGTGATTGTTTCAAACATACTCTCCAGTAGTGTGATATCAGAAACAAAATATTTTAAAAATTAATTATATATATATATTATTTTTGTTAAATAGTTGTACTCAATATAACAATAATGGGAAACGAAATTTCGGTTCTGTGATTTTACCGACATAGTACCGGAAACGATTGTTACCGTGAAATCCAACGGCCTGAGAAAATTCGGGACCATGAACTTCGGCCAGTTTTAACAGGATTTCAGTATGTTCAGGGTTCGGTTTAGACAGGTTTCACTGTATTATTATAAACAGTCATTCACCGTAATTCTCATTGATTTTGATTACAATAATTCTACCGGCCTCGGTGGCATCGTGGTTAGGCCATCGGTCTACAGGCTGGTAGGTACTGGGTTCGGATCCCAGTCGAGGCATGGGATTTTTAATCCAGATACCGACTCCAAACCCTGAGTGAGTGCTCCGCAAGGCTCAATGGGTAGATGTAAACCACTTGCACCGATCAGTGATCCATAACTGGTTCAACAAAGGCCATGGTTTGTGCTACCCTGCCTGTGGGAAGCACAAATAAAAGATCCCTTGTTGCTAATTGGAAAGAGTAGCCCATGAAGTGGCGACAGCGGTTTCCTCTCAAAATCTGTGTGGTCCTTAACCATGTCTGACACCATATAACCGTAAATAAAATGTGTTGAGTGCATCGTTAAAAAACACATTTTTTTTACAATTCTAATACATTTTATAACAAAGAACAACATACTTTATTGTCTTCCCATTTTTCGAGAGATAATGTAATAATATTGAAGAACTCTGTCGCCTCGTGCTGCAGATTTTCCACTTCAAAAGGTCCATACCTGGACACAGTTGGTGTGCTTGGCCAATAAATTCCAACATTCTGTAAATATTGAAAACACAAACTAATAGCATGTACCATAACTAAGAACCCTAGTCTACTCTGTCAGCGTGGCTATATGACCCAAGCACATCTTCTCAGAATTACAATGTACTACTAAAAACTGGTTAAACATTTTCTTTTTTAAAATCGTTTTTATTTTTTGTTGAAACAATGAAAGTCATCATTTACTGGTGAAGTTAAGTAACAGTATTTTCAAGCTCGTACCCAGTCTAATGCTATGCCGTAACAATAACTCCCCCAACTCATACCCAGTCTAATGCTACACTGGAGCAATAGGGAACAATAGCGGCATAGCAATAGAATGGGATCCCCTAAGTCACTATTGTTTTTGTTGTATGTTTCCTACCTTAAAATTGTATTTGAGATATTGATTCCACTTCTGCAGAAAATTGATACAGGTAGGTTTATCATTAGTAATGTCAGAAACACTGCTAAATATTAATTTATGTCAGTATTACTCAAAAATAGATGCAGTAAATATTTTAGCTGAATCTGTTTGATTATGAATTTCACGCCATCCGCGATTTCGATTGCAACGTAGCAATAGCCTGGGAACGAGGACAGTGTCATCCAAGTTTGTTACAATGTTATTTATGAATTTCATTTAAGTGGGATCCTAAATTCTCAGGTGGGATACCAGATTTTGAAATGTTAGTATCCAACTGGGATACTGCCCAAATATTTTAATCTCAAACACTGAAATGCCACCATTGCCAAATACAAATGTGACCATGGTCCAAATGACATAATTAATTGACATTCTGTTAGAGGAGACATGGGTTACAAAATGGCATAGAAGAGGGGACTGACTGCTTCAAAGAAAACAAATGTCATTCAATAAATAAATGTAGATTAAACCACAGTCTTTCAGGTGGAAATGGTTTTTTAGTAGATAACTTGGAATACCTATCTTGGTGTCCAGTGCATGCTCTCAAGCTCTAGGTTGACAACACCATGGACTTTTAGAAGGGGAAACAAGAGACTTCCATTCATGCAACATAGGCCCAATGAAAAGTGGATCCACTGCACAAAATTCGACTATTGGTGACAAGACTTATAATTACTGTATGTTTTAAAATTCAATTTCTACCAAATCAATCACAGAGCTGATACCTTTCAACAAAGATTTTTTTTTAAACCATTAAAACCTATAAAATGTTCTAATTCAAAACTATAAAAAGATCTAATTCAAACTTTATGGATCTCTTGTACACCATAAATAAATGTAAAATTTCTTATACTCGTAATATTCACGTTTGTGCTATAAATTTAACAGTCCATAGTGTATGTTGCACAGACAATGGGTTCCAGTAGATGAACAATTTACAACATTGTGACACATTTGCATCAAACTGATACCACAAACTATATCGCTCTGGCCAGGAAGACCATGTGTGTCATCACATGCTGTCCGTGAAATCCAATGATGTCATCTAGGTGATTGTTTTATTTACAACAATGACGTCAGTGAGAAATAAACTGTTTAGAGGTCGGCTATCTGCTCAAACAATTAGAAACCACTCACATACTGCTCATCTTCAACACAGGAACAATTTAGACACCTTTTCAATGTCAACATCGTCTAATTTGGACACAGAGACACCTGTATTTAATCCAGAGACAGTGGAACAAAATTATCTTTAGTCATAGGCGTACAGGCTTCCAATTGTGTAGGGGGGCAGCCAAATGTTTGCTCAAATTAAACAAAAATGCCTGAATCTTCATAAAAAAAACATTTATTCACATGCTTGTGATGATTCCAAACCATATCCTTACTGATTCTCCTGCTTCATAATGAAATCCAGAGACTGCCATTGTAGGTGACAACAGACATTTAATGTCAAACAAGATCCTGATGTAGACTTAAGATTTGTTGATATGGATCAAAATGACATTCATGATTTTACTGCAAGTGAACAACAAAAACAAACCACTTTTAAAAAACCCCACCAATATGACTAAAATCTAGTTCAAAAATTGGTTATTAAAACAGGCAAAAATTGTCCATTGAATGAAAATCTTCCCTATGAACGTTACTTTATTCTGTTGGTTCATAAACAGGACAGTTCTGAATTTGAGCCTTCGTCACTGCAAGGTATACTGAGCAGCATCAATGGACACATCAAATGCATTCATACTAAATAATGAATTTTACCAATGACAATTTCTATTTGATGTGTAAAGCTCTTCTAGCAAAACAACAAAAGTTATAAACGAAAGGAAAAGGAAATAAATCAAACAACTCCCAGTCACTTACTGATTCCAAGACTGACATGAACCAAAATAAACTCATAGGTTCTGATAGCCAAGAATTAATAATGCACACTTTATGGCGTCACAGTTCTTTGTCTATCTCTGAACACTACAATCTTTAACTGCAAGGAATGTTGAATTAAAAACCAACTTCAAATGGCACAGATGGCACAGAATAACGAATGTCAAAGATCAGAACTGGAGAAAATGTAAGAGACATACACCAAATATGTAAGCTGAGAACTGGATAAAATGTAATAGACATATGGCAACTATGTAAGATGAGAACTGGAGAAAATGTAACAGACATGACAAATATACTCAACAACGAAAGTTTAGCTAATGTTAAAAGAAATGGCATAACATTTATAAATTAACCTATTTTTATTAATTAGTATTCACATCTGAAATGTTTACCATTTAAAAACAACATAAACTCATCAACCTTTGCCTTAACACGATAGGAGGACCTGGTTTTCTTTTAAGTTTATTCAACCATGGCAAATTTAGGTGTCATAAGAGATATTTGCTAAACTTTCGTTGTTGAGTATATGTAAGATGATAACTGGAGAAAATGTAGCTGACATATTCATAGGCGTCGGAAATGGGGGGGGGGGGGGCACTGACCCCCCAGCTCTGAAACTGGGGGGGGGGGGCACAATATACTTTGGCTCCCCCCAGTTTAAAAGCGATAGAAGTAAGCATTTGAATGAATATTTTTATTTCTACACCGACCAATTTTCTGGAAAGTTCAGAAGAATGTAGCTTATAATTCATCATATTATTAGGACATTGTTTTAGTAACTGACTTAATCTCGTGATAGTAAACCTCAGCCTCACAGGTTTACTGATGCCAAGGTGTATTACCAATCAGTATACTTTGAAGTATTTGATCTCATAATCGAGAAAATTAATCAGAGATTCAGCCAAAATTCCATTGATGTCCCTGTAGCAATGGAGCAGTTGTTGATGTCTGCTGCAAACCAACATGACCACACAGTCGATACCGAAATCCCAACGATTCTCGAAATGTACAAAAATGATATCGACTTGAAAAAGCTTGCATTTGAACTGAAATGCCTCCCTGACTTCATCAACACAGCACGAGAAACTCGACTTGACCTTTATGAAGCTCTGAAGAAGGTGATATCTGTGTGAACGCTGGTCTCCATGCTACGAGATGTCAAGACTGGACGTTTTATGTTCAGGGAGCTGAAAAAACTACTTCAAGTTTACCTTACCATCCCAACCACCAGTGCCACAGCAGAGAGATAATTTTCTGCTCTCACACGTCTTAAAACATACCAGAGGAACTCAATGACAGAACAATGCTTGAACAACATTGTTATAAACGAATGTTCATCACAATCTTGCAGATGACCTCGACTTGCGAGATATTGCGAAATCATTCATTGGTGCAAATGAATGTCGCATCAATTACTTTGGACAGTTTTAAAGTAAACCATCATTTGACAAATAGACAAAACAATCTAGTCTCACAACAGAATTTACTTCCAGGTGAGAGTTCATTAATCATGGTCCACAATAGTTCCTAACTGACAGGTTTTGTCGTTCACATGTTCACTTCTAGTAATTGGGATAGAATTTAAATGATTTGTATTTTTAAATGGAAGGTCTTTTAGCTGGATTTTGGTCATGGTATTTAAATTGTGGGACATGGGTGTACAGCAGACCAGGTTCTTGCACCACTGATATGGATAGCCAGATGTGGACATCTAGATGGAAATCTTCCCAACGAGAAAACATTCTATTAGCAATCTTGACCTGAAGCTGGGTAATGTAATGTGGAAAGGCAGTGGCAGATGGTATTTGTGTAGTGAGACCTAATCTTGTACGACTTCTAACATCCCACAGGGATAAGTACTGGGCAGTATAAGCCGAGTGATTCTTTAGAGCAGTCATCAGATTGTCAAAACATCCTTTGGACTCTCCTTGTGCATAGGTACAACATTGAATATACTACTGCTTTTGACATACAGACATCGTGCTTGAGACAATATTTTGGAACTGTTGCTTTAAATTTCACAATATGAACTTGAATTACTTCACTTTGAGGCTTGGCCTAATCAGAGAGATGCAACTACCAAACACGTAATTTGTCAATAATTTTAAAGTATGTCGGTGACTTGGTGTTTGTCACAACTAACTTTACCCATAATTGGTGTTATCCCTACAAATATCTCAAACAGAAGAGTAGCAAACACAACACCACCACTCGACTCCCCAAAACAACAACACGCACATATACACACTCCTGAGCACACTCTAAATTGCCATATAACATGTTATTGGATTTTCTTCTAATTTCAAATATGAACTCGCATTTAATAAGTGGCCCCCCCAGTTGCTGCCATCTTCCGACGCCTATTATATATTATGGCAAATATGTAAGATGAATACTGGAGAAAATTTAAGTACTGGAGAAATGCAATGTCCACTTGATATCACTAATCCAATATCCCAAAGGGGGATGCGGGCAGAACATTTCCATTACTAACAAAAACAATAAAGTGTACCAAATAAAAGAGTCTAAGCTGTAGTACCACTGTTCAGTATGTAGTATAAACTACTCAACAATTCAGTAACCGCCTCAATAATCACAGACAAAATATTCTGTACAGTAAACAGTCTAAAGCATCCCATGTGGTCCGTCATTTTAACAGAGCAGGACACGGTTACAACTGCACTGTACTACAAAAGATTGTTACCGTAATGTTGATAAATCCAAACTGAACATTGCAGAATCACTCTGATACACCCCTTAAACACAATGTGGCCTGCAGGACTTGATGAGTATGATCCAAGCAGTAATTAACTTTCTGTTTGTTAGTCTTCCCAGGCAGCTTACCTGGTGATGTTATGATTCTTTTATCTCTGGTGTTTCACTTAAACTGTTTTTATCCTACTGGTTTCAAAAACTGAACTAAATCAACATTTAGTTGACAAAACAAGATTTTAAACTTATGGTTTTAAACAGAGACTCTACCTTTATTAAATAAAACACACAAATCCTAAAGTAATTAAATCACCTTTTTCAAGGAGCCACACTCAAGATACAAAAGGCAAAAGACTGGTAGAATGTCAGTATACCTGTCCTACCTGTCGATGCTGGGTGATGCCATTAAGCATGACAATGGTGTGTGAATCATTCTCGTAGATCATTCTCCAGAAGTCAACAATGGTGTTCCTTAATGGCATCTGTGTCAGCAGGAACATGCATTTGTTCTTGTAGGCCTGGAAAACAACAGAATGTGATTGAATGACAACTTTTACATCAACTTTTATGCTATACATAATGTACCATAGCAAGTGTTTTCTAATAACACAGAGTACTTGCATCAAATGAACACAAGAAAGCTGTAATGCATCTGGAATCATACATACTGGCAAAATGACAGCATTGATGTAGTCTGTACCACCTTCCACCGGTGTCGACAAGTAGGGTCGGTAATAGTTTGCTGAAAAACAAACAAAACAAATTATGATTATACATTTTTTTTTAAACAAACATCAGTATTAGTATCATGTCAATACCGATTTAACGTACTGAGCAAATTTAAAAAATACAGAAATTTTGATCTTGAAAAATGTTACCCGCCATTTAATAAAGCACTAACAATATATCTGACAAATGCAAAATGGGTTGGGTATAAATCAGACGAGATCCTTGTGTATGGAATTTAATTTTATTTAGATGAAATTAGTGGGCGAGTCTTAACTCAGGCATGCATTTAACGCAGAGGATACCGAAAATACAGCTCGATATCGGTATCAGTATTGGTATTGTGTCAATACCGGATACCGTATCAATACCGAGGTAAATCACACAAAAAATGCCGATACTGATACTGAACATCAAATTTGAATACCGCCCAGCTCTACAAAGTTACGTCAATGTTAAAAGCTACTGTGATATTTGTCAATTTAACAGTTTACTTTTATACTGTATCCTTGAGACTGTAATACAAATTCAGATATCTGACTGACATTCCAGTTGGTCCTAGTTCAGCCTGAATTCTTAAAGTGTTATTTCTATTACTCCAGTATCAATAGGATTATTTAATAAATTAATTTATCATATAATATCTTACATTTTCAGTGCAATCAAAGTATGTGATAATTTTCAGATCACATACTTTAAGAATTTGATAACTTTGCAAATTAGATGTAAATCAGTCGAGGTCTCGGCGCTAAGTTTATTGACATTTAAGCAAATGTACTTGGGTGACACTCCATGATTGACGTATGCATTCATAGTCATCAAATAAAAACATTTCAGTGGCAGTTTGACACTGAAAGCTGTCCAGCGTTCAGAAAACAAAAAACATTAGGCATAACTTTATTTTGATGTAAGGACATCCAAAATGACGTCATTCAAGTTTGACGTCATTTCCATTCAAAAATACACCGCGCCACATATTCTTACGTCATTTGAATATCTAGTAATGGCGGACTGGAATTAAAGTTGCGTGTACAGTTTACAAAAACACGTTGTATTCAGCTTGAGTTTATATGATAAAGAGATTATTACCCTCGTGTATTTCGGTATCATCAATATCATATCTTAGGAATAAAAATAATGCATTATGCTCGCCAGAGGCTCGCATAATACAATTTTTATTCCTAATATATGATATTGACGATACCGAAAAACACTCTGGTAATAACCTCTATATCTTCTAAATATGAATGTTTGTTTTATAAAACTGAGTCATAATAAGACCTTTCCCTTTATTTGCCCATATCTCTAATATATTACAATTTTAGTTAGTAAATTATACATAATTAGAAGTAGTCTACATCCACAAAAGAAATCTGAATAATTTGTTCAACTGACACATGCTGTAACACACAGAGGGCTACTGTATTAAAAAGCAAGCAAGTTGCATACACTCACATGCTAAGATGTCGTTAAATCTGTTCCTAGACGTGTTCTCTGGTAGTTTGGCAGTTGTGTACTCATCCAGGCTGTCTTTGGGGCTGACCTTATTCAGTAACTGAAAATAATTTACACAGGTAAAGCAGCAATTCACAACCATCGAAGCAGTCACAAGCATCAGGGCCAGCACTGATATAGCCTGGCATCCTGGATTTGAGCTTTCAACTTGAAATCCCAGATCTTAACACCTACCTCTCACTGGAAACGGTTACATCATTCTAATCTCTGATCTTGGATCATTTGTAAAAAAAAAAAAAAAACCCTTCTTAAACTTACTTTCAAGATATTAATTACTAGCATTAAAAGAAGCATTCTGAGGGTACTGCTAAAGAAATACATGTCCCCTACCGGGCCTAAATTTGTTTTCTTATCTCCTAAATTCAAGGGCCATAACTCTGTAAAAAAAACTGGATAAATAATCATGAAAGTTAAAATTGATCTATAACAGTACATGATAAAGCTATATGTATACACAAAATTCTAGCTCAATATTTTAAGGCTTTGCAAAACACAAGTCCAGAAAAACACATTTTTGTATTGGCTTAGTTCAAGGGCCATAACTTTGTGTAAAATAGGTAAATAGCCATCAAAGTCACAATTTATCTGTAGCAGTATATGATAAAGCTATGTATAAAATTTCATTATCTTGAGGTATTGTGGAGAAAAAAGGTCAGAAAACAATAAGTGGGACAGACAGACAGACGGACAGAAGGACAGAGACAAAACCTATAGTCCCTTCCATTTGAACTGGTATGGGACTACTAATCAGTATTGAAGAGCTGAACACATTTTCAAAATAGTAATTGCATGTGTTAAAATGATCTCTACAATAGAAGTTTTCTTTTACTATAAACTGTAGGATAACTCTCACCTCAAACTGTTCTCTCAGTCCGACGAGGCCCGTGTCTTGATTCACTGTCTGCAGTTCTTCAAGTTTGGGCAGGAAATCAACAGACGAGACTGTTGTGTTGCCAGCCAGTATCGCTTCTACCAGCGCATCATGCAAAAACTCATACTGTTCCTGTTATAAATTAAAACTACCATTTACCACAAATTATCCTTATGGTTAGAACCCCACCCACCAAAAAAACAAAACAAAAAAACAACAGAAAAACAACAATTGTGACTTAGCAAACCTTCATGATAATTTTTATTATGATATATAGTAATAATTATTATTACGACATATAGTCTAAGAGGAAGCCAGCTACATTTTTTCATTATTAGCACTAAAATCTTTTATATGTACTCTCCCACAGGCAGGATATTAATAGTAATGCAGTGAAAATAACATTGCAACAAACGAGGTAGGATTTTGATAGTAACTTCTTATTGGATGTCAAACATTTGGTAATATTGACAGTCTTAGACAGTAAATCTGCTACATTTTTCCATTAGTAGCAAGGGATCTTTTATGTGCACCATCCCACAGACAGTATAACACATACCACTGCCTTTGATATACTAGTCGTGGTGCACTGGCTGGAATGAGAAATAGCTCAATGAGCTCAATGAGGCCCAATCCCGAACAGACTGCAAATCAAGTGAGCACTTTACCAGTGGGCTACATCCCCACCTCTAATCATAATAAGGAAGGAAGGAAATGTTTTATTTAACCACACACTCAACACATTTTATTTATGGTTATATGGCGTCAGACATATGGTTAAGGACCACACATATATTGAGAAAGGAAACATGCTGTCGCCACTTCATGGGCTACTATTTTTGATTAGCAGCAATGGATCTTTTATATGCACCATCCCACAGACAGGATAGTACATATCACAGCCTTTGTTACACCAGTTGTGGAGGACTGGCTGGAACAAGAAATAGCCCAATGGGTCCACCGACGGGGATCGATCCTAGACTGACCGCGCATCAAGTGAATGCTTTACCACAGGGCTATGTCCCCCCCCCCCCCATATTCAGAATAAATGATTATTTGTAAGAGCTGCAAGGTGAACATGTTAGTGTAGAGCACCAGTGAGAAACAGGTAGGAGTTTGAGCCACGTGGGACACGTGCCTGTGTTTGAACCATGTTCACTCTCTCATGTCTCATCCTGCTCACACAGGTAAAAATATCCACAAAATCCTGATGTTTTGAGGCTTCAACCAGGTACGCCAGAGCAAGAAACGTTCCTGTCCGACCAATGCCAGCACTGAAACAAATATATTGAGATGTATTAGTTATCATTAAACAAAGTTCCTTTCCACTCATCTTGTAAAACAAACAAAATCAAGGATTAGGTCTCCTACAAAAAAAAAAAAAATGGTTTGTGATTATTAAAATTACCATCATGGAAAGTAGTAATGAATTGAGAATTCCAAATTAGTCTGGCACTATTATACTATCATATATGTGTCTTTTATTTTCTTTCTCAAAATTCATATAGCATATCAAGTAGTTAAAAAACAAAACAACAATAAACAAACAAATAAACAAACAAACAAACATTAGGTAGTGATCGGTACAGTAATATTTTGAAACATGAATGAACAGTGATCCTGTTGTTAAAACAAATCTTCAGAAAGAAAAAATGTTTTTAACCAGTAATTCATTCAGTAGGCATATGTTTTCAGCATTTTTGTTTTTTATATTACACTGTAAAGTGAAAAATTAAAAAGGATAATTAAAACAATTATACATATAAAAAAAAGAAGAAGTATTAGCTAAGAATGATAAAGTGATTTTATTAAGTATGGGGTGGGTGTGTTAATGCAAATAAAAGAAATTCACCTAATTATCGGCAATCTCAAATACATACATTTACATGATGTAAATGCAATCGAGATGATGCAAGTTCTTATTTCAATTAATGATATGCAGCATACCGTACTCATTCTTTATTTTCTTACCATAATCAAGATATTTTTATTTTGAAAAATTCGTATAGTTGATATTCATGAAAATGTGGGTACATATAAAATGTAACAAAGCTTTACAGTTTAATCACCATCACACTGACAGTTTTGAGAACTTGGTTTCTCTTCTCTGTTTCTCTGTCTGTCTGCTTTTTACCATTATCCCAAAGGAATAGTGAATTTCAAAAAACACTATTCCGTCTAAAAATGTACTATCCCTTTAATTATTAATGTACCACTAGTTTTCCTGACTGTGCTACGTCGCCCTGTACAACATTACATAAGGAACAATTGTTTATATACCAGTCTATGCATTGCTGCGTACTAGCTGGAATTACAAACGAACTCATTCCAAACATTAGTCTCAATCAAAAAGACGTTTATTTTGTACCAGTAAGTGCATGGGAATGGTCTTAGTAGCACAAGGATTTGTTCTGCAGAAAAATGTAGCTGAAGAAAAAGCATAAGCAGAATAGTCGCAGGCGATTTTCGGTATTCTGTGCTTTATTTTCACTTTCATGATGGAATATTGGAAGAATAGTTTTACTATTCCATTTCGAAATTTACTATTTGCGGAATAGCGTAAAATTCGACCCCTGCTCTGCTTTTTATCTCTCTCACACAGTTCCAAGGCAGATCATTCGTATGACCTATCTCATAAACTGAGTGTTGTACAAATTCACTACATCTGACCTCCCTCTCCCCAAGATGAAAGAAAAATGCATTATCCCACGAACAGGGCTTTAGATTGTATCAATGTCGAGGCGATGAACATTATGCCCAAAATATATATGCCCAAATTAAGTACAAACATTCTGATCTTAAAATATTTCACCTCAAAACCACTGAAATGTTAAGTTTAATTACATTAAAATAACTTGAAATACATTTCTGAATACTGACGACTCTCCAGCAGTTGTGACTGTACTGAACTAAAATGACCTTCCTGCATTTAGAAGAAAAGACAAAAGTCCCCGTTGTGGCCAAATTAGTGACATTTAAAGCACTGACTGACCTGCAATGTACCACCAGAGGATCTGAATTGTGTGCTGCTGTTTTGTCCACCTTGATGTAAAACTCAACCAGAGAGGCTATGTCGGTAGGAACACCGCGATCCGGCCATGATGTATAATGAAAATGTTTAACCACCCTTGGAGAAGAGTCCTGAAATGTTGGAATGGAAAAATAATGGCAGATATTATATACACCAAAAAAAAGTCAATTTATGCTACTGATCTACATGTCTGAGGTATTGTTACTCCTGTTACACCAATATAATGCTAAAATGTTATCAACTAAATTAATTTTGTAGATCTGTATCGGGCAATGTTTTTGCTGTGTTCTCGACATTATTATTTAATTCAAAACTATCATATATTTTGTTGTAAACTTTCCAATTTGCATATGTGTATTTTTTTATAATTAAACATTGAGAATTTGAAATATATAACATATACATATAAGTACATACCTCTGTGATGCAGTGAATCTTGAAGGTGCGAACAGTGAAGTGGGCAAGGACTTCTACCGAAGTACATTTGACTTCAATATTTCCATAATGGACAGTCTGGTCATTCAACTCGGGCCAGTATGTAATACATTTGATCTGTGAATAATAACATCAAACATACCTGTATAATTAAAAATAAATTTATGTGGAAAAAAACACCCTATTACAGCATAACGAACTACATGTGGAAAATAAAATAACAGTAATATTACATGTTTTCATTTCCAATAAAAGGTTTTTTAATTTTATAAAAATTATTAAAAATCCTGCATTAAAATTACTTTTTGGCAAAAAGGATAATAACCCTAGAATAGTGACAATTTGTGAGGATTTTTCCCGATAGCAGCTCTTTAATGAAATAGGGTAATTCCATCTCATATTACCCCCCAAAAAGACTGCCAACAATTAGTATACAAGGTTGTTGTTGCTGAAAATGATGACATTTAAAATTTTAGCTTGATCGGACTAATGGTTTCTAAGATATGGCCAATTCAATTGTGACTGAAATGGGCTTGACCACTATTTTCAAATGAGCATAGTTCGGCAACCGGTTGGTCAAGCTTGCTGAAATTTTGTATTTTTAGAAAGGCAATTCCATAGGGATTCCAAATCCCATTATTTTTAAGAGTGATGACCTTTTGAACTTTACTTTGACCATGTGGATCACTTAACTTTAAAAGTCTTGCATGAAAAATTCAACCCTACATGTTTTCTAAATAATAAAACAAAAAATTGGAGGTATAATGTTTTTATTAGCCTATGCATACCTGATGCTAAAATGCTGTGTCTATCCATTGTATGTAGCATATAGTACATGTATGTTCACGATAAACTATTTTAAGAGAATGTAGCAAGGCAAATTTTCAGAAAAATCAAAGGGTTTATTGTCATCCTTGTTTTTAAATAAAGTTAGGAACATTTAGCATTTAGGTATATTGTAAGATGCTTTGCAGTGCTTACATCAAAGTAAAAGTAGAAATAACACCTTTTTACTCCCTTTGGAAAATACAGTAAAATATATTAAACCATGCTGCTCATACTTAATAATTTTATTTAAAAATTAGGGCCTTATTTACGAAGCCCGTTTTGCTTAAACATAGGGGTTTAAGCATTGTAAATGTAAGTAGTTATATGCATGTAAGACATAAACAGGCTCTGTAAATCTGGTCCCTAATATTTTAACAAGAGTACTGGTGAGGTACATGGTACACCCGTCAGGAGTTTGATGTTGAAAATATAGACAAATTAATTAGTTGATTTATTTGTATCACAGAGACCTAGTAATTGTATGTGACACACCATCATCCCAAGTTGTTCCTACATGTAGGTTTGATGGTCCTGTATGCATCTGTATGCAAGATATGGTCTAGACAAGAATTTACTGTTATGTGCAGTAGACCATGAAAAGTAGGTCACAGTGATCTAGTAATAGTATGTGAAACACTGCCATCCCAAGTTGTTCCTACATGTGAGGTTTGATGGTCCTGTATGCAAGATATGGTTTAGACAAGGATTTACTGTTATGTGCAGTAGACCATGAAAAGTAGGTCACAGTGACCTAGCAATAGTACACGACACACCGCCATTCCAAGTTGTTCCTACATGTGAGGTTTGATTGTCCTGTATGCATCTGTATGCAAGATATGGCCCAGACAAAGATTTACTGTTATGTGCAGTAGACCGTGAAAAGTAGGTCACGGCATAATAGTATGCGACACACCGCCATCCCATGTTGTTCCTACATGTGAGGTTTGATGATCCTGTATGCATCTGTATGTAAGATATGGTCCGGACAAGTAAAGTTAACAGACGGACATACAGACAGACAGACAAAAGAAATGGACAATAAAAATCTAGCATTTAAAAGTTTCTGAGAAAATACGGATCTTTTTGCCAAGAAATAATAAATAAATTTCATAAAATTTTATATTATACCGGGTACAAGAATTACCAAAAGGCATCTGCATCTTTAAGACACCAGTATTGTTGTTTACCAATGACACCATCATTCATTCATTTGAACTTATTTTCGTGCTTATATCCAATTAAGGTTCAAGCATGCTGTCCCTGGGCACACACTTAAGCTATCAGGACAGTTGGTTAGTTGTTAGTTGGTTAGTGGTTAGTGAGAGAGAAGAGGGTGTAGTGGTCTTATACCTACCCACTGAGCTCTTAAGAACTCGTTCTGGGTGGGAGCCGGTACCGGGCTGCGAACCCTGTACCTACCAGCCTGTAGTGCGATGGTTTAACCACTGCGCCACCGAGGCCGGTAATGGCACCATCAGTCTGGTAGATAACCCACTGATTCTCATCTCAGTACCAGCTCCCAAACAGACGGAGTTTAATGACTCACTGGAGATATAGATGGCCATTACATATACTTCTCTAACTAACCACTAACCTCTGTCATGGACAGACAACCCAGACAACTAAGGTGTGTGTGTCCAGGACAGCATTCTTGAACATGAAATAAATTTTTAAAACTCACAGGAATATTACATAAAGTATAATGCCATAGCTCTGCATGAAACTGTTTAACAATTTACTTTGAACCGTATAAATAAATAAAATTATCTCATACTCGTCCTTCCTCCACAAGATTTGTCAACATGACAATTTTAGAGGTATTTTGCTGCCAAATCATTCTCCAGAAATCATTCAGGTTAACATCAACTGGGCCTGTACACAGATATAAAGCAAAACAAAACAGAGGAAAAATTCAACAAAAAAACAAAATAAAACAAAACAAAACAAAAAGATCATTAGTGATTAAAAATAAAAACAAAAAACAAAAACAAGGTTTTTGGACTTTTCATATTTTAAGAGACAAATCAAAACAAAAGGTAAAAGAACAAAAAAAACAAGTGTCTGGGAAATATTAGTAATAGCCAAGGTAAATCAGACTGAATCAAACTGAATCAATTTTGTCTTCATTTGTCTCAGGCGTTGAAATGAATTTTTGTTTTGTTCTTTGCCATTATCAAATTTTAGTAACTACACAGGGCTAGCTCTAGCACTCACCAAATTTGCCAACTGTGAATTTCAAAAATAATTAGTGAATTGTGTTTTAATTTGGCAAAATAATTTCATGCAATAATTGATACTTTGTTACAAAATAACTGGGTTTCTGCAATTTTTTAAGTTTAATAGATAATTTGGCAAACTATTCTGCTGACCCAGATCTAGCCCTGCTACATGTTGGTTTTATTTCATGTTTTAAATTGACTTTTAAAAAATATCTTAAATTATATATTTATCAATGACAAAAATTGTTAGACAAAGCTCACTAGACAAAATTCAGTATTCACCAAGGTTGTACAGGGTGTTAAAAAAATGTAAAACAATACAAGACAAATGAAATCAACAGACATTTGTAGTTAATATTAGGGAACTAGAAACAAACAAAAAACATGCAATCAACATTATTTAATTTTAGTCACAGGATAAATACATTAACTTGGTTTCACATCCAACTTATAATCATATTTTATGTTTATTTTAAAGGCATTTTTTTCCTCACTTGTAATTACACTGTAAAACCTATGAAATTTTAATAAACTTCAAATTTGATTCAATTTTAATAACCTCCACTTTTAAGATATAAATGAATATTTATTTTCAAGCCTTCGCTTGAACAAAGGAAGGAAGGATAGACTGGTTTTATTTAATGACACACTCAACACGTTTCAATTATGATTATATGGTGTCAGACATGATCAAGGACCACACTTATGAGGGTGGAAACCTGCTTCCGCAAAGCAATGGGCTACTCTTTCCGATTAGCAGTAAGGGATCATTTATACACAGCATCCCAGATAGGATAATACAAAACATGGCCTTTGTTACACCAGTTGTGGAGGACTAGCTGGAATGAGAAACAGCCCAATGGGCTCACTGTTGGTGTTCGATGCTAGACCTACCATGCATCAGACAAGCACTTTACACCTGGACTATGTCCCGTCCCTTGAACAAAGGAGAAAAAATGGACTTTCAATAATTAAATAGTTCACGAGATTGTTGAACAAACGAGGAATTGAAATATATACACTATGAAACTGTTGAAAGTGCATTTTTTGTAAAGATTACATTTATATAAGACCTGAATATTAATTTTTAGAAGTTATCACAAATTCTCTTCCAATAATACCTTCCATTCTCACTCCCTTCCATCTTATTCCTTCTCAAAATATGTTGACATAAAAGTGTGGAAGGGTCTAAAGTACTAATCACAATAAAAATAATACTCCGTGTACATACCTTGAGATGCAATGTATTGTTTTGGAGTGTTGAAACCCTGCAAACAATAAGTAAATATGAGTGATAATAAAAGATACATATTCAAGTTTACATATGATATTCATTAAGATTTGAGTTGCAAACAATCATATAGTCTTTAATTTGCCAACATTAGTTTGGTTAATATATTTGTGTAATAATCTTATTGTCCTCCAAAATGTTTCCATTGGTACAAAAAAAACATTTATCTTCTTGGCAACATATTTATCTAGTTTAGTCAGAATCAGTTTTAGAGGTTTTACCTTTTTGAGTTTCATTATAATATTAAAAAAGACCTATGATCCTGAGCAACAGATTAATTTACATAGCTTAAATAAATACAGTGAACCTCCACTATTACGACCATCTACTGGTCTTATTAAAACTTATCTTAATAGTGGGGTGGTCCTAAGTACCAAAATATCAATATTAATAATGATTACTGGCACATTTGTTTTGTATAAAGACACCACTAGAGCACACTGATTTATTAATCATCGGCTATTGGATGTCAAACATTTGGTAACAATGACCTATAGTCTTAGAGAGGAAACCTGCTACATTTTTTCATTAGTATCAAGGGATCTTTTATATACACCACCCCACAGACAGGATAGCACATACTACAGCCTTTGATATACCAATCATGGCGCACTGGCTGGAATGAGAAATAGCTTAAGGGCCCCACCAACATGGAATATGTTTTAAAATAATATACATCAACTATTTCTTTGTAATAAAACAATGTTTACTTCTAGGTGTTTACTTGTCTATCATGACACTTCTGAACACTGGATGTCAGACTAGAAGTTGTTTTATAACATAAAACACTGATGGTATAGGAATCCCTCTTGTCTATAAATTAAAGCAGTGTTTTCTTTTTATACGTACATCTATATAACATGCATTCATGTAATCAGAATTAGGGTCATCAGCTTCACAGGTGAGGATAACTCTGGAACAATCATCTGTAAAGAAACAAAAATGTAATACAATGACCTAACAATACGGAAAACACAACTAATGAAACATGCATTCTGATAGTACTGCTAAAGCAATACATGTCTGCTACATGGCTCACTAAATTTTTGTATCTCCTAAATTCAAGGGCCTTACCTCTGTGAAAAAATGAGTAAAATGTCATGCAAGTCAAACTTGATTTGTAACAGAACATGATAAAGCTATACACAAGATCTCAGCTCTCTTGAGGTATTGCAAAAAAAGTCAGGAAATTTAAGGGCCATAACTCTGTCAAAATGGATAAATCGTTATGAAAGTCAAACTTGATCTGAAATAGTACATGATAAAGTTATACAAAAAATTGCACCTGTATGTGGGACAGATGGACGGACGGATCGACGGATGGACGAACAGTCGGACCAGTAGGGGCTAAAAACTGAACTACATGTACTTTTTCAAATGCAGAATCATTTAGCACTGCCTATAATAAACCCATCATGAAGCACTTGCAATGCCTACAGCACTGAGTGTTTCTAAATAGTCACCTATGCAACAATTAACTGGGTCCAATATTGCTTAACTTAGGCACGAATAAAAATGGATTTGAAACATGTACATTTGACATATAAATAAAATAAAAAAGTTAAGACTGACATAGACACAAATATTAAAGGGCGAAATACAGTCAGACATACTAAGTACTATACGGTTACAAGTGAGTGATATACGTACAAGCACAAATATTTCTGTATCTGTTCTTCATTTTATTCTCTGGCTTCATAGCAATGTCACATGGCTTTACAAGACCAGAAGGCAATTTCTGAAATTAACCAATCTGTCCATAATACAAACAAACAGGAGTACATTAGAGACAGGATAGCACATTCTATGTCCTGGTTAAATGACCCTACAGGTCTCCTGAATGGGATAGATCCTGCAATCCATCACACCTCAGGTAAGCTACATTCTACTCTCATAAGATTTAGGGGATGCTACACGATAAGAAGGAAGGAAGGAAATGTTTTATTCAACAACGCATTCAACACATTTTATTTCCAGTTATATGGGGTTGGACATATGGTTAGGGACCACACACATATACTGAGAGGAAACCCGCTGTCGCCACTTCATGGGCTACTCTTTTCGATTTATATGCACCATCCCACAGACAGGATAGTACATACCACGGCCTTTATTACATAAGTTGTGGAGCACTGGCTGGAACGAGAAATAGCCCAATGGGCCCACCAAAGGGAATCGATCTTACATCAATTACGCATCAGGCGAGCGCTGTATCAATGAGCTACGTCCTGCCCCAACTATACGATAACAGTTCTCCATGGATACAAGAATAGCTGAATGCATAGCAACCAATAAAACTGTAATGTTTGTCTTATTACAGACAAAACAATGGGCTACTCTCATGGCTATTCTTGTATGAGGCACATGTATCGTTTTGGTGACACAATTACAGAACAAGAGCTTAAACAAAGAACAGTATAAATATAGTAGCTTAGATGGTATTGGCACATACTGGCCTCGGTGGTGTCATGGTTAAGCCATCGGACAAAAGGATTGCAACCCAGTGCCGACTCCCACCCAGAGCGAGTTTTAACAACTCAATGGGTAAAACCACTACACAGACTTCTCTCTCACTAACCACTAACCCACTGTCCTGGACAGACAGCCCAGATAGCCAAGGTATTAGCTCTTTGAACATGCCTTGGTAATGGTAAGTGTGTGGCAGGTGGGTGTACCAGCTCCAACATAGAATGAATGAACATTTTAGTGGTAGATGCAGGTCATGACATTAAGTGCGAAAACAGATTTAACAGGGTTTTTTTTTTTTCTTCATCTGCACTCGCTTCCGGAAATGTCCGTCAAATTTGATTGTATTGTAGAATGGTATAATTGTGCGAAAGTAGGGATGGATAGGACTTTATTACACACCTGGTGAACATCTGGATGTGTTATACAAATTTCGTACACGTGGTGGTGCGTATTAGTAGTAAAATGGCGTTATTTCGGTAAGTGACATCATCTTCATTGGTCTTAGCAGTGTGCATGTCTCAATGGGTGATGTTGTAAGTAATTGTCAAATTTGACATCATTTGATGGTGGGTAATAAATAAAATACCACAATCATTTTTACTAGATAACATAACTATAATGTAGTATTCTAAGTGTGTGCAGTTACTGATACAATCAAATTTGACAGACAACACATGTAGAAGATGGGTGCGGATGCAAAAAAAAAAACCCCGATAAATCTGATCATGGCCTAACTTCACTCATTAACCCCTGTCCCGGACAGACAGCTCAGACATGAACCCTGGCCCTATGCATATAAAACGTTAACCACTCAATCATCTTTGGATCTTTATAGGATAAAGGCACTGAAATAAAGGTTACTTAATTAATGCTACCTCAAACTGCTTGTGGAACAAGTTTTCACTCTTCATGTGCTGAACATGGTTCCAAAGGTTGGCCAGTTTAATAACAGTTTCTTCTGTGCTTGGTATCAACGTCTGGTATTCAGTATCATCTGTAACCTTGCTGCCTGATTTTGTGTCTTCACCATTGGCTTTATTGTCATCTTTCGCTTTCCTCTTGATTGCTTTTTTCTTTCCTTTGTTTCTTACGGCTTTCATTTCTGATTAAAACAAAAATAAAACTCTGGTTTAGAATTATAATAATTGCTCACAAGTTTATAGCAGTTACTTTTTGGAATATAACAAAAATGTTAAAATATTTGAAAATACATGAATAATAAAAGGTAAAAATAATTATTACAAATTTCAGCAATCTTTTGAATATTAAATATTTTATAGACGAAAAGCTTCCACTACTTTATTGGAATAATTTTTACTCTATACAAAATGTACATCTGTTATTTTGGTACTATGGTAATATATAATAATAATATTATAATACTACCAAAGCACTGTTAGAAGATGAATCTTGTATTATTAAGAGACAAACTGCATGGACTTTTAGAAGACTGTTAGAAGATGAATCTTGAAGTATGATGACCTAATTAATTAAGAGACAAACTGCATGGACTTACCAAAACCATTGTCACAAGATGAATCTAGTAGTATGATGATACATGTATATATTTAATTTAGAGAGAAACTGCAATAATTAAATTTCTGTTACATTCATTACAATTTAATGTCATCCCATTAGTCCAGTCATAGTAATGTGAGTTTTCAATTAACGTAAAAATAACTTTGTCAGGAAATGTCATATCTGATGACATCACTTTATATTGGTACTTTGTCTTAATGAGCACATTATTGTTTAAGAACCAAAAATAATTCAAAATAAAATATGAATGTTTAGTGTTTATTAATAAATGTGTTTTAAATTTAATTAAAAGTATTGTCTGTTATTTCTTTTACGTAAAAAAAATTTTTTTTTCGCAAACTTATGTGCAAACAGTTTTGCCGTTTCAGATGATTTTTGTTTTGTTCATACCCTGACGAAAGTAAAAGAAACAAGCATTCTGAGGGTACTGCTAAAGCAATACATGTCACCTGCCAGACCCAACACATTTTTGTATCTCCTAAATTCAAGGGCCATAACTCTGATAAAAATGGGTAAATCACCATGAAAGTCAAACTTGATCTGAAACAGTACACGATAAAACTATACACCAAATTTTAGCTCAATATATCAAGGCATTATGAAAAAACAACCATCCAGAAAGCTATATGTAGTACAGACGGACAGACAGACAGAAAGGCTGATACACCTATAGTCCCCTGCCGATGGTCCAGTAGGTGGTACGTAAAGGACTTACCAAAACCAGTTAAAAGATGAATGTGGTATTATGATGATCTTAATAATTAAGAGACAAACTGCTTGACTTACCAAAACCACTGTTAGAAGATGAATCTGGTATTATTAAGAGACAAACTGCATGAACTTACCAAAACCACTGTTAGAAGATGAATCTGGTATTATTTAAAAACAAACTGCATGGACTTACCAAAACCACTGTTAGAAGATGAATCTGGTATTATTTTAAAAAAACTGCATGGACTTACCAAAACCACTGTTAGAAGATGAATCTGGTATTATTAAGAGACAAACTGCTTGACTTACCAAAATCACTGTTAGAAGATGAATCTGGTATTATTAAGAGACAAACTGCATGGACTTACTAAAACCACTGTTAGAAGATGAATCTGGTATTATTAAGAGACAAACTGCTTGACTTACCAAAACCACTGTTAGAAGATGAATCTGGTATTATTAAGGGACAAACTGCTTGACTTACTAAAACCACTGTTAGAAGATGAATCTGGTATTATTAAGAGACAAACTGCATGGACTTACCAAAACCACTGTTAGAAGATGAATCTGGTATTATTAAGAGACAAACTGTATGGACTTACCAAAACCACTGTTAGAAGATGAATCTGGTATTATTAAGAGACAAATTGCTTGACTTACCAAAGCCATTGTTAGAAGATGAATCTGATACCATGTGGTAGTCACCTTTCTGTTTTGGATGGCGTGTATTTGTTCTGCGCCTGCAATTTGTTAAAAGGGTAAATAAGACCATTAAATGGATATTATTATAATTATTGTGAGACACAAAATAAAGGGTGTTGTCAGTACAGTGAAACTCCACCTAACGACCATCCCGGTTGTAAGACCACCCTGCTATAAATGTTGATCAATGTAAGTGATTGTCTGCTAAGTCGATGAAGCTTATGCACAGGATTTTAGTGATTTGTCTTTGTCGCATTGCCCATGCGGTGTACAGACAAGACACTACTTAGCCAATGGCTGCTGGCTGTGTTGGGTTAGGGTATACATGTGGAGTGTGTTTTCTGTCTTTGTCGCATTGCCCATGCGGTGTACAGACAAGACACTACTTAGCCAATGGCTGCTGGCTATGTGTTGGGTTAGGGTATACATGTGGAGTGTGTTTTCTGTCTTTGTCGCATTGCCCATGCGGTGTACAGACAAGACACTACTTAGCCAATGGCTGCTGGCTATGTGTTGGGTTAGGGTATACATGTGGAGTATGTTTTCTGTCTTTGTCGCATTGCCCATGCGGTGTACAGACAAGACACTACTTAGCCAATGGCTGCTGGCTATGTGTTGGGTTAGGGTATACATGTGGAGTGTGTTTTCTGTCTTTGTCGCATTGCCCATGCGGTGTACAGACAAGACACTACTTAGCCAATGGCTGCTGGCTATGTGTTGGGTTAGGGTATACATGTGGAGTGTGTTTTCTGTCTTTGTCGCATTGCCCATGTGGTGTACAGACAAGACACTACTTAGCCAATGGCTGCTGGCTATGTGTTGGGTTAGGGTATACATGTGGAGTGTGTTTTCTGTCTTTGTCGCATTGCCCATGTGGTGTACAGACAAGACACTACTTAGCCAATGGCTGCTGGCTATGTGTTGGGTTAGGGTATACATGTGGAGTGTGTTTTCTGTCTTTGTCGCATTGCCCATGCGGTGTACAGACAAGACACTACTTAGCCAATGGCTGCTGGCTATGTGTTGGGTTAGGGTATACATGTGGAGTGTGTTTTCTGTCTTTGTCGCATTGCCCATGTGGTGTACAGACAAGACACTACTTAGCCAATGGCTGCTGGCTATGTGTTGGGTTAGGGTATACATGTGGAGTGTGTTTTCTGTCTTTGTCGCATTGCCCATGTGGTGTACAGACAAGACACTACTTAGCCAATGGCTGCTGGCTATGTGTTGGGTTAGGGTATACATGTGGAGTGTGTTTTCTGTCTTTGTCGCATTGCCCATGCGGTGTACAGACAAGACACTACTTAACGAATGGCTGCTGGCTATGTGTTGGGTTAGGGTATACATGTGGAGTGTGTTTTCTGTCTTTGTCGCATTGCCCATGCGGTGTACAGACAAGACACTACTTAGCCAATGGCTGCTGGCTATGTGTTGGGTTAGGGTATACATGTGGAGTGTGTTTTCTGTCTTTGTCGCATTGCCCATGCGGTGTACAGACAAGACACTACTTAGCCAATGGCTGCTGGCTATGTGTTGGGTTAGGGTATACATGTGGAGTGTGTTTTCTGTCTTTGTCGCATTGCCCATGTGGTGTACAGACAAGACACTACTTAGCCAATGGCTGCTGGCTATGTGTTGGGTTAGGGTATACATGTGGAGTGTGTTTTCTGTCTTTGTCGCATTGCCCATGTGGTGTACAGACAAGACACTACTTAGCCAATGGCTGCTGGCTATGTGTTGGGTTAGGGTATACATGTGGAGTGTGTTTTCTGTCTTTGTCGCATTGCCCATGCGGTGTACAGACAAGACACTACTTAGCCAATGGCTGCTGGCTATGTGTTGGGTTAGGGTATACATGTGGAGTGTGTTTTCTGTCTTTGTCGCATTGCCCATGTGGTGTACAGACAAGACACTACTTAGCCAATGGCTGCTGGCTATGTGTTGGGTTAGGGTATACATGTCGAGTGTGTTTTCTGTCTTTGTCGCATTGCCCATGTGGTGTACAGACAAGACACTACTTAGCCAATGGCTGCTGGCTATGTGTTGGGTTAGGGTATACATGTGGAGTGTGTTTTCTGTCTTTGTCGCATTGCCCATGCGGTGTACAGACAAGACACTACTTAACGAATGGCTGCTGGCTATGTGTTGGGTTAGGGTATACATGTGGAGTGTGTTTTCTGTCTTTGTCGCATTGCCCATGCGGTGTACAGACAAGACACTACTTAGCCAATGGCTGCTGGCTATGTGTTGGGTTAGGGTATACATGTGGAGTGTGTTTTCTGCTTAGGTATCTTTTCACTGGGACGGGTGGGACGTAGCTCAGTGGTAAAGCACCCACTTGATGCACAGTTGGTTTGGGATCAATCCCAGTCGGTGGGCCCACTGGGCTATTTCTCCTTTCAGCCAGTGCACCATGACAGGTATATCAAAGGCTGTGGTATGTGCTATCCTGGTATGGTGCATATAAAATATCCTTTGCTACTAATGGAAAAATGTAGCAGGTTTCCTCTTTAAGACTATTCGTTAAATTACAAAATGTCTGACATCCAATTGCGGATGATTAATAAATCAATGTGCTCTAGTGGTGTAGTTTTAGTTTCAAACATGTATATGATACTATGGGTTAGGGGTGGTTTTTATTTTAAATAAACAGCCTGGATTGCATTACACAACACGTAACTGTTGATGTACCATTTTATTACAACCATTCCATTTGTTCTTGTCAATAAAATTTAACTGGTGGTTGTTTTAAAATTGATTAACTTTTATGATGTCACATAAATAGAAGTACAATACATCTAACAAACATTGTACTTACTATAAATTACCAGGAATAAAATTCATTGTAGATGTTTATTTCGTACACTCAAAACTGCAATGTGTACATATTGACAATATTTCATATAAAACAGCCCGCAAACACACATGTAAGTAAGTACGATATCAACAAAGAGTTCAAACTTTTAGTTCAAATTTTTCAAAAATCTATCTTATTTGCACTGCATCTAATCACATTTAATTAATCAGACAAGGCGGTACATGTCTAGAATGCATTTATGCACAGGCAATAGTTAAGTTCAACTCAGCTTGGAACGAATGGCCCCAATCGAGCATGCTAGACACTTCATATAGTTTTGTATCAAGCTATTTCTACTGTTAATAACTAAAAAATCTGTTCATGCATGTGTGTACTCAAGATTCAATTGAAATTTCTTAAATCTGTCAAATGATATGAAAACACTTTAAGCAGGCAGAGAAGAACTGAAGAAATCAGATATGTTAGTAATAATAACAGTGACCCGTACCTTCTGTAAACAACAATAATAATGACAGCAACAAGCACGACTATTACAACAGCTAGTATTGCAGTCACAGAAATCACTGTTACCTCCCCTGTTGAGGGCGCAGGGTCAATAACTGCTTCTGGAAAAGAAAAAAAATCATAACCCAACTTGTTTTGTTTTGAAACATGTACAATTTGATATATGTTTGCAGAAAGCAATCAAAGAGAATGCTACATGTAAAACTGAAAACAAAATTGCAACAGGTAACAACCAAAATAGCATGCTCTAGATGCTTTTTCCAATTATAGATGAAAATTACTGCCAGTGCCAATAACAAATTTGAAAAATGTTGGCATAGTGAGCTTTTCATAAAAGGAAGGAAGGAAATGTTTTATTTAACGACGCACTCAACACATTTTATTTACGGTTATATGACGTCGGACATATGGTTAAGAACCACACAGATATTGAGAGAGAAAACCTGCTGTCGCCTCTTCATTCATTACTCTTTTCGATAAGCAGCAAGGGATCTTTTATATGTACCATCCCAGACAGGGTAGCACATACCCAGGGCTCGAACTTAATAATTTGTCTCCCACGGCAATTTTTTAAAGAATTGCAATGGGTGAAACAGCCCAACCGATGGCAATTTCGAGTAATTATTTTTTTAAAGTGACATTTGCAGAAAATACATATGACTGAAAGGTTATTTTGCTGTATTTAAACATATTTCAAATGTGAAAATGTTAAATACTGGCAGATTATGTACACCTGGTGTATATATTTTGCCATTGTTGATGTGTTTTAACCACGGCACAAAAGTGCCATCGGTAATGCTCTCTACCTACAGCAATTTATATCTCAACGACAGCAATTGCCATCGGTGCCGTCGTTAAGTTCAAGCCCTGCATGGCCTTTGATATACCAGTCGTGGTGCACTGGCTGAAACGAGAAATAGCCCAATGGGCCCACCGACGGGGATCGATCCCACACCGACCGTGCATAGAATGAGCGCTGTACCACTGGGCTACGTCTCGCCCTTTTCATAAAAGAACAATTTGTTCTTGACTATAAAAAAATTAAGCAAATATAATAACAACATTGTTTAAATTACATTTTGAAATACACCAACTTGTCTGATAACTCACCAATCAAATTTGTAGTTGTAAAAAGGATATGAGAAGAAAAGAGAATACATTTTACTTATTCTGTATAACTGATATATTCTGGTAGGCAATAAATAAATTGTATTCACGGGTTAGGTTATTATGTGCTTTATATATATCCTCTAACTTACCCATAATATTCATGTCATAAACCCATTTGATATTTACCATTATTAACTTATCTTTTATCCCAACAAGACTTGTATATACCTGAGTGTAATGTTTTTTGCTAATTAATCGCGATGACGTCACATTACCGGTGAGGCAACTTCAGAACTTTGATTTAGGCCCTACGAAATATTGAATTAAAATGTTATTTTAAGTGTTATAAGACTTGTAAATAGAAATCACTACTCATATTTTTTAATATGTAAAATATGAACCTCGTCTAGTTAATCTGTATTTGTCGAGGCTTGGTTGATATTTTTCATATTAAAATACATTCAATCAGGTCAACTGTTAATAATAATTACGTAATTCAATCAATCAACTGATTTAACGTGCTTACATATTACAATTATACTGCCTGAAAAATGTCATCTTAAACATGTTTAATTAAACAAATGTGCAAAATGTATGATACGTACGCATGCACAAACTTCCATGTCATGTCATGTCATAGGGTTTTACGTGCACATTCAGAACAAACTATTGTAGCGCACGCCTGTCGTGGGCACAAGAGCCGGCCTTGGCCGGCTCCTCCGTCCATGACAGGAAAGGTGAGGGGAGGGGAGAGGAGGGACCGCCTGCACTGGCAGGTGCAAGGGAGCACCAGCAGTCCGATCAAATCGGTAGCAGGCGGGAGACAAACTTCCAGTAAAACCAGTGGCACACATATTGCTAGGACATGCTCCAGTGAACCGATTACACTGGAAATCTTCAATACAATGCCCACAGGTCAGGTTGCAGTTGTTTCCATAGTAACCAGAAGAACATTCTGATTGAAGAAAAGAAAGAAATAATTAACAACACCCCCAGTACATTGTTCAATCAATGGCTATTATGTATATGCTGGTGTCTAACATACAGAAACTGGGACACTTGATTTACATAATGAAAGAATTAAATCTTGCTGTTGATGCTTTTGTCTGAATACATGAAATACATTGTCCATTTTCTAAAGATTTCAAGCCTATAACCACCTATTATGGGCACTAAGGATCTGTTTTATTTTTATTATATATCCTCAAATTATTTACTGGCAGAATATCTGTAGATACATATACTTTTCCGGACAGGATAGTAAATATACATTTATCACAGGATTTTATACATCAGTTGAGAAATATAAATGAAAGAAATAATTGTACAAGTACATGTATTTAACACCACCATGGCACTGTAAACAAAAACACTGTTCACATATTGGTTGCCAAAAATAGGTATTTTCATAAACTCCTGTATTTATAGAGGATGTGTTAAAAAACAATTGCAGTCTTGCCTCCCCACCCTGTGACACAATTTAATTTAAACATAAATATAAACACTGTTTAAAATAATGTTTCTGTAATTTTAGTACACTGTGTAACTACAGTGCAAACGTAGGATTATTCTGAGCATAAACTTTTTCATAATTTGGTGAACAATGTATTTTTATGTGATCTAGACTAAAGATACAAGTAGAAAAACGGGGCATCACAAAAGAAACATTTACTGAATTATAAATACTTATGGTTGTTAGCTTTAGGGGGATAAGGAAGTATTGTCTGGAAAGTTATAAATTAGGCAAATTTTATGTAGGGACCCTGAAATGTTTTGAAGCAAAAAAAAAAGAAGTGATTTTTTGCAATCGGAACAGATCTGCCGGTTACGGTTTCTCGGTTTCATTCTATTTAAGCCAGTGCATCACGACTAGTATATCAAAGGCTGTGGTATGTGCTATTCTGTTTGTTGGGTGGTGTATATATATAAAAGATACCTGGCTACTAATGTAGCAGGTTTGCACTCTAAACTATACATGTCAAAAGTACAAAATGTTTTACATCCATTAGCTGATGATTAATAATTCAATGTGCTATTGTGGTGTCTTTAAACAAAACAAACTTTAACTTATCCATTAGTCCCCCTCCACCCCACCTCTCAATTAAAACAACCCAATTTTACCATAATATATATTAAAACAATTCCTCACCTAACAGCAGATCAATTACCAATCTTGGGTAATTTATAATAAATACTGGTAAGACATTTTATTATTCCTTTATTGTTATTCTTAGGATTTTCAACTTATGGTTTCTGCCAGAGGCTACTGAGGTTAAACTTATGTACCCTAAAATCTTGGAAATTAATAGATATATTTTTTAATGTTCAGATAAATGATAGTAAAAGAACTGCTGTTTATAAATGGTCATGTGCTTGAAATGTAATGTCCTAACCCTAATTTCAAAACATTTCAAACCCATAACCACCTAGATGAGGCACTTACATCTGTTTTGTTTTTATTACCTACCCTAAATATGATTTTCTTTTGGACACAGTAGTTTTGTTTTTCATCATTATTTTATACCCCAAATTTTAGCAAAGCATAGGCATTTTTCTTCTTCCACATGTCATCTTATATGTAGCTTTGTGCAACTTTCTAATAGAAATCAAATAACATCATCAAAGTTAAATACATTGTTCACTACTTTTCTTAATTTACTGCTATACTTTTTAATTTTATACTTTGTTTAGTCACACTGATTTTGTTTCCTGTTTAAAAAATGTTTTCCTAAAATTAAATTAAACTTTAAATTAATACAACGATATGTAATTAAGTTACAGACTAATGTACTTCTTCAAATGGATGTGAAATACTTAACATGTTTGTTTTTATATATTTCAGCAACTGGACCAATGGATGTGGAGTCATTGATTAGATATCGAAAATGAGATTCTGAAGACAAACTATTAAACAAATTACATTGCATCTTGATATTAAGAACAGAATGATAGAAATAACAGAACAGTTTCAACTGATATGTATGTGAAAGAAAAACTGGGGCAGGGGGTGAAATTGCTGCTGAAAATGAAACACTTTCAACAATTTCATTTAATACTATATTTGTTGTTTTTTTTGTTTTTTTTGTGTTTGACATATTGCTACTAAGGAGTAATTCAGATTTCCAAGACTTGGGATTCAATTTGACACCACCCATCAAATGGTAATCCTTAATTGCTCAGTTGACTACAAGTTTCGAGTATAATGATTTGGAGATGGATGCCACAGAAAGATACATTTTTGAACAAATATATTTACCTGTACCAGATTGCATGGGGATTAATATGTAAAGACCCTCTCTTTGAGAAAAAATAAAATGTTAGGAAGTATTCTCATAATAAATATTAAACAAATTGTGCGAACTGCAATCTGTGGTTTAGTTTGATGTTATATATATATATATATATATATATATATATATATATATATATATAATTTTGCCTCTCTTTTTTTATATATATATATACATTTGTTTCATTAAATTTTTATTTTGTATTATTATTATTGTTCTGTAGGCATGGGTTGTCTTATAATATTTATTACTATTTTTTATCTGCCTATTCCTCTAGAACAGATAAAGCTTTGTGAGTACATTTTGTGTGACAGTAGGATAACTAATGGGTGGATTGTGCGAGATTTGGGGGGGGGGGGGGGGGGGGGCAGAAGTTTCAACTTTGATTCAGTTGACACAACACATGAGTTTATAATTTACTTAAACACTGTTGTACTGGCTTAATTGGCAAATATTTTACAGACTGTCCGGCTATCCTACTTTTTCGTACTTTTTGGTCTTTGTCCTATTTTTCCTACTTTTTCTTCAGAATACTTAGTTTTTCGTACTTTTTTGTTTGAAAATGCCACGAATTGCTTTTAAAATGTGCATATTCCTTGTGTTATTATAAAAGTCATCAGTTACGGGAATTATTTTAATTTTTTTGACAGGAAGATGTATCTCCCAATTTGTGGCACCATATAATCTCAACATATTAAAATTACACCCTCAAAGCCAACATATTTTCCAATGATTAATATGATTATAATGTACAATGTGTACGTATGACTTCAGAATCTATAATACATCATGGAAAACTTAAATTAATCATGTTAACTCTGTTTTACTGTGCATCAGCATTCCTATGCATGTAAATATGTATATTGATTACTATAGTGTACAGTAATTTGAAATAACTGTATAACGTGACTGTTACATAAGATTCACATTATTTTTGATAGAACACAAAATACATGTACAAACTAAGCACCACATAAAAAGGTGTTTTGAGCATGAATAATGTCGCTACGTACTGTTTCAGTCCTACTTTTGTTCTACGTTTTCCTACTTTTGTCCTGCATTTTCTATATTTTCATTCCTAATTGTACCAAACTTTTTCAAAAGGGTGTGCTGGACAACCTGATTTTATAAAGAGGGGATGGGGCACCCAAACGTAAACAGCCCTAATATGTCTTGTCAGAACGGAGACGGGCCTAACTGGAGGGCCAAAGATGTGGTCCCCACCAACCCACCCTCTGGCTACGCCAGTTGTGATTTTTTTTTTTCTTCTTAATTTCGTGTATGGCATTGGTTTCATAAATAGGGCAAGTGCCGTATATCGGTTGATTCAAGCAGTGCAGCTATGTAAGAATACACCCCCATAAACATCGCAATCCCACAATCTAAACCACTGCCTGCATAATTTTGGCACAGGCGACTATATCCTGCTATAGTTTTGTAACCTTTCGTGCATAAAATTATGGTACACTGATAGCATTCCCACACACCTTGTATTTTAATGTTACTGCTCACGTCCCTCTCTTTTGTTTTTTTTAAACAAAACATTTAACGCAACCCGACCAAAAATAAAGACGCCACGGTTTTAAACGGGTTGAGGCCGGGTCGTCGCCGCGCATTCTATTCTCTTGTTCCTCAGCATATCAGGATTCCATTAATATAAAAATCGAACAACAACAAAAATTAAGATGAAAAAGAAGAAGAAAAAAGAAACAAACAAGACACTTTAATTTATCAGTTCTTTTGGTTGCATTCACTGTTCACTTCCGGGTTCTTGTGCATCAATAAAATTTACTGAAGTAAAAATGGTTTCGTCGATTTGTCATCATAAATGTACCCTGTAGTGAAATACTTGAATGTCTCCTCTTGTCGGCTTTTTATTTAAACAACGATATTTGTAAATAAATTAAGGCAAAAACGTAATCAGCAGATCGGTTGATTTTGCTATCGACCTATGCGAATTGGCAGCCATTATTGAAAGTTTGTCTAACCTTGCATCACATGTCACGGTGGGCATGGTTAACTCGTCATACGGAGGGGTCAATTATCTGCAGGAGGTATGACCTTTTAAATGAACTTTGAGCAAACTTGCAATTTCGTGTTATTTATAAAGTGACGAAGTTGGGGGTGGGCTTATTTACGAATGAGGGCCTAATTTCTTAAATGCTATCAAAATGGAGGGGGGCTTATTCAAAGACATGGGCTAATTTCCGGTCAAATACGGGTAGTAGCAAGGGATCTTTTATATGCACCATCTCACAGACAGGGTAGCACATACCACTGCCTTTGATATACCAGTCGTGGTGCACTGGATGGAACGACAAATAGATCAATGGACCCACCGATGGAGATCGATCCCAAACTGACCGCCATCAAGCGAGCTCTTTACCACTGGGCATCGTCATGCCCCCTCAAAGATCAACGAAGGACCATTCAACATTAACGTAATGCAGACATTTGTTTTTACCCTAATTTTTAACGGCCCTTATCCCATCCCATAATGCATATACTACATTATAACGGCAACCCATTGGAAATGTATTACAATAATTGGGTTCAATTTACAAAATGTATTATTATACAGAGCTCAGGAGTTTGGTGTTGATGAGTTTGATCTACATAATAATACACTTCTTAGTACAAACAAGCGTAATATGCACTATAAAAAAAAACCTACTTTGAATTTTTTGTTTTTATGTAAGTAACTTTGACCTAATGACCCAAACCCAATATGTTGCTATCTAGCACTATGGTCATGCAGCAGACAAATGAGGTCAGTTTGTTACATGGGGGGTGGGAGGTGTACAACTATGTATGTATGTGTGTATAATTTTATAAAATTTAAGTTTTAAAAAAAGAGGTTTAATTGGGGGCATGACTCTGTGCCCTCCACCCCCCACTGGTTTGTTAAATAGTTTGGTAGTGACACGATGAGCAAAATGTGACCTTGCCCTTTGACCGGGTGACCCCCAAAAGCTAGATCTTTATGGATCAGTCTAATATAAGTCATAAAGTAGAAGTTTAATGTTAGTTTGTTAAACAGTTTGTAGGAAATACATTGTCAATTTGTCTCCTTTTACTGTGACCTTGACCTTTGATCTTGTAACCCCAAAAGAAAGCAGAATATGGATCTGCTTAGCATAATGTCCATGATGTAGAAGTTTCAGGTTAATTTCCTGAACGGTTCCAAACGAAATACATTGACAATTGATTCTTTCTATTCATTGTGACCTTGACATTTGATCTGGTGACCTTAAAAGCAAAATATAGATCACTGTTGCATAGTAGAAGTTTTAGGTAAGATTGTTTAACAATTTTGTAAGAAGTTTTGTCAGAAATGCCCAACAATTGTTTCTTTTTTGTTAGAAATGCCCAACAATTGCCTCTTTTGTATGTGACCTTGACCTTTGACCTGATAATCTATGACCTACAAAGTAATTAGTTTGCCTAATTTAAGTTCATAAGATAGAAGTTTATAGTCAATTTCTTAAACAGTTCCATAATAAATACACTGACAACTAATTCTTTCTATTCATTGTGACCTTGACATTTGACCTGGTGACCCCAAAAGCAAAATATAGATTGGTGTTGCATAGTAGAAGTTTTAGGTCGGTTTGTTTAACAATTTTTGTAAGAAGTTTTGTGAGAAATGCCCAAAAGTTGTGTCTTTTTTGTTAGAAATGCCCAATAATTGCCCTTTTTTAATGTGACCTTGACCTTTGACCTGATAATCTATGACCTACAAAGTATTATGTGCATTAGTTAGTTTGCCTAGTTTGAAGTTCATAAGTAAGATGTTTGAATAAATTTCTTAAATGATTTAGTATGTAATCCAATGGAAACTACTGTTTTCATTATTAACTATGTACATGACCTTTGACCTCAGGACCTTAATATTAATCAGATGCATTCTTGTTGTATACGGGTCTGTTAACAGACAGAGGATTATAATAACACTATTCAATGATTTTGGTAAAAGTAAACCTGCTTCAATTTGACCTTTTTGGCAGTTACCCAATTTGCAGTGGTTACCATGGTAACAGATTAAAAAAAATATAAACATTATATTAATTTAAAGGACATTTAATATTTTTAAAGTGTGTGTAATTTGAAGAATAATTAACAAAAAATGTAGCAATAGCAACACTTTTAAAACTGTAGTTAATGCCGAAAATTATGATGAAACAAATCTGATAGTACTAATCATTTCATGTAATTTTTTTATCAAATAAAGGTGTTTTCTAGGGGGAAAATCCATTAAAAACATAAATATAGTTAATAAATAAAGATATAGTCTTATATTACATGAACTTTAATAACTTAATTTTTTTTTTTTATTAAGTAGTATCAAAGAACAAATCTTTTTAACTGTGTACTTGTTGCCATGGTAACATAAATAAAATAATTTATTTTAAAATATTGTAGTAAAGTAGCCAGTCCATTATAGAATACGTGTGTATATTTTCATTTCAATATGCCAAAAATTAAGAGAGATATCATTAAAAATATATGATAGGTCAAATTCTTGAAATTTTCTAAAAACAATGCAGCCTGATAAGGGTTAAACAAATGTGCAAAATGTATGATACGTACGCATGCACAAACTTCCAGTAAAACCACTGGCACACATATTGCTAGGACATGCTCCAGTGAACCGATTACACCCGAAATCTTCAATACAATGCCCACAGGTCAGGTTGCAGTTGTTTCCATAGTAACCAGAAGAACATTCTGATTGAAGAAAAGAAAGAAATAATTAACAACACCCCCAGTACATTGTTCAATCAATGGCTATTATGTATATGCTGGTGTCTAACATACAGAAACTGGGACACTTGATTTACATAATGAAAGAATTAAATCTTGCTGTTGATGCTTTTGTCTGAATACATGAAATACATTGTCCATTTTCTAAAGATTTCAAACCTATAACCACCTATTATGGGCACTAAGGATCTGTTTTATTTTTATTATATATCCTCAAATTATTTACTGGCAGAATATCTGTAGATACATATACTTTTCCGGACAGGATAGTAAATATACATTTATCACAGGATTTTATACATCAGTTGAGAAATATAAATGAAAGAAATAATTGTACAAGTACATGTATTTAACACCACCATGGCACTGTAAACAAAAACACTGGTCACATATTGGATGCCAAATATAGGTATTTTCATACACTCCTGTATTTATAGAGGATGTGTTAAAAAATAATTTAATTTAATAAAGAAAGAAGTGTTTTATTTAACGACGCACTCAACACATTTTATTTACGGTTATATGGCGTCAGACATATGGTTCAGGACCACACAGATTTTGAAAGGAAACCGGCTGTCGCCACTACATGGGCTACTCTTCCGATTGGCAGCAAGGGATCTTTTATTTGCGCTTCCCACAGGCAGGATAGCACAAACCATGGCCTTTGTTGAACCAGTTATGGATCACTGGTCGGTGCAAGTGGTTTACACCTACCCATTGAGCCTTGCGGAGCACTCACTTAGGGTTTGGAGTCAGTATCTGGATTAAAAATCCCATGCCGAACCCAGTACCTACCAGCCTGTAGACCGATGGCCTGCCACGACGCCACCGAGGCCGGTTTAATTTAATAATGCAAAACATGAATATAAACACTATTTAAGATAATGTTTCTGTAATTTTAGTACACTGTGTAACTACAGCGCAAATGTAGGATTATTCTGAGCATAAACTTTTTCATAATTTGGTGAACAATGTATTTTTATGTGATCTAGACTAAAGATACAAGTAGAAAAACGGGGCATCACAAAAGAAACATTTACTGAATTATAAATACTTAAATTTCAATAATATAAGTATATAAATGTATGTTAGAGGAAGTATAGGCACAGATGTGTTTGTCACTGAAAAGATTAAAGTTAAAGATGTTTATGATGTTAGAGGGGTTTATACCATTAATGTCCCCAATGTTTTGTCATATCATGAGCATACTGGGTAAATTTTGAAAACATGTCATAACTTTTTATGAGCAGTATTTTGAGTTTCTTCAATGGGGAAAGTAAGTTGCAGGTAAAAAGCATGCAGGCTGAGTGAAAGATAAAGTCACCTGTCTGTTCATCAGTGCATTTGCCAAGGTTTCCAGCAGGCAAGTTGGCTAGGGAAACAGCTCTTAGGAGGTGTGTGATTTAGTCTTTTGAACAGATACATGTAGTTTGACCATATTTTTTCCCTAGACTCAAATACAGGGCAACTGTATTGTATATTGTAATTTATTTGTGGTGATTATTCACAAAGTGATTGTTTGTATTTAGATATATACATTTTGGTGGTGTTGTATATTAATACATAGGGGTGTAACGATACGGTCAAAACTGTATTGCGATATAAGAAACTGTATTGCAATATGTATTGCAATATAGTTGATATTTAAATTTAATATTTATAGGTGGGTTTTTTTTTAATAAAAACAGAAGGCATAACTTTTTAATGATCTTTATTAGTTTCAGCTGTCAGGCTAAATGTTTTAGGCCGTATTTTTATTTTTTTAACATAATACTAGTCTACTAGAACACCGGTGTGACGGTGTCAACCTATTTATAAATTGTCACGTTCGGAAATCCTTACTATCGGGCTTTTCCGTTGCTGCTTGCTTGACTCGGAAATGTGCGTATTGAGTCGCAATGTTTCAGCAGATCGACCGAACCAGAGCCAAGATGATTAGCCAAGGTATTTTGAACGATTGGCCGAAGTATTACGAGTTCAGGGTAAAACAGCGAAGTGTGATTCTCATTTGTTGGTTTATTTCTTTGAAGATGATAGCCGTAGCCGTATTCCAACGTAAATGAACAATGAATGATAATGTGTAAGTAACAAAACATTTATTTGTAATTATCGTTAACTTGTTATTTTCATTGGACTTTTAACACGTTTTATTTAGAAGTTAGAACCAAGTATAACCGACCTATCACTTCGTATGCCAACAAGTAAGCCGACTACGCTTGACGTGATTGTTATATTTCCTGTCATCACCAATTAATAAAATGATGTGGTTTTTGTTTGTTTGTTTGTTTGCATATTTCAAGTCAAACAAGATACAAGGAAAAACAATAGCGTATAAAAATCACGATACGCAAAACTGTACCACAGTTCGTATCGAGCTGATCAATTATCGCGGTATACCGGTTTATCGTTGCAGCACTATTAATACATAATATTAGGTGTTATAACCTGTCAGGCATTGTTACCTTGTTATAGGATAATTGGATATGTATATAGTGTATATTTGCAGTTATGTAACTGACTGTATTAGAGGGTTAAGCTTCATTTGTCTTGATTTGTGTGTCAGAAGTAAATATGGTACAGTTGAGGTTAATTTGTTTTATTGTGTCACAGTAGTTTTTAGTGTCATAGATGACCCTGATAATGAGGTGGTATTTTATTGCCATAATTATATTAAGTGAGCCTATTTGTAGCCATTTTTGTTTCAGCCTTTGGGTTGGAGCTATGTGAGCTAGAACCATGAGAAGTACGTGAGCTACAATACAATGGGTTTGAGAGATGACACAGATGTGACCAGCAGAACTGTAGGAGAACCATCTGCAAGAGATATTTACAGACAAGCGTGGTGGCGAACTGGTATTAGGATGTGTGCAAGAGATGTCAACAGCCAACCAACCAAGTTGTGCTAGTTGTGCTAGTGTCTGGTCGTGGTCAAGATACTGACTGAGTACTCATGATGATAGTGAATTTCAGATAGGTTAATACTGATAAAAATTGAATTGGTTTAAAAAGATTACTTTATTAAGGCTCAGGGACATTGACTGACTAAAAATTAGTGTGCTCAAAATGGCAAACCATGGACACTAGAATTTTTTTTGAGGGATGTAGTTTGAGGTCGGAGTAGTGTTGTGTTGGGGTGATATTATCATTTTGTAGATCCATGGTTTTGTATATAAATTTGTTAAAATGTTTTCTTTGACTTTTTTATTTTCGTATCTTCTAAGTTCAAGGTCCATAACTATATAAAAGGAAAAAAAAGGGTAAATCACCAGAAAAGTCAAACCTGATCTGTAACAATAAAGCTGTATACAAAATTTCAATTCAGTATCTTGAGGTATTGTGGGGGGAAAAAATTAGGAAAACTACATTTTTAATATTCAAGGGCCATAACTTTGTCCAGGGCTAAAAAAAATCCTCTGATTCTAAACATTTTCAGAGAAGAACTTTATCAACAGTGTTAGTATATAGAATTCTATGTCATATGCTACTTACTGTATATGGATTAAAAAAAAAACCCACATTATTATTTATATTGAAAAGAATAACCAATTTGTCAGTAACAATTTATCCAATTTTAAAACAAATTTTTTTTTTTTTAATTTTACTAACAGTTCTGTTAGTTGTTGGTTCCATTTTATTATTTTTTTACAGTTAGTATTTTACAGTTAGTATTTTTAGACATCTACCAGCCCCAAGTTCAGCCAGCAAACATTTCGCTAACGTTCGCAAACTATTTGATTGGTTTCCAATGTGGCCATTTGGTTTACCGTGAACCGCACAAACCAGTCTGGCGGACGTTTTTCCATTTGGTCTGGCTGAACGCAGATTATTACTTTTCGAAGATTGCTTATTCATAAACAGTGCATAGGATACTTTTGCCGATATATTTTGCGCATTGGTTCAATGTTTGTATGGATATTTCTGAAGCATATTTCTACAACCAACAAAAACATGTATTGATTAAAATGAGCAGGTAATTCAAGGTTAGGAACATAATATCAGCGAACTAATGTTTGGTGTATTAGTAAATTTAGGACCACTTAATTAGGCCTACTATCTATTGTTATTATGTAAAAATTGAATAAACATGTTCCTTTCGGTTCTCTTCGTTTGCAATTTGGTTCATAAAAATGGGCCAACCACCGCTTGGCCCCAGGCCAGACTAGTCTCGATAAACCACTGTTTCTAACATGCATGGATTCAAATGTATGCTACTCTTTTGAAGCCAGTTTAAACTGAAGCTTGATGACCAAACTATTTTTTATTTTATTTTATTTTTTATTAATTCGGTAATGTTTTACTCACTGATTATTCAATTTAATAAATTTGTGGAAATATTTCACGCGAATCCAAATAGATTCGTATGTTTTATGCTTGAGCAAATCCTAGCGTGAATTGGATTCTGAGATTCGCACAAATTTTTAGCCCTGTTGTCAAAATTGGGTAAATCGCCATGAAAGTCAAACCTGATCTGTAACAGCACATAATAAAGCTATACACACTACTTCAGCTTAATTTGAAACAGATGGATGAATAGACAGACAGACAAACTGAAGAACGGTGACAAAACCTATAGTCCCCTCCAGTTGTACCGATAGGGGACTAATAAAATGATAGATTGTCATGCATAGTATTGCTTATGTACCTTCATCACAGAAGTCTCCTTTCCAACCAGTATCACATCCATAGGTACAGCCCCCCGATGAACGGTAGCATGTACCACCAACACACGTCTTACTGCAGGACTTGTTGCAGGTTTCACCATATTTGCTTGGCACACATCCATTCATGCACTTTCCACTTTTCTGTTCACAGTAGACGTAATGAGCTTCGTCTTCCCGAGGCTTACAGTTTCCACTGCAGTTTCTTTCACATTTGTTTCCATAATAGCCAGGTTTGCATCCATTAGGACAAGCCCCTGAACCTTGATTACATGTGCTGCCATTGCAATTATCAGAACAATTTACCATGCATTTATCTCCATAATAGCCAGGTTTGCATCCATTAGGACAAGCCCCTGAACCTTGATTACATGTGCTGCCATTGCAATGATCAGAACAATTTACCGTGCATTTTTCTCCATAATAGCCAGGTTTACATCCATTAGGACAAGCCCCTGAACTTTGATTGCATGTGCTGCCATTGCAATTATCAGAACAATTTACCGTGCATTTTTCTCCATAATAGCCAGGTTTGCATCCATTAGGACAAGCCCCTGAACCTTGATTACATGTGCTGCCATTGCAATGATCAGAACAATTTACCATGCATTTTTCTCCATAATAGCCAGGTTTGCATCCATTAGGACAAGCCCCTGAACTTTGATTGCATGTGCGGCCATTGCAATGATCAGAACAATTTACCGTGCATTTTTCTCCATAATAGCCAGGTTTGCATCCATTAGGACAAGCCCCTGAACTTTGATTGCATGTGCGGCCATTGCAATGATCAGAACAATTTACCGTGCATTTTTCTCCATAATAGCCAGGTTTGCATCCATTAGGACAAGCCCCTGAACCTTGATTACATGTGCTGCCATTGCAATGATCAGAACAATTTACCATGCATTTTCTCCATAATAGCCAGGTTTGCATCCATTAAGACAAGTGCCTGAACTTTGATCACATGTGCTGCCATTACAATGATCAGAACATTTCTCCATGCATTTCTCTCCGTAATAGCCAGGTTTGCATCCATTAAGACAAGTGCCTGAACTTTGATCACATGTGCTGCCATTACAATGATCAGAACATTCCTCCATGCATTTCTCTCCGTAATAGCCATGTTTGCATCCATTAAGACAAGCACCAGTGTCCCGATCACATGTGCTGCCATTACAATGATCAGAACATTTCTCCATGCATTTCTCTCCATAATAGCCAGGTTTGCATCCATTAAGACAAGTGCCTGAACTTTGATCACATGTGCTGCCATTACAATGATTAGAACATTCCTTCATGCATTTCTCTCCATAATAGCCAGGTTTGCATCCATTAGAACAAGCACCAGTGTCCCGATTACATGCATCATTTGAGCAGTTGCCACAATGACGATCACAATGACTACCAAACCAACCCAGTTTACAGCCTTTCTTACATTTACCATCTTCCAATTTACAAGCATTATTAACACAATTTGTATTGCATTTCATCGTGCAGTTCTTAAGGTACCAACCTCTTTGACATGACCATAAACAGTCACCAGATGACTGATAGCAGTTTCTTCTGTTTGTCTTAGGGTCACGTTTACAATGTTTACTACAACGTTGAGAACAGTCTGGTCCATAATGTTGATCTACACATCCCAAAAGACAATATTCTGTTTTTTGGTCACATATTGTTTGACTACAACCAGGTTTACAGTCTCTATTACAGTCATTTCCCCAAAAGGTATCCATGCATCCATCAAGACAGAATCCCGAGCTGCTACAATTCTTATTTAAACATTTATTACAGTCCGATACCTTAATGTTACACATATCACCTGACCATCCAGGTACACAACCTTCAATACAGTATCCTTCAGTATTACAGCCTTGGTCATCACAACGATCACATATTTTGTTACAATGTGGTCCGTATTTTCCTTTTTCACATTCATGACATTCTTCATTCCAACGGTCACATGAATTCAAACATGCTGAGCTACAGTTTTCTGTACAATGTATCCCTCGTTTTTTCTCAGGACAGCCCTGTGGACATTCAGTGTCTTCAGCCTTATCGCAGTCTCCTTCTTTACAGCGACCATGACATGGGGAACAGTCTGCTCCATAGTATCCAAGACTACAAGACCCACCTAAAAGAAAATAATCTAAATTTAAGAGTACTGTATTTATTTTACACTTCTAAGTAAAAATTCTGATATCATTAAAGACGGGTCAATAAACCTAAATATCCATATGACTCGAGGAAAAGCTTATACATTTCAACTTAAATCATAGTTCTGTAAACATGGCAACATTTGACCTACTGCATAAGATGAGCAAATCACTTGATTGTATCTTGATTACTGGTCTGAATGACGGTAAAATAAGATGGTATGGGTGTTCAGTCTGTGCATCTATCCTTCCATCTGGGAATGTTTCCGGAACACAACTTCAAAACTGTTCAAGATAACTCCATGAGACTTTGTATTAATCTCTTGGTCTAGTAGTGCCTTTTGCTGTGAGCAAGTTTCCACTATTCAATATTTTTTCTGTTATCATGAAAACAAATAGTCTCAATGACCAAATTCACTGTTTCTGAAACACAACTAAAAACAACTGTTCAAGATAACTACCCAAAGCTTTGTCTACTGGTCTAATAATGCATTTTGCTATGAGGGAGCTTTCATTTTCAATATGTTTTCTGTTACCAGCTAAATGAGTGGTTCCCGTTTCATCAGCAGGGAGGTGGGGGAGATGGATGACTACGTCTTCTTGTTGTGACTGGTTTATCACTGTACTAATCTGTCAAAATTATAAACTGTCAAATCATGTATAACAAAGAGGACTTTTGTCAATGTCACAAGTCAAGGGTACTAATATAAGAACCATATTATATTTTAGAACATTTATTGTAAATACTTGGGTAATTGAGAATATATTGTTGAACTGTGTGTCATAGCTTGCTAAGGCAAACTATATTTTTATACTGTAATCACTAGTAGAGGTTTTTGTAAAGAACTTGGGCTTGGGCTTACATTGGTGAACACTTTTGCTTGTGAGTGAAGGCATGCATAGTGGGGATATAGTTGGGAGATGTAATGAGTTGTGGGCAGTCACATAACGTTCTTGAGAGAGAAACTGTGTGTTAGATATTGTGAAATATTTTATTCTGTATAACTCTGGGTTGATGACAACCGTAAGTAGATTTTGTTTGTTTGTTGTATAACTGTGGTATACTATAAGTCTTAAGTAAATCTGATTTATGTAATATTTAAGACACTTGTGAAGTGCGGACATTATATTAAGAGAAAATTGTCTAACATCTGATATGGTAATATAAATATTACATGGTTTTGATTAGGGTATATTGTATTTCAGTGTATTTGTGTATTGGGTCCTGGTGATGACGAACGTAGATGATGTATTCTGGGAGTTGGCGAAGAGTGAGTCTGGTGAATGGCGGTGGTGATAATGGTGAACAGAGAAGATGATCAGTGAATGATCGTGACGAGGGTGTCAATGATTTTGGTGAACGACGAAGGTGATCTGTGAATGATCCTGACAAAGAGTGTTGATGATTCGGGTGAATGATGGTGGTAATAATGGTGAATGGCGGAGATGATCAGTGAATGACCGTGACGAGGGGGTTAGTGATTCTGGTGAACGACAGGGGTATTAATGGTAAACGACAACGGTGATCAGTGAATGATCATTATGAGGTATGATTGTAGCAGTATCAGATTTTTCACATTTCTCAAACACAGATAGGAAAACAGCTACGGGTGGGTCCAGACAATTTATTCAATGTCACACAAAATGAAGACAAGGAAAAACACCCAGGTAGATGACACCTGGGTGTAAGATAAACTGGATTCTCCAGCACACAGAAAGAGAACAGGACAATCTTTCAGATAATATCCACTTTCAAATAATACTTGCAGTTCCACCTTTAAAAATGAAATCTGGCCTGACAATACATGTATAATCTTAGCAGGAGAAATAAACTGAACACTAGAGACAAGTTGTTTTATTCCCTGATGGGCTTGGGAGAGGAGTTTGAGTACAATAGTTAACATGCAAGGCAAGTAACGTGTGTTAGTACAGTGTAAGCTGAAAGAACGATTACTACAATTACAAGTTACCAGCCTATTGTTTGACATAACCTGGCTAAGGATAAAATAAAACATTAGTTACACAATAAGCTGACAGCAGGCAAACTGTAAATAAAAACATACATTAATTACAAAAGCTGATAGCAGGCAATATCTGCAAATAAAACATTAAATACAAATACTAACTAAAACAAATACCACATACTTCCACATACTTCCCCCCTCTTAAGAAATGGCGTCCTCGTCATTCAGCTGTTTCGTGAATTATAGAAATAATCGCACTCGCAACACTATCACTGATATGATGAAATACACCACTGTTAGCTAACTGCCGAATTAAATCGGATTTTCGTTGCAAAGTGGGACAAATATTCTGAGACATAATATAATTACCGGATTCCATCCACTGTGGCTTCTTTCCCTGTCTCGTTGAACAACGTGGTAGAGGCTGTGGCGGAGGTTGTGGCGAAGGTCGAGGCCGAGGTGGAGCTATTGGTAAATGAGGTGAAGAAGATGAAACTGGAGAAGATGAAGGCAAATCTCCTTCATCCAGAGATAACATGTCTTGATTCTCACTAGGATCAGTTTCTGTGCTTTCAGCCTCTGGGGCATTAAGCATGTGTTCGTCAACACCAGAACCTTCACCCTCTGTCTCAACAAGATGCTGATCGTCATCAGTAACCTGCGAGGCAGACGTAATTTCTCCAACAGCAACTTCAGGGATGGATATAAGACCATCATCTGCTGTGGAAAATATCATATCAAGATCCTCTATCTCAGACTGTGTTTCCTCCAAATCTTGTTTCTCTGGTGTATCATTTGAATGAAGCGGTTTCCTTCTGGGTTTTGGCTTAGGCTTTTCTTTCTCATCAGGAAGAAGGGATCCTATTGGAAGAAGATGATTTCGATGTAAGGTCCTTCTCCTTCCCTCACCATCTTCCCTCCGTACAACGAACACCGGGATATCCTTGTTCGGCTGTGAAAGGATGAGGTATGGAAACTCTTCCCATCGATCTGCAAGTTTATGCTTACCATCGAAAGCCAATGTCTTGACTAAGACACGATCACCTTCCTCTAAGGTTGCACCCCTAACCCAGTCTTTTGTCGCTGTTGAGCTAACTTCGATGCTTTTGATGCCAATTCACAGGAATGTTTAATTTTCTCCTTTAAAGATTTGACATATGTCAGCAGTGATTCATTACCCTTGTTCAATTCAATTCCAAAGGCAAGATCGGGGCTCTCGTCCGAACATTAAAAAGAATGGTGAATATCCAGTTGAATCATGCCTGATGCAGTTATAGGCATGAACTAGAGGTCCAAGATATGTTTTCCAGTCCTTTTTCTGATCAGGATTAAGAGTCCCAAGCATATCAAGCAATGTACGATTAAATCTCTCGCACATGCCATTACCCATTGGATGGTACGGGGTAGTTCTTGATTTGTCCATTCCCAAAATTATGCAAAGTTCTTTCAACAAACGACTTTCAAAGTTTGCCCCCTGATCACTATGTATTCGTAGGGGAATACCATAGTGTATCACAAAGTTGTTGTAGAAGGCCTCTGCTGTAGTCTTTGCTGTCATATTTCTAGTAGGTATAGCTTGCGCGTACCTGGTGAAATGATCAGTGATTATTAAAATATGTTGATAACCTCCCTTAGAGGTTTCCAAAGTAAGGAAGTCCATACAAATTAACTCCAGGGGTTGAGTGGTGGTGATATTAATAAGCGGAGCACGAGCATTAGCTAATGGTTTCCGCCTTACACACCGGTTACAGTTTTTAATCCATTTCTCAACATCAGCTGACATGCCTGGCCAATAGAATCTATCACGAAGAAGTGACAAAGTCCTGTCACGACCAGGATGCCCAACATCGTTGTGTAAACCATGAAGAACATCGTGTACATATTTAGATGGCAAAACAAGTTGATGTCGAACCTGACCATCGATCTTCACCTGACAATGCAAAATACCTCTTACAAAAACAAAACTATCAAAAGCTCTGAAAAAGGAATTATTCACTGGGCTAGAAGGAAAATCTTGTCGACAAGGTTTCTTCTTCCTTCGTACAAGCTCCATCCATGGATGCAAGATTGTATCAGCAGCTTGGGCTTTCCTCCAGTCCCTGTCAGACATTCCACTGATGTTCTGGCCATCATCCAGAACAGAATTGACCACTTCTGCAGAAGTGCACAAAGCTTCTACAAAAGGCTGAGCATTCAAAACACCACATACAGCTCTAACTGTATCTGCTGATATTTCTGTATGTTCTAATAAACCAGGTAATCTGGATAAAGAATCAGCATCAGCGTTATTTAAGCCAGGTCGGTAAAAGATGTTGAAATCGTATGCTGCAAGTGCTGCTAGCCATCGGTGACCCGTGGCATCCAACTTTGCCAATGTGAGTACATATGTCAGTGGGTTGTTATCTGTCAGTACAGTAAACTTGTTTCCATACAGGTATTCATGATATTTCTCACTTATAGCCCATTTTAGAGCAAGAAATTCCAACCGATGAGCAGAATAATTGGCTTCAGACTTGCTGAGACTTCTACTGGCATAGCTAATGACACGCTTCATCCCGTCATTTTCTTGATAAAGCACAGCACCAAGACCGTGTGAGCTTGCATCAATGTGCAATTCAAACGGTTTACTGTAATCAGGATACCCGAGAATGGGAGGCGAAGATAAGCTTTCTTTGAGTCGCTGAAAAGCTACCTCTTGACTGGGTCCCCATGTCCAAGGTTTGCTGAGTTCGTTCTTCTTGGATTGTGGCTTGGTGTGAGGCATTAAGGATGTCAAAGGTCTAGCTACCTTTGCAAAATCCTTAACAAATTTTCTATAATATCCAGCGAAACCCAAAAATTGCCTAACCTCATTAGGGTTAGTGGGTTTTGGCCAACTGATAATCTTCTCAACTTTGTCAGGATCTGCTTCTATCCCAGCCTCAGAAATTACATGTCCAAGAAAATTTATCTTGTTCTTGAAAAAGGAACACTTCTCTGCTGTCAACTTCAAACCTGATTCTCGAACTTGCTGAAATACTTGTGACAAACGATCAAGATGTTCATCATAAGTTTTGGAAAATATTAAAATATCATCTAAATAAATCAAACATGACTTGAGATAAGTCCCTCAAAGGTATCATTCATCAACCGTTGATATGTTGCCGGACTGTTGCATAACCCAAAGGGCATACGATTGTATTCGTAAAATCCTAAAGGTCCAACAGTAAATGCAGTTCTTTCCTTATGGGTTTCTTCAATTTCAACCTGGTGGTATCCACTCTTCATGTCTAAAGTTGAAAAATATTTTGCACCCGACAAAGCATCAAACATCTCCTCAATTCTGGGTAGAGAGGAAGAATCTTTAATGGTTTTCGAATTCAGCTGTCTGTAATCTACACACATCCTGAGTTTACCATTTTTCTTGTGAGCTAATACCACGTTTGAAGACCAAGGAGAATGAGAATGTCTAATGATACCACCGGCCAACAATTGTTGTAAATGATCCTTGACCTCCTGGTACATTGTGGGTGGTATACGTCTATGTCGCTGCTTAAAAGGTGTTTCATCTTCTAACTAAATTCGATGGTGTATCGCTTTGGTATGACCTACATCTAGATCACCTGTTGAGAAAATATCTGAAAAAGATGAAATGACCTGTTTTCCTTGTTCTAATTCTTCTGGTAATAAACAACAATGTCCAAAATTCAACATATCTAAAACAGAAACCTCCTTTGAAGTTGTTGTCTCTTTCATCTCAGGAATATCTTCAATTTCAACAGCTTGTATTTCACAAAGAATGGCACGTGAGGGAACTGATATTGCACGAGTTGTCACATTAGAAATGTGAATGTCTACTCAAACAATTTCTTTTTATTGTCATACTGGTAGCTAAATAAACTTGGAGCGATGTCTAAGTCATCAGGAATAACAGAACCCTTGGTTGGTGCAGTCATAGCCCAAGTACATCTATAAGGAAGAGGTTTATCAACACCACGTAGCGTGATTTCAGTTGGCAGGAATCACCACTCTGTTACATTCTGCACTCTTCACCTTACCAAGAATAAAATGGTTTCTCTCCAATTCCTTTTGCTGTAATGTTAAACATCTAAAAGACAGATACCAAGGGGTATGGAGATTAGCTTTTTGTAGAAATCTGTTACCATATGTTTTCTTGCACTGGTTCATAAAATGAGAGAGAATGTTAGTACCAAGAAGTACTGGGACAGAAGAATTGTACTGACTATTTGGTACAACTAACAAAATACCAAGCAAAGGAGAGGAAATACTCCCTGTCCCTTGCAGTTCAACTTCAATATACCCATGGTAAGGTAAAAGCTTACCATCGGCACATTCAACGTTTAAAATAGTATCAAGAGATTTGAGAGGTGTATCAGAAAAATGCCTGTTATAAAAACCTTCAGAAATTGTTGAAACTGTAGAACCAGTATCTAACAGAGCTTTAGTAGAAATACCATTGACAAGTATAGAACTTTCATTTGGATCACCAACCATCTCTGTTATTTGCTGGTTTTGAAAAATGGGCTTGTCTCCATGTGTACCTGTCACAGGGATTCTATAATACCCGTAACTGAATAAAACACGATTATCAAATATCTCTCCTAACTGTATATCTATTAGATCTCTCTGTAACAGGCAGTTCAAAACCGCTTTGGCTCGTCTAGGTATGATCAGAGATACAATCTTATACAAGTATATATTATTATAGCACGTTTAGTTCACTAGAAAACACAACAAAAACACAATACACTTTGGAATCTGTATTAATCTACGCTGACAAATGTACAGCCATAGTAGTTAATTAATAACAACAATAATAACAACCCAGAACTGATCACTTAATTAGTTAATCTCTAGGTGTCTAGTTACACAATATGCGAATCACTTCACCGTGACACAACACCCACACGTGTGATAATTGAGAAACGCTTCCAGGAGAAGTTAATTAATAAAGGAATTACAGCTCTATTCCTAACGGGTTAATTTTTAATTAACCCTAACTACTCATTCAGTAACCTGCTTGTAACACAGAATTAATACTGGTACCTATCACAATAAAGATTATAACCTACAGTTTACCTAGGTCTTCTAGGATGACTGGCTAAGCTTTATATTACCAAATACTCGTATAATGTTAGAACAAAAAGTCTACGATTTACTTCGTCAGATGACCGAAGACACTGTCTATAAAGAATATTGGTATAATACAGTATTAAAATATTTAAAGTCACATCAATCACATCAAGGTTATACAACAGAGCAGAAATAAAAATATTTACCAAAGTCCAACGGACTACGTTCCCTGGGAGCCGTCCTTTTTCGTTCTCCTCGATATCTCTAAAAACTAGCTATTTATTATAAAATCAGAAATCGCCTGGGGGTACAAGGCGGTACCTCCCCCTATCATCTGATATTCCACCTCTCCCAGAGATGCATTTTTCTCTTTGATCGCCAGACTTACTGACGCCATCGTCGCCAAATCACGGTTGTAAGAGTGTACGGTCGCGCGGAGGTATTACGTAACAATCGCCCATCTGGGCTAAGTGCATTTTGGAACTGCACACGGCCTTCTAAAACAATTAATATCGCCACAGGCGAAAAGAGATTAAGAGCATGTACCGTCACACACCCCCACCTCAAAAAGGATATTTCCTCTACTCCAGGAATAGGGAAATATACTACATTAAAACAAAAAGGTGCGTTAACCGACGCATACGGACATTTATAACACATGTAATAATAAGGTGACTACCAGTAATCACACTGAGTCTCCGAGTCCCTGGTATACAAATAAAATATATATAAACAAAACAGAAATCAAGAATGTCAACACATTATCATAACGTTCAACTTCGGGACAGGGCATCAGCGATTACATTGGATGTGCCCTTGATATGTTCAATGGTAATTGGGTATTCTTGCAGAAGAAGACTCCACCTCAAAACTCTCTGGTTGGAGGCTTTCATTAGGATGGTCCAGTCCGTCTTCGTCTTCTTGGAACAGCACAGCTCCAGCACCCACGTCACTGGCACCCACAGCTAGCCTGGAAAGCCTTCGGTACTCTCGTGCTGCCATCACGGGAGGCGAGGAGAGCATCTGCTTGAGACGGTTGAATGACTTCTCGCATTCATCTGGCCAATGGAACTTCGTTTCCTTCTTTTTCGGCGTCGCACGTTTTCCAGGTTTTCTCCGATAGGCATGCTGTTGAATCGGTGTAGCGTTAGGTTCCAAGCGCACATCCTGGCTTAAGGTGTTGGTAATCGTTGGAAGGTTCTGACAAATGGAAACATTGTCTTGTTTCGACGTAGTCAACTTTGCTCGCTGGGGGCTCAAGTCTGCTAGAATCTGGCTGTTGGCCAACTTGACCTCTGCAGTCTTGACGTCACCACAGGAAATTGAGTGACTCTCAATTTGGATCGGTAACTCTGGAACTATCGGCAGTCTGTCAAAATAACCTTTTAGCAAATTGATGTGACAATACCTACTTTTCCTAACCCTATCAGAAGTGTTTATCAAATACCCTGTCTCATTAACCCGTTTGAGCACAACATAGGGCCCGAAATACCTGTTCTGCACAGAACCCCGTTTAATGGGAAGGTACAGCAGCACTTTATCCCCTGGTTTAAAATTCCGACTCCTAGACTTCCTATCACACACTGATTTTATTTTTCTCTGAGCATGGCTCAGTTGCTTCCTAGCCTTTCTATCTCTAACTCTCTTATTCATTAATACTCCCTTGTCCACAGTTAACAAGGTAGTGCGAGCTGCCAACAAATTTTGATCAGCCCCCTGCTCTAGTACTAACTCTTGTCTATTACAAGGTAAATCCCCTCTATCGAATACAACTGGTTCATTTCCCCTCTGCGGGAGATCAACCGGTTCCACCACATTTAATTCCTCAGTTGACTTATCTACCATTTTACTGATAACCTCATCCACTCCAATTTCATGGCTCACACACGTATCAGACAAATCACAAATATCCTCTGGGTATCGTGTTACCCTACTGGCCATAGCCCTAGTCTTTACACACGCAGGATAACTAATCTCATCAACCTCACACTCTTCTATTGGTAAGGTGCTGTCTTTAATTAACAGTTGGTCACATTTCGGCTGACAACACTGACTAGTCAAATCATTACCCAACAAAACTCCTATGTTTTCAACAGGCAAGTCCTTCACAACACCCATAATGACTGGTCCCGTCACAAACTTCGAACACAAGAAAACCTTATGTAACCGGACAACCATTTTTTCTCCAGTAACCGAGGTTACGGCCAAACTACGTTCTGTATCTGAATTCTTAATACCAGCTAAACACTCTTGCGTGATCAAACTCTGACTACACCCGGTATCTCTATAGATTGATATAGCCTTAGGACTCAATTCTTGTTTCACATCACAAACCATACCAGTGGACACATACGGGTTTACTTTCTCTGCCATGGGACTAACCATTAACTCTCTCGCTAACGGAGCTGACCTCACTAAACCGACCACATGCGCATTATCGCGTTTCCTTTTAAAACAGTCCCCGACAAGATGGTTATCCTTTTTACAGTAACTGCAATGTGAACGAAAAGTTCGTGCATTGGCTGATAATGCAGGCCTATCCTTACTTTGCCCACCAGGTACATTCCTTGCCTGACTAGCTGACCATCTCGATGACTCTCCCCGATGGCTGAAATTTCTTCTTATCACCCTGTTGTAAAGAGCTACCCTGTACTGCCTGAGCTTTGTGTATTAACACGTAATCATCTGCCATTATGCCTGCTTCCTCTATCCTTTTGACATCACGATCCTCTAAATGAATACGTAAGCTAACTGGTAATCCATTTTTAATGTCCTGTAAGATCAACAACTCCCGTAACTCGATATATGACTCTACCTGATGAGAAATCACCCATTTATCAAACATCCCTGCCTTCTTAGCCACAAACTCACTATAAGACTGACCCTGCGTTTTTCTCAACTCGCTATACCGTAAACGATAATCCTCAGGTCGTAATTCATACGCCCTCAACACCGCAGCCTTAACTAGGTCGTACCGACTTGCTCGCTCATCACTCATTGAATTATAAGCTACACTAGCCTTCCCCTTAAACTTAGACACGGCTAACAATGTCCACTTAGACTGCGGCCAATTTAGCTGCTTAGCGGCCCGTTCAAAAAGTTGGAAGAACATATCTACCTCCTGGTCATCAAATACAGGCACTGATCTATAAGCCTCCGACATGTTAAAACCATTTCCTGCCTCACGTCTAACTTGTTCAGTATTCAACTTTAACTCATATTCCACTTTTAATTTTTCTAACTGGAATTCTCTATCCCTATCTCTCTCTTCTCTACCCCTCTCTTCTCCTTCTCTCTCTCTCTCTCTCTCTCTCTATCCCTATCTTCCCTTTCTCTTTCTCTATCTTCTTTCTCTCCATCCCTCTTCTCTTTCTCTATCTTCTTTCTCTCCATCCCTCCTCTCTCTCTCTCTCTCTCTCTCTCTCTCTCTCTCTCTCTCTATCTCTCTCTCTATCTCTCTATCTCTCTATCTCTCTCCCTATCTTCTCTATCCTCTCTATCTTCCCTATCTCTCTCTCTATGTTCTCTATCTCTCTCTCTATCTAATGCACGTTCTTGTCTTTCGTACTCAAGTTTTTTAAAAGCTAATTGTTGTTCCACACTTAACTCATTTATCTCTATCTCTGGAACAATCTCACTGTCTTCCATAACAGGACTATCACCAAAAACTTCCTGGATAATAATTGTCCTTATATCTCCTAAGGTTTTAGCTGATGTTAAATCAATTTCTCGCTCACCCGCGATTTCAACTAACTCGGCCTTACGTGCTCGCTTAATCTCCACTACACTGAGCGTAGGCCTATCCAGCAAATTCTTATCCATGTTTAGATATGACATACTTAAAAAATAATTAATTTTCTAGTGAACAACGTGCTACTTCTGGTTATTTGTAAAAATAATTTATAAAGCCCCCATTTACAAACAATACTTTTTTAAAATATGCATGTCCCATTTCAGAACCGGGACGAGCGCCCCAATTTTCTACTCCTGTCACGGGGATTCTATAATGCCCGTAACTGAATAAAACACGATTGTCCAAATATCTTTCCTAACTGTATATCTATTAGATCTCTCTGTAACAGGCGGTATATACCCGCTGTGGCTCGTCTCTAGGTATGATCAGAGATACGATCTTATAAAGTATATATTATTATAGCACGTTTAGTTCACTAGAAAACACAACAAAAACGCAATACACTTTGGAATCTGTATTAATCTACGCTGACAAATGTACAGCCATAGTAGTTAATTAATAACAACAATAATAACAACCCAGAACTGATCACTTAATTAGTTAATCTCTAGGTGTCTAGTTACACAATATGTGAATCACTTCACCGTGACACAACACCCACACGTGTGATAATTGAGAAACGCTTCCAGGAGAAGTTAATTAATAAAGGAATTACAACACCATTCGTAACTGGTTAATTTTTAATTAACCCTTACTACTCGTTCAGTAACGTGTGATAATTGAGAAATGCTTCTAGGAGAACTTAATTAATAAAGGAATTACCACACTATTCCTAACTGGTTAATTTTTAATTAACCCTTAACTACTCGTTCAATAACCTTGTAACACAGAATTAATACTGGTACCTATCACAATAAAGACAATAACCTACAGTTTACCTAGGTCTTCTAGGATGACTGGCTAAGCTTTATATTACCAAATACTTGTATAAATATAGAACAGTAAGTCTACGATTTACTTCGTCAGATGACCGAAGACCCTGTCTAAAGAATATTGGTATAATACAGTATTAAAATATTAAAAGTCACATCAATCACATCAAGGTTATACAACAGAGCAGAAATAATATAATTACCAAAGTCCCATCTGAACTAATATAGATCGTTCAGTTGGACAACGACCGTTCCCCTCTGGAAGCTTTCCTTTTTGGTTCTGCCATAACTCTAAAACACTAGCTATTTATTATAAATCGAAATATCGCCTAGGGGTACATCGCAGCACCGAATCTTATCATCTGATATTTCCACCGCGACCAAGCGGTATTTTTTTCCTCAGATCGTCAGACTTAATGTCGCCAGTTTGCTAGAGATTCCACGGTCGCGCGGAGGTATTACATAACAAGTTGCCCACCTGGCTAAGTGCAATGAACTGCACACGGCCCTCTAAAACAATTAACATCGCCACAGGCGAAAAGATAATTAAGAGCATGTACCGTCACAGTACCTATGATTTGACCCTCGCCATAGGCGGTCTCCAGTTTAAAGGTTTACCCGTCTGGTGGGGTACTTTAACCCTACATCCCTTCTTTATGTGCCCTGGCTGCATGACCACAACTAAAACAGACCAGTTCATTACTCTGAAAAGAAAATGATGCAGAATTCCACTTTGGAACAGATTTGATATCCGCCTGATGCCTTGTTTTGGACTCATTGGTTGTCTGACGCTGCTTCAGAGAACTCAACTCTGCTGACATCTGCTTGAGTATACCTCTAATTTCCTGAATATCGGAATTCTCTTGAGAGACCGCAGCCTTTCCAGGAATAGTCGACTTTCCCTTTGATTCACTTCTTTTCTTTCTCTGTTTTAATTCTTCTTCTACTTGTCTTATAACTTTAATAAAATCTTCAAAAGTGTCATCCTTTTCAAACTTGTGTCCTGATAAATCTTTTAGTTCAGGTCGAAGCCCTGTCCAAAACATATTACGTAACATTGCTTCAGTTTCATATTGGTTCACTTTCCCTGCAGCAACAGCCTTGCACAAAATATCTTCAAGCCGGTATGCCCAATCAGCTACACTTTCATCGTCCCACTTTTACTTCTCCAAAAACACTATCAAGTTTCTCTATTAGTCTTTCAATAGGCGCATTTTTATCTATATGCATTTCAACGCGAGCAGCTTTACCGCGAAGCGAACGCCTAATAGCTTCAGATAGGACAGATGTACCATGAATGTTAGTCAAACATTCCAATTCATGTTTCCACTGATCAAAATCAACATCAACTTTCCCGTCACCTGAGAAGAAAGGAAGCCGAGGTGGCTGTGTTATAGTCAGTGACGAAGGCAGAGTAGACTGTAAAGGCGAATATTTGGTAGTTCCTTCATCTTCCTTTTTGACAGCTCCTTTAGTAAACTGAGTCATCCAGCTAACCAAATCTTCAGGAGTATCAGCCTTAGGCTGGACATGTAACTGTCTAAATGAAGAAATTAACTGCAACTCTTCTGCACTTAATTCTGGTATTTCAGGATCAGACATGGTTGAAGGTAAGTATATACTGTAATACTATCTTTATAAGTCACAGAAGATATTAAGGTAAGAATATAACAACTACACACAAAAGCAAGCTCAAAATACTAAATGTTTCCCTTGAACTACCAACAAGACAATTTAGCTAATACAGGAACATCTTTAAAATTGAAACAATAAATATTTAAAAAATCAATAAATTCACAATGTTACAAACCTGAAAAATAATTTGAATGAATATCTTGTGTATTTTATTGATGTTCAGGAATATTGCAGAAATAAGTCATAAATCCTGGAAAGGAAAGCATTTAAGTTACTAATAATTTGTAACTACATGTGTGCAATATGTTAGTTTTGTATAAAGAAACATGTGCAGGTAAGTCAAAACTAAGTAAAAGTAGGATTTAGATCTGAGTAGGGAAATACTAAAAAAAAACAAAAAAAAACAATGCATGGCTATTTGTATTCACTAGTTAAACCATAACATATAATTTTTGTTTCCAAAATGATGGAACTATGACATAATAATATAGGTACAACCTGACAAATATCTAAGATCACATCAAAGTTCAAGTCACATTATTGACAATAGCCAACACATGATAATAAAAAAAAATCTTCAAAAACAAATACAAGGTATTCAACTTCAGGTATTGGTTCTTTCTATCACAGGTAAGTGAAAACAGTTGAAATAAGTAAATTAAATTAAATAATTAAATAGATTCACACAGTTGAAGGTACTCAATTCACAATTTGTATCTTTACATCACATTTTCTGTAATCCGGATCACAAAGGAAACAACTTGAAGAAAAATGTCCACAGAATAAAAATAAAAATAATAAAATAAATAAATCTGTTTGTTATTTGTTTTCTGAGGAATAAATGTGTGGGGTTGTTTTGTTTTTTTAACTCAATGTCATGACATTATACATAATATGACCATTTCTCATCACATTATTTTGGTTATGAGTTAAAATGTCCACGTGGAATTGAAAAAAATACAAAAACAAAACCACACACACACAAATAAAATCAGAGAAGCTCACGAAACATCTGATGACGTCATATACTAGAGAGGAAGTCCATAAGTGGAGTTATTAACACTGTCGTCGATACATGCACCGTCTGCCATCCATTTGTCGTGTGTCCATCCTTTATTTTGTCTGTCAGTCAGTCCCTACGTCGGCTCCAAATGTAGCAGTATCAGATTTTTCACATTTCTCAAACACAGAAAGGAAAACAGCTACGGGTGGGTCCAGACAATTTATTCGATGTCACACAAAATGAAGACCAGGAAAAACACCCAGGTAGATGACACCTGGGTGTAAGATAAACTGGATTCTCCAGCACACAGAAAGAGAACAGGACAATCTTTCAGATAATATCCACTTTCAAATAATACTTGCAGTTCCACCTTTAAAAATGAAATCTGGCCTGACAATACATGTATAATCTTAGCAGGAGAAATAAACTGAACACTAGAGACAAGTTGTTTTATTCCCTGATGGGCTTGGGAGAGGAGTTTGAGAACAATAGTTAACATGCAAGGCAAGTAACGTGCGTTAGTACAGTGTAAGCTGAAAGAACGATTACTACAATTACAAGTTACCAGCCTATTGTTTGACATAATCTGGCTAAGGATAAATAAAACATTAGTTACACAATAAGCTGACAGCAGGCAATCTGTAAATAAAAACATACATTAATTACAAAAGCTGATAGCAGGCAATATCTGCAAATAAAACATTAAATACAAATCCTAACTAAAACAAATACCACATACTTCTAGTGAATGATAATAATGATAATGTGGAACGGTGAAGATGATCAGTGAATGATCATGACAAGGGTGATGATGAGGGTGACTTATGATGATGAATTGTGAAATGTGATGAGTAGTGGAAGACAGACATTTTAGTATTATTTTGTGGTTAAAAGATTTTTACTCTATTTAATATTGATTCATAGTTTAATTTACATGTGATATGTGTTACATGCGTGGAAGTGCAATATGTATTGGTTGGGAGGGAAGTGTTATGTAAATAAATGTGTATGAATGATTCCTGTATTGTCGTCTTGTTTCTTTTGGGATACCGACCCATGACAGTCATAAAGATTAAGTGCTGCTATTTACTTTTCAAGAATAACTTAGAACATCCATCTGTCAAGTTTAACAATCATACAATTAAAACAGTACGAGCCATATTATGAGATTTGTTAAAAAAAGAAAGATGTTTAGATACCACATACACGTACATGACTTGTATATTTAACATTTACACATTTAAGTTGAGTTTGCAGCCATTGCAAGATGTTTAGATACCACATACACGTACATGACTTGTATATTTAACATTTACACATTAAGTTGAGTTTGCAGCCATTGCAAGATGTTTAGATACCACATACACGTACATGACTTGTATATTTAACATTTACACATTAAGTTGAGTTTGCAGCCATTGCAAGATGTTTAGATACCACATACACGTACATGACTTGTATATTTAACATTTACACATTTAAGTTGAGTTTGCAGCCATTGCAAGATGTTTAGATACCACATACACGTACATAACTTGTATATTTAACATTTACACATTAAGTTGAGTTTGCAGCCATTGCAAGATGTTTCCAACTAAGTGAGCCTTTTTGGTGACTAAATTATATATTAAATACATTTTCTTGGTTACAATAAACCAGTGTTTATATATTCAGTATGTATGCTAATGTTCATACCAATCATTGTCAGGGTTTCTCCAAGAGGGTAAAATGGATATAGCGCCATACCCAAAATATTTTGCATATTATTTTTTTTAAGTTAACCTTTTGACAAAATGAATTACTCTTATCATTACTGAATGATTTTTTTAACCCTAACCCTAAACTTAACCCATTTTCTTTCTGGGGGAGGCCCCCCATAACCCCTGTTGACTGTGGTTACATTCAATTCCATAATGTCATACCCAAATATTTCTTTCTGGCAGAAACACTGTATGTTGTTGTTTTTAAAAACAAAACAAAAATCATACATATGAAAATGTCTTTAATAAGTAATGTTAGTTATCAAAACGGATCTGTTAGTCATAAACATGTTAATATGGCAGCAAACTGAGAACAGTCTATTTAAAAGGTTCACAAAACAAATTGAGAACAGTCCATTTAAAAGGTTCACAAAACAAATTGAGAACAGTCCATTTAAAAGGTTCACAAAACAAACTGAGAACAGTCCATTTAAAAGGTTCACAAAACAAACTGAGAACAGTCTATAAAAAAGGTTCACAAAACAAACTGAGAACAGTCCATTTAAAAGGTTCACAAAACAGACTGATGAGCTCTTTTCCAAAACGCCCTCAGTCACATTTCACTAATTTTAAGAAAATCGTAATAAATGTATAACATGTTCCAGATATCATTTGACAACACTACTTTAGTGTCTTTCGTTTACCATTCTACACCGAATTAATATACCAAAAGCTGTAAAATATTTGACTAAAAAAAAAAAAAAAAAAAGGGGTGGGGGTTAATAATGTTGACTTGTGCAAAACGCCCTCAGTCCTAGACTGAGACTTCTTTGAAAAGAAAATCGCACAAACTTTTCTCAACATCATCAACACAATGATAAATGCTCACTTATTTCTATATTTTAATAGCATTGTGAATGTCCGTTGTTGTTTTGTTTGTTAAAATTGTTGGCTTTGTGTGTTTTTTCTTTTTGTAACTTTTTTAAAAATAAAATATTACACTAATGCAAATATTTCTGTCAAGATAGTGCTAGTATGTTTGTATTTAATATATGTTAGTATTTTATTTCATTAAATTATTGTCTGAGTGTTAGTATGTCAAAGGTAAATATCCATCGGTCCATGGCAAACTAAACCAGTCAAAACTGGTCGAGTCAGCTGAATTTCCTCCCATGTAAAACTGTGTTTTAAATATGATTATCTTCATGTGTATAGGACAACAATCATATTTTTTAAATAGTGCACGCAACACTACAAAAATGCTAACCGAGGTGTCAGCATTTAAAAATGGCAAAATGTAAACTAACAGTTTACGTCGCCTTCACACACCACCATGTTTTGTTGTGTGTACTGCGGATTCATGGTATTTTGCCGTCAATTTTATAACATTTACTTTTCAGGGCTAAAACGTAAGAATTTGTCTCCCACATCATTTTAAAAAATTGCAGTGGATGAAATGGCTCACCAATGGCAATTTAAAGCCTGCTCATGGAAAAAAAAATTAAATTATTTTTGCAGCAAATAAACATAACTGAAAGGTTATTTTGCTGTATGTAGACATATTTTAAAAGTACTAATGGTATATACTGGTACATAATGTACATCAGATGTAAACATTTTGCCATCATTGAGAAGCTTTACCAGTGATTTTCCTGACCTAATGCTATTTATATTTTAACAACAGCAATTGCCGTTGGTGCCGCCATTAAGTTCAGGCCCTGCTTTTTTTGTCTTGTCTTTGCCCAGTTCTCTCTGTTTCGTTTCCTTGTTCTACCCCGGGTACTTTGTTGCCCTGTACAGTATCTGTTTGCACATGTGTAGCAATAAAGCAGGACTAAGGATTGAAAAACAACCAGATTTTGTTTAGCCACTATAAGCGGACACAGTGCATACTGCAACATTAGAATATATCACACAGGACATGATAGTGAATGTTGGGAATGTGATAAGAAGTAAAAAAAAATAAAAAATTAACGGATTCAGGGCATTTTGAAAAAGAGCTCTTCAACTGTAACCTACAACCTTAAAAGACTGGTGACTATCTGCATTACGCTTACATTATATTAGAATATTTAATGGCTCTTCGAGATGTCAGTGTAAAGACAAAAGTAACATACACATGACAAATGACCACTTGCGCCTTACATTGATCCCTAAAAGAAAAAAAGAAAAAAAGCCTGACTCTTGACACATTAAAAGAATGATAAAAGTAGTCAAACAAACACAGGCTATTTGGCTACAGTGTTTCACACCAAATTCACCAAATGACTAATACCTTTTGGGGTTCATCTTAAACCCTGATTGAATCCAAGTCAGATCTGGAATTTTATCAAGTAGGGGCCTGGGCTCAATTTCACAAAACATCATAAGCTTAGTTTTACACGTAAACGTAAACCTATGACTCAACCACCATTCTTATTACTACTATAGTATAACAAATATAGTTTGAAGTACACATATTTCATTTACTTTTGTCCTTAAAATGTTCCACCTTCCATAATGATGTAGTTTTCTGTATGAAATAGATGTCAAACACATGTAAATGAATGACCGGTATAACAGCTAGTTGCAGACGTAAACTTAAGATGTTTTATGAAATAGGCCCTGGAATTTTGGGTATGGTGGATGTTGCAACCTAAAGGGTGGGGTCTGATCAAAGCCAGTGTTATTCCAAGTTCAGATAACTGTTCATTAAACTAATCAAAATGTTACTGGAACAGCACTGCACAAATTGGAAATCAGGGTTACGCAAATTATTTTTGCATTTCCATTTTTCTTTGCATAACCAATTTTATAAATACAGAGATGTGAGAGGGGCTCGAACAAAAAAGCTTACTGCGGCCAGAAAATTGTTGTTGCAACTCCTGGAACTGTCAAAAAATGCATTCAATGGCAACAAATCTAAACTGGTTATAACTTTTAATATAAGGCACACATCATAAACTTGAAACTGTGAAAACATGCAAATGAACCTTGTGTGGTCAACGATATTGAACATCATGTTTTCATGTTTTTAGACGCAAGTGCATTACGTGTTTCCGCGTAGCTCTCACATCCCTGTAAATAGCATAAAACACTACATAATTAATGTAAAATTTCATATGATTATTTGTTTTTCTCTATGCTTCTTAATTACTATGACAAGCAAAATATTATTTAGCACTGTACAAATTTGGTGTGATCCACACATGAACACAACTTCCTTCCGTGTAATCTGTGCAGCCCTGTGGAATAAATGTCATCAGTTTATCACCTTCTGATTGACCTGTTCATACTAGCTTCAGTAAGATCTACTACAGATCCTAAAGGCAGAGAGGACTGTAACATTTGATTTCAATCACACAGCCACATACACGAATTATCAGTCTCTCCTTTCAGTTGGCTAGTTCAAACCTGTTACTACATTCTGGTTTCTGCCAGAGGGTACAGTGAGTAAAATGACATAGGGCAACAGCCCCAGTATTCGACCACTTAAAAAAGAAAGGAACATGTTTGTTTTATTGGTATTTGCTAATATTTGTTTTTCTTCGTATATACATACTGGCAATGCTATTCATGAAATAGACCCAAGTTTTGTTCATGCAGGATACGCCGACTACAGTAGATTTGAGTGCCACAATAAACAGTATGCAGTATTCGACCAGATGACCCAGTATTCAACCACTTTCTATGTAAGTTAACTAATAAAACTAAACTTTGAAGTTTATTTTATAATAAATGCAAATATATATATATATATATATATATATATATCAAACAAATAAATCCAAAAACTATTGATTTTAACAACTGTAAAACATATTCATGCATTTACGCACGCACGCACATACTTGTATACACATTCACACACGCACACATACGTTGTGATAAAGTCTCTTTGGTCCTATCTCAATTTACAGATAATGATATTAAGACTGAAAATAAAAGAAAATATAATTGTGTAAGTCCTGGTAAACAGCACCAAAAGACATAAAAGTAGTACATTTGTGGTTCTTGGGAGTTTATTTTGGAAATGTATCTTCAAGCTTTTTTATTGGTCAAATACTAGGGCAACCGTCTCTATTATATGTCATGATTTGATCACGTGGACACGTGATCGAAATTATAATGACTAAGGTCACATTGCATTGCCACCTCTTGCTTGATCATAAATAAAAATATTAAAAACATTTTTAAAGATTTCAAATGGATTAAAAGTATTGCAAATGTTCACGGAATTTTGGATGGTGTAATAGCATGCAATAAAAATAGCCGACGTTCATATTATCACTGTAGCTGATGGATATATACTTACGTTCATTCACATGGTTATCGTCTGCTATTGCATTTCCGGAAGAAAGAATGTTCACCCTGTCGCATATGTTCAAAATACTTTGGGGAAATCTATATACTATTCAGTTTAAGCGAGTATGGTAATTAATTAAATACACTGGTCGAATACTGGGGTCACTACCCTACCCTAAAATCTTGAAAATAATGGATATCTTTTTATTATTTTTAGATAGATGATAGTAACAGACCGTTATCAAGCTTGAAATGCATCATTCAATTTAAAAACATTTCAAACTCAAAACCACTTAATCCATTTTGTTTTTATTTCGTACCCTCCAATTATTTTCTGGCAGAAAGCCTGATATTCATTATATCCGATATTAATACAAGTCCATTTTGTACAGCAGAAAAAACACAAAGGGTTCTATCCCTCAAGTATACATAAAACTTAAAAGGAATGCAAGTTTCATACCATCTTCACACACATGGCAGCTTTTCTTACAGACTTTCCACATTCTTTTACGTACAGGATAGTCATTACAAAGGTTTAAATTATCTTGACACCATGATACTTTGTCTGTACAGTTCTTCATAGTGGTAACTGAAAACAAAAAATATAAAAATTCTAAACAACAAAGTATTGGCAGAATGACTAATGATCACAATACTTTATCCACACGATAATATGCAGATTTTGTTACATGTAAAAATACAAAAATTTAACAAGGCATCAAATATGCTGCAAATCCCCCTGTGACTGTATGATCCTATTCCTTTATGTCAAGTTTCATGAAAATCAGATGAGAAATGAAATTGTTAAAGCAGTGACATTGTAATTTCTATTCTTAGTAACAGTGACCTTGACCTTTGATGCAAATAAGACAAACGTGAACTCAATCAAGATATCCTTATCCTATTCATATATGTGAAGTTTCATATAAATCAGATGAGAAATGAATTCGTTAAAGCAGTGTTGTCATAATTTCTATTTTTATTAAGTGACCTTGACCTTTGATGCAAAAAGGCAAAACGTTTAACTCGTTTAAAGAGTTTCTGATCCTATTTAATTCCTATGTATGGAGTTTCATGTAAATCAGATTAGAAATGAGGTCGTTAGAGGTCATTATTCCTTTCAAAATAAATTGGATAAGTAGCAATAAATTACTTTTAACTTATAACTGAAACTTCAAAATCTGCATGTAGTATTAAACAGCTGAAGCACATTAAATGACAATAGGCCTCCAGTTAAACAAAGGAATTAAAAAACAGAATGACTGACAAAACTCTTCAAAATCAAATTATTCATTATTGTGCACAATCTTTATTATCATCTTTTTTTGTATGTCCGAATAGATAAAAAAAAAAAAAAAAAAAAAAAAAAAAAATGTATATTCATAACTTTAAATGAATATTAATATTGTTTTATTCCCTTTACCATTATTGTTTTTTTCCACATTATTAATATATTAAGTTTAAAATGTTTATTATTACAATAATTTATTTTTGAACAAATAAATGCAGCAACCAATATTCATTATATTGTAATATAACTGTATTATTTGT